>NW_022631025.1:18607600-18817923 GCF_010015895.1 Lontra canadensis
ATGCCGGAAACTTCTCAGAAGTTAACCATTAAGGAGAAAAAAAAAAATCATGAGCAGATATTGACTGTGAAATGGGGACAAAAACACTGAGTTTGAGAATACTTGAATTCCCATTTTCAAAAAAAGGTCTTCAGGAAAAAAAAATTCTTGTAGTAAAAAGTACATAGAACAAAAATGACAGTATCAATAAATGACATGTATGATCTCACTGAATTAATCTAGTTTTTAATAGAATTGTGAGCAGTAAAAAAAATCTGACAATAATTCTTTTCATTTCTTCAGCCATATTAATAACTAAGCAGCTAGGTAAAACTAAAAGTGTATTTACTCTGCAAACAAGACCCTCGAACAAGACATAAATATTACACATGATGGTGTGCAATGTAATAGACTTCAGTTTTCATTCAACAAGGCACCTATACATAATCCATTGGCAAATTAGTTTCTTTTTGAAACTCTTGCTGAGCTTGTCATTTCTAATTAATGAGAATTCAGCATATATTCTCCTGTAACCATGAAAAACCCTCTTTCTATAAAATGGATGCTATAATGTACAAAACTCTGTGTGCCTTTTCTGTGCATTTTTCCCACAATGGGATTTGAGTAACTTGGGTCTGGCATATCAGAGCACCCCTAGCATTCAACTTCTTGGTGTGGAGCAACTGGGCATTGGAAAGATGTGAAAAGATTCACTGTGTGTGTGGTGAGAGAAAAGCAACTCTATGCTCCCAGGGAGGGAGACATGCCAGAGAGCATGGGCTTATCTAAGCCTTAAGGACATTTTATGCAGAGAGAAGATAGACTTTTTTTTTTTTAATTTTATTTTTTATAAACATATATTTTTTTTCCCCCCAGGGGTACAGGTCTGTGAATCTCCAGGTTTACACACTTCACAGCACTCACCATAGCACATACCCTACCCAATGTCCATAACCCCACCCCCCCAACCCCCCTCCCCCCAGCAACCCTCAGTTTGTTTTGTGAGATTAAGAGTCACTTATGGTTTGTCTCCCTCCCAATCCCAACTTGTTTCATTTACTGAGAAGATAGACTTTAAAGGAACATAAATGTGCAGTTTCAAGAAGAGGGAGCTCAAGGGTCAATGAGCTCAAACCAGTAATCAGAGAAATGCAGATTGAGAGAGGAATGAGATGTCTTTTTACACCCATCAGAATATAATGATGGGTATAAAAATGATAGAGTTCAGCTGGCCAAGGCAAATATTTGTGAAGTATTTGTGAGGCATGGATCCTTGGGATTTTCATGCCCAGCTGGGGGGAAATGGACTGTTTCCTCCCTTCTGGAGAGCAACCTGATGCTCCCTAGTCAAATTAAGTCTATATATGTCCAGGTATACATTCTATTCCCAAATATATCTGAGAAAGACATTCTTACACAGGGCCATCATAGACATGGTGATGATCATGGCAGCTTAGTCGTGGTAACAGAGACTTGGGAGCACTGTAGATGCCCATCGTTGGAAGAGAGGAAAATGAGATGTGGTGGGACGCACAGCAGAGTATACAGAGGACTACAGAGAATGGGATAACCACATTTCTGTTTGTACATTGACTGTACAAATAATAACATGGATGGATCTTAAAAATACAAGATCCAAATAAAGGCCTGCACATGAATGTTTAAAAAGCAGCTTTATTCGTCAGTGCCAAAACTTGGAATTAACCAATGCCTTCCAGTAGGAGAATGAATGAATAAATGAACTGTGGCGTACGAGACAATGGACTATTACTTGGTGTTAAATGAGCTATTGGGCCGTGAGAAGACATGGAAGAAACCGAAATGCATACACTGAGTGAAAGAAGTCAGTTTGAAAGGCCATGTACTGTATGATTGCAGGTATATGATATTCTGGAAATGGTAAAACCATGGGGACAATAAAAACATCAGTGATTGCCAGAGGTTAGGGGGTAGAGAGGGATGACAGGTAGAGCACAGATTTTTAGGGCAGTGAAACTACTCTGTATATTATAATGATGGGTATATATCATTACACATTGTTAAAACACACAGAACAGGGGCGCCTGGGTGGCTCAAAGGGTTAAGCCTCTGCCTTCCGCTTAGGTCATGATCTCAGGATCTTGGGATTGAGCCCCACATCAGGCTCTCTGCTCAGCAGGGAGCCGGCTTCCTCCTCTCTCTCTGCCTGCCTCTCTGCCTACTTGTGATCTGTGTCAAATAAATAAATAAAATCTTTTAAAAAAAAAAAAGTACAATAGCAAGAGTCAACCCTACTGTAAACTTCGGTCTTCAGTTAATAATAATGTATCAAGACTGGCTTATCGGCTATTAAAAAATGTGCCACCCTAATGTAAGTTGTTAATAATGGGAGAATCTTGTAAGCACAAGTAGAGGAAGGATGGAGAGGGAGTATAACGGAACTCTGGCCTTGCCATTCAGTTTTTCTGTAACCTGAGACTGCTCTAAAAAAAAAAAATAGCAGTTATCAAATAATTATTTAAAATATTAATTAAAAAAAACATGGTGCTGAGTTAGAAAAGGAGAGAGGTTGTGACATACCAGATATTATTTACATAGATTAAACTGTGTGCAGAAAACAATACATCTTTTACAAAAACACACTCAGGCAAAATGATGTGTGTTACACTAATGAGAATGGTTGCCTAACAAGGAAGGGAAGACAAAGGGTGTGTGGGCTGTAGGTGGGAGGAGAGGAAGAAAGGCAGGCAACAAGGAGACCACATGCACAGGTCATTAGTGTGTACTGTGAACTGGGGAAAATGATGAAGCTGGCCCTCTGCACATGTTGTGGAATAACAAACATACCTTGAGGACTTGCAGGAAAAGGAGAGGAAGCCTGAGTGCCTCGGGGTCTATAGGCTTCAATGGCGGCTGAAATTGGGGAGGGTACTATGCTAAGGCAGAGGTTTGCAAATCTAGGAAGGCTCTTCCTGATCGATTTCTTCCTTATCAATTTCTCATGAAGGCTGTGATACAGGAGATGTAGTTTTAAACAGTGAAAAGCCTGTGAAACAAGTTACAGTCTATCTTTTGGGGATGATTTATTTTAACAGAGGAGTTCTTAAAAACTGGATGTCATGTACCCAACAATTTTGCCAGCTTCTGCAAGCAAAGTACTTAGGTCAAGGGACAGAGTGTCCGTGTGTAGGTTATATTTCAAAATTCCCATGCAATAGTTAATGGAGCAAGAGTCTTAAGCTACTATTTATTGGTAGGCATATAGAGACTCACATCTATTGGTAAGCATGGTTTTCCAAGCAAATATTTACAAATATTGATTCTAACCCTGAATATTAGATCTTCAAGGCAGGGCACAACAAACATTGAAAGAAAGCATGTCTCTGCATTTCTGTTCATTGGAAAGGGAAAGTTGACCTGTAATCCAACTACTTCTTTGCTGTCTTACACTCATCCCACCTAGTCTGCATTTCCTAGCGTTTTAGCTTAAGTGGTGGTTGCGGTCAGGGAGTGAAAAAAAATGGAGTAAGGCAGCAGTTCCCCAAACAAGGAGCTTCTCTGATGGAGATGGCAGTCTGTAGGCAGTGGGAACTGACCCAGCCTCGTTGTGAAACTTTCTATTTCTTCTACTTAGATGGCATTCGCATGACTCCTCAAATGGCCGAGCCCAGTTGGCAGTGTGCAAGGCTTGGCCGTGAAGTAAGGCTTTCTGTGGCTTTTGAACCCCCGCACTGGCTACATAGCAAACCAGTCCACCCATGAGAGAAGCTCATAAAAGGAAGCAAAATCTTCTGGTTTTATAATGAGCTGCATATAACTGGAGGCAGAGAAGAGAGTCAGGGAAGAGCAAAATGGTTCTTTGCCCCCGCTGATCCATGGCCATTCCATGTGAGTTATTTTCTTTCTTTATTTTATTTTTTTTAAGATTTTTATTTATTTATTTGACACAGAGAGAGAGATCACAAGTGGGCAGAGAGGCAGGCAGAGAGGGAGGGGGAAGCAGATTCTCTGCTCAGCAGAAAGCCCGATGTGGGGCTCGATCCCAGGACCCTGAGATCATGACCTGAGCCAAAGGCAGAGGCTTAACCCACTGAGCCACGCAGGCGCCCCCATGTGAGCTATTTTCCTGCATGCTTTTTCCCTCCCAGGAAACCTTCATGGGTAGAGAGAAGGGTGTGCGCTCCTGTTTGTCCCCTTGGAAGACGGGCTTATATACCCAGATTATAGACACAGACTGAGACAGTGAGAAGACACTTGTGCCAGGATATACGGTACCCATTTGACTATACTGACTAATTTAAAGAATACAGGCCTTAGAAGAAACTAAATTTGAACCCCCTACACAGACAAGCACAGCCATGCCTCTGGGAGTTTGTACTTGCTGATCCTTTGCCTAAAAGGCTGTTCCCCAAGCTGCCTCCCTCACTTCATTCAGGTCTGTTCAAATGCTACCTCATCTGAAAGGACACCCCTGCCATCGGTCGTCATTCTGGTCTCCAGACCCTGCTAATTTTCTTCATAGCACTTTGCACCCTTTGCATTTTATACATTTGTTTATTATTGCCTTGTTGTCTGTCTCTCCCCAACAAAAATCTGAGTTCCACGAAAGCAGATTTCCCAGGACTAAAAATATTGCTTGGGATATAGAAGGTACTCGGTTACTTGTTCGAGAATGAACATGCACCCTTGGGGCATCTGTGTGGCTCAGTCTATTAAGCGTCTGCCTTCGGCTCAGGTCATGATCCCAGGGTCCTGGGATGGAGCCCTACATTGGGCTCCCTGCTCAGCCGGGAGTCTGCTTCTCCCTCTGCCCCTCCCCCTGCTTGTACTCTCTCTTTCTCTTTCTCAAATGAATAAATTAAAAAATCTTAAGGAAAAAAAAAAAAGAATGAACATGCCCCAATCATAATGTAGTTTAGCTCTATGACTGTAGGCAAGTCACCTATCTCCTATTTTGTTACAAGTGAAATAGGGATTAAAACAACCTATTCCGCCTACATTCTAGAATCTGCATGCTGTGTACTGTATATCTGAGGGCCCAGCCCTTTAGATATCTGGTGTTCTTTGGCTGATAGTTCTCACAGAAGGATCAATTCTGCCATAAAAATGCCAGGAGATGTCTTGTACTAACCAGGGAACATAGGAGCTGTGTTTATCACTCCATGAAAGAAGAGGAAGCAAAAAAAAGAAAAAAAAAAATTCCTTCAAAATCAGTTTACCATGGAGACCGGTGTGCCCTCTGCTGTTGCTGCTGGCCCCTCACCTGTTGAGTGCCCTGCCCACCACCACTTACACAACACACCTGAGTGTGGTGGTTGTGAAGGTCTGTCACCCAGAGGCTAAACCTGCCTGCTTTGGGGGATAGCCTCATGTTATCCACATTTAAGAGGATAAGCAATATTGTCTTAGCTGAGCAGTGCCTAAGGGAAGGAAGGCATTTGTAGGGAAGGTCTGCGGTTACCCTGTTGTTTTGCTGTTGAAAAGACAGTTACGGAAGCAGTCACGGCAGTCTGTAGGTTTTTTCTTGTTTGTAAACTGTGTGCTTGTGTGTGAGTGTGTGTATATGTGTGTATGTTTTAATCACGCAGAACAACATACAAAGCTTGGAAGGAGCAGTGAGACACTCATTCTGATTCTTCCTTTCTTGATATGCTAAGCCAGTGTTTCTCACCCTGGGTCTAAGACAGCCTCAAATCAGAAATTCTGGAGTGGGCCCTGAATATCATTATTTAAAGCAAACAAACAAATAAGTATACTTGTGATTTTTAAGGTGCATTCTGAATTGTGATCCATGGGGCTAAATTAAGCACAAATAGTTGAGTAACAAAAAATAGGGTGGTAAGTCTAATGAATGGGAACACCCCATATCCTCACAGAACAGTAAAATTGAATGTAGAAGAATTAGATTCAAATTCTGTCTCCACTATTATTGAAATAGTGGCGAGCCATGACCCAAATTCTCCAAAGGCATCCTCACCTGTAAAATGAAGGGTAATAGTATTTACCTCACATGACTGCTTGAGGAGTGAGCTCGCATGTGTGAGAGACCCTACCACTGAGTCCCAAAGGCGGTGAGCGTCCAGTGAGGATCCCATGAATCTACGCAAGTTCCCTTATAATTTACTACGGTCATAAGCAAGCGCCTTGTTAATAAACCTCATGAGGCCACTGTGACAACTACTACTGTCTTCCACTATTTAAGGTTTTATAGGTTACTAAATATTTTTCCATGGCAGCAACAGTCTATAAGGAATACAGAACAAGTACCCCCACAGACACACTTTTTGAAATGAGAAAACAAACTGAGACTGACACATTTGCCTATGACTCCCAGCTGATAAACCACAGACGGACTTAAACCTGGAGCTCCAGGTCCCCAAGCCCAAGTCCTGCTGTCAGACCCGTGCCACCTCCTGCTGGCTCCTGAAGTGTTGGCCTCTGAGTGTGCCTGTAAAGTAATTAAACTTTCATCGGCCACCTGTGAACATGTGTGGCGTTATTTTACTGTCACCTTCAAATGCACACACCTGCCGAATCTCCTTGACTCCATAGCCCCCCAGTTCAAGCTCTCCCTGGTCTGTTCGGGAAGCTTCTTTTCCCTTTGAACAGATGGCAGACAGTGTGCTCAGGTTTCACCACAGTCTCCGACCCAGCGGCGGAAGTGGCAGTAGCATTCCCGACTCCCAAATCAGGTGACACTCCCTGGACCACCTTCGTGCCAACTGCCTCAGGACCAAAGGCGGACGTGGCAGGGACGCTGCCTCGAGAGCCGGCCTCCCATGACACGTGCATGTGCATCCTCAGCCGAGAGGACCACATTCTCTACTTAGAAGAAATGACTTTTGTCCTTTTGGGCCAGGTCGCTGCATCAAAGAAATTATTTCTGGCCTTTTGGGCCATGAGGTCCAGGCAGAACAGTTCAAGAGGAAAAACACCTCCCTAGTGAGACGGGAGGGAGGAAGGGAAGAAGGATGCTGAAACCTCCCCCTCCTCACCCCCGGAGGAACACTGCTTGTTGTTATTAATACAATTAACCTTTCACTGTTACTAATAACCAAGGTCATTTCCCTCGAAAACTTCAGGTCGGTTTCTCGCTTGTACTGAATGCGTGCTCTCACGCTGTTTTGTTTATATCCCGCATTCTCTGTTTCTCTCCTTCTCTCCCTTTTCCAGGTCCTGCCTATAATCTGTAATTCCTGTTTATACGACTGTGGGTATTTCAGGACATCCCCTGGTAGTTATGAAACTACTGACCAGTGGAGCCTTTTCTGCAGATGGATTTCATTCAGGACTCTTGCTATTATATTAATGGGTTTAATTTAAACAGGACTAGCCTCGCTGGCCAAATTACTGCCATTTAAATCAATTGGTTGAGGGGGAAAGACAGCCTGACCAGAGCTATTAGACTTCAATTTATTACTGTATCGGCTTTTAAACTGGGCGAAGCAAGTTTGCTAATGTCTGTCCTCTGTCCTTTGAGCTCGAGTGCAAAATACAGTAATGAGAGCCTTTGGAGTTAAGAAAAGGGAAGAAGAAGAAAAAAATATATTAATTTTGAGTCAGTGTTTCATGAGCCGAGATCAGGTAGCCCTTGAAAGAATCCCCACCATAGGTTCCTGTAGGTGCCTTTGATGTCCCTTCATTAAATGGAGATTCAAATCATCTAACAGATGTATTAGTTTAAAAAGCCTTTTTACTTGGATTTCTCCCCCTTCATAAAAAATAAGCGCTGCTTTTTTTTTTCCCACATATTTCAACCTGATTCAAATAGAAAAGCAAAGGGGAAGAAAATGCTTTAGATGTGCTCTTTTGATTTTTTCCAATCTTGCCTGAATAAAATGGAATGGGAGATCAAGAACACTCAATTAATTGCAACACTGGGTGTCACTAGGAGAGGGAGGGAGAGATGGAGGGGGGCATTAGGGATGCACAACCCTTAACAAATGCATAGATTCAAAGAAGGAAGAAGAAGGGGGAATAAAAAAGCGTGTCTGTATTTTATTGCACTCGGTAAGCTTTTCGCTTGTATTTATAGCTGCAATTATATCTCAATGAGGTTTGTCTACAGTGTTGGCTTCACGCTAATTTTCCCCCTCACTGCATTCTTGGAATAGGCTCGGACTGTTTATGAACCAGACATATTGACCTCATTTACAGCTAGCAGTTTAAATCCATAATTTTTCCACCCACAATCCCTCTTTGACATTCCGGCGGTGCGGCCGGCTCAGCGAGACTGAACTAAAAGTCTCACACTTCATTGAACACCATTATGCGGCTTTATGCTTATAAGCCTGTTTCCCTCGGCTGCCTTTCAGCTTTGCTGGAGATCCGTTTGGCCACAGGCCGGCAGTGATTAACTGGAAGAATCCAATAAATCACCCTGTCAGCCAGCAGGCTCTCCTCACTATGTCTACACATCGACATTTGGATTTGCACCTCTCTCTATCTTCCCTTTTCTCTCTCTCTCTCTTTTGATTTTCTATCCCTCTTTCTCTCTCCTCCCCTCTTGCTACAGAGCCATTAAAACACCTCTTCCCTTCACACAAGGTGAACTTGAACTGCTATTGTGAGCGTGCCTCAGTCCCACGAGCAGCCCTCCGGGGAGATAAACCCTTTGATTTGCACGGTTTTTCCTGCCCTGGCTTTTCTGCCCTCCTCTTCCAATTAATTCACCCTTTAACTCTTAGGGCTGTATCGCCTAGCCAGCTGGAGCGCCGGGGAAGGGATGAGCAGGTGGGGACAGGAGAGAGGGGCCAGGTGCTGAGAGGAAATCCCAAGGATCCGTGTCAACTCTTGGGCCTCTCTGTGAGCCCAGCAAAGAGGGAGAAGAGCTCCGGAAAAGAAAGGAGCCCAGAAAGGGAGAGAAAGAATGAACAACATTGAACTCCGCTTCCCCGGATGCTGAGCCGCCTGGGTTTAAATTAGAAAACTAGATCTGGATCAGTTTCTTCCTGGGGCAGGTGGTGGGGGTGGGGGGAGCAGGCAGGGAGCAATTGTATGTTCACAACTAAATGGCCACGCCCAAGTGTAGGAGCATTTATGAGACCACTCAAGACCCTGCCTGCATAAAAGATACGGGGGTGAGCTAATGATTCCGACAAGGGGCGGCCTCCCTTGGCACGGTCACCGTCCATGGTGGCTGGGGGCACTGAGCTCTGAGCAGAGTCCTGACAGCCTCACACTTCCCTTTTCTCACGGGTGAGCTGGGTTGGAGAAACAGCCTCTTCTTTGACTTGGCTGGTAATTTCCCGTCCCCATTTCTTTCGTATTCTCCACATGGCCACAGTCTTCTTTTGTCTGGGATTATTTCTGCACTGTGAGCACAAGCATTTGTTTGATGTTCCAGACATCAAATATACTGTACACTCTCCGAGTGGCCAGAGGAAGCAAGAGATTCTTGCTTTTGAAAACTCCACTGGCAAGAATGACAAAAGGCAGTCTGAACTGCAGACACAAAGGATGGGAGAGAGAGAAAGGGACGGGACCAGTCAGGGGTGATTATGATCCTCCCCTCCCAGCAACACACCGCAGGAAGGGCTGCGCCGCGCGCACACGGGACAGCGGTAAACCACCTGCGTGCGAGAAAGGAAATCGATGCGGCCACGAAGGGGTGGCCCACCTTTGTGGATGGGCTTCCAGTTTGTGCTAGCTGAGAGGGAGCCTTTCTTGAGACAGCAGCACCTTTGTATCCACACCCCTCCCTCGAGTGATCTTTAGCAGACATTTTTTTTACTCAACTTCGGCATTTTTGCCAGCTGCCTTCTATATTTGTAAGTTAACTAAGTAGATAGATAGATAGACAGGTGATTAGATAATAGACCCACAGAGAGAAACTAGGGAAGGCAACCCTGAGTATCCTGTCTGTAGTACCTGGTAAGCATGATACTGGTACAGAGTGTCTGACACACAGTACAAACTTTAAATGTGGTCTTTCTCCTAAACTCTTACACAGCCTGCTAAGCGTAAGAGCCAATCAGGAGAAGTGGATGTGGCCCTTGGGCATATGGTAACTCTCAGGGTTCATTGTCATTCCCAGGCTGCTTGTCCACTAGGCTCTGTTCTCCCCGCTTCGCGTCTCCAGCCTCATTCTGTTTCATTTCACTCCATCTGACCCACCACCGGTGATGAGTGAGCACGTTTTAACCAAATATCCAAACCACTGTCCAGGAGATGAAACTCGACTTAGCTGCTGCTTTGCCGACATTCCCAGGCATTTGCATCGGGGCGTGTTGAAGCTACTGATAAAAAAGGATGTAAAAAAATTACTTTGAGGATTCCTTCATATTCCCCATTTCTGTAGATCACAGAAGCAAGGGAGCACCCCTGAGAATACTTAAGTCAAGAATATTGTTTGCATACCTACTAGGCTCCCAGAGCATATCGTTATATGAAAATTTGAAGACCGCACATGAATTTCTAAGTATAAAGCAAAGAAACGGGTTTCATGAGCCACCCAGTTATTCCTGTGACTGTAGACAGCTGGGATGGGGAGTCTGTTCTTTCAAAAAATAACTGTTAGACGTGGAACGAGCATCTGTGATGCTCACGTAACCTCACTGTCAGGAGCGTTAAAGGCGTCCTTGCCTTCAACGGGCATTACAGTTATTGTACAAAGAAAGTTACCACCGTGTGACTCAGTTTCTCCATTTGTAAAAGATTCATAAAAGCATCTGCCACTCTCCTGTGGCAGACAACTCTTTTGAGAAAAAAAATCTACGTAAAGTGCTTTGTGTACCTTAGAGACAAGGTAATATTGAAATTTATGTCAGCATTATCATTAAATCTTTCCTCCCGGGGACTCAATATTTTCCAATATTGTCTCATTGATTCCACCAGCATCAGAAATAAGAGGAGGAAGAGCAGTATAGTAGCAAGATCATTAAAACATGAGCCAGAGAACTAGATTTTCTTTCTAGTTCTGCTCCAAAATAGCTCCACGACCTCCAGAAAGCTCTCAAGGGCCTCCATTCTTTCTCCTGTAAAATGAGAGAGTTGAACTAAATAATGCTCAAGGTTTCCTCTGGAAAGCTAAGTTCAACAATAGAAAAAAGAGAGTGCCTGTCCTTTGTGCTGTAACTTTGCACAACCACCTTCTCCAGAGACCTTGTCTTCGGAGTTTTATAAATGTGCTCTCCTTGGTCTGATTTGGCCTCTTTGCTAACTTCAGGTTACTTCCCTGTCTCTTTTTGTTCCTTCTGGCTGGCCGTGTAGACACTGTCCAGAGTTCCGCCCTTGGCCTTCTCTATTTATACTCTGCTTCCACAGCTTCATTCAGCTTTGATTACGGTCTCTATGTGTGAGACTGTCTGGTCTCTCTCTGGTCCTCAACGGCCTTCCCCAAATCATAGCCATCATTCCACCTGTCTTTGATACACATTTCTACCTGAATGTGCCACCAACATCTCAAGTTCCATGGGTGTGAAGGGAATGGATTCAGATTGGCTGATCCTCCTGAATCAGAGTAGTAGTACCTTTATGACTGTACATGGAATAAAGGATATAGTGTGGGGTTTAGAGTTTCTGCAATCATGAGAGCTGGTAGAAGAATGTCTGTAGGGCTCTTGATTCTGTGCCTGGTGTTGAGCCTGAAGTCCTAGGGGTCAGCCAGATTGGCAGTTGGAAAAATAGAGCTGGATGTGTGTGTGGTCAAGGACAGGGGTAACCATGGAGATGAATGAGAACTTACACATCAAT
Organism: Lontra canadensis; assembly: GCF_010015895.1. Taxonomy (NCBI): domain Eukaryota; kingdom Metazoa; phylum Chordata; class Mammalia; order Carnivora; family Mustelidae; genus Lontra; species Lontra canadensis. The sequence goes on from NW_022631025.1 coordinate 18,619,253, forward strand.
CTCTTACCGCCTCCAAGTGCTGCCATAGGTCACTTGCAACAGAATCCGGTGGCCTTCCCCTCCAAGTGCATTTGTGGTTGGCCTAGACCTTGAGGAAGCTGCAGAATACCTGGCAAGAGGAGGAGGAAGAGGTGTATATCCAGGTGCACATAGATCAGTTTCAACATCCATGAGCTGCCGCAATTCTGCCACCCTCCACCAAAATCCAGAGCATAAAATATATATGCTCTGTTTCCCTTCCACTTTCAGGTCTCATGGGACATGTGCCTTGTGGCCAGCACTTGTCTGAAACCACAAGGAAGGGAGTTCTGGGAGAGTTAAGAAGACAGAGGTACCTCACCCACACAGTGCCCTATTTCCTAATTTTGTTCATGGCGTGACATCTTCCCATGATCCAGATTAAAAACCATGCTGTTCCCTTGTTTCCACATCCAATCAGCTGCTGAAACCAGTCCACTCTACTCAATAAAGATATTGTGACATCTTTTCCATTCATCCAAGCCTCTTTTCCAGTCTTACCATCTTGGTCACCAGTGAGGAGTTCATTATCTCTTACCTATGGACTATGGCAATAACGGCGATAATCTCCAAAGAGATCTCAGGCACTGTCACCTCTCTTCCCCTTCAGTCTATGTGCAGCTATAATTCTCTTTCTTCTCTGACCGGAAGATTCCACACATGCCCACTGTTCAAGGATAAAGTCAAACTCCCAGGCCTGGTACAAAGACCCTCCACTATCTGGGCTGATTTAATGTTTCCAACCATATTTCTCATTGTTGGCTTTCAGAAGACTTAAGGTGCATCCACTATTCCACTGTTTCCTGTCCAGGAATCCTCTGCCCCTCCCTTGCTCACATGACTCCTCCTGGTTGGAATGCTTCTTCCCCAATCTTGGGTTCCACTGTCCTCTCGAAAGTGGTTACACCTCTGCTCAGATTCCATTTGCTTTCATAATCCCCCTCCCAGACACCTGTAGTCATTCTCACATCTGCAAATCCTAAAATCAGTGACTGAGATTCCTTTTAATATACATGATCTTGCCTTGAATACATGTCATATGCCCCAAATTTGACCATACATTTTGAAAATGGGGACCACATCTTCTTTATCTTTGTATCTTTCACAGCACCTAGCATATGGTGGGCAAGCAGTGAGGATGCTGTCCCTGAATGTGACCAAGCTTTCATAAAAAGGACAACTCTGGGAGAAAGGCAGTTCAGGGGATCGAACAGCTTCAGCCATGTTGAATTTGGAACTAAACTCCCCAGTACAAGGCTGATGAGAACTACATTAGTTCAGACTCTTTGTGTTGCCAGCAACCAAAACCCAAACTCAATGCTAGGTTAAATTTTGTTTGTGAGAAAGGAAACTCTTGCTTCATGCAACTGAAGGTCCAGGCGTGACTGAATGCAGGGCTCAAATGAGTTTATACTGGGACTCGGTACTTTATTATGGCCTTTGCTATGGCTTGGCCTTGCACAGTTATCCCCTTTGCCTCCCATCACACAGGATGTTCTGTTACCAACAGTTTGGACACAAGGGCTGGGGGTTCCTCTGATTGGGGCTCCTTGTGTCACAGGGCAGTCTCTGAACAAATCCTTTTGGCAACATAGGCAAAATTTACTGGCTGGTTTAGGTGGGAGTTAGAGGCCATCCCTATTCAAATCAGACTGAGAGGAGCAGGAGAGATAGATCCTCCAAAAGAAGGTACAGGTACATCAGAAGAGGGGGAAGGACGCCGGGCAGGAAAATCTATAAATGTCCTCACAGTAGCTTTGGGAATGAGCCCCTGGAAGACTCCTGTTTGCTCTCTCTCTTCCTTTGATAGTTTCCTCATCAAGTCTCTGCTCTGTTGTATACCTCTTCCACCATTTCCCCCTCAATGTTTCAACCACCATGGTCATTCTTTAAAATTCAGAAGTACTTGGTATTAATCATGTGTTCTCTGTGTTGATGAAACTAATTCCGGGTGAGTTCCTCGAACATTGGCAACTAAGAATGACTTTTATGCGAATATGGTACCATTCATTCTATCTCTTGTCATGTGCCTTACGTCTTCGAGACATATCGCAAACATCATTAACTAATTAGTCTTTAAGTTGTCTCTCTGGACACGGACAGGTCTTGCCTGGAATTGCAGATACAGTACACAGAGAAGGTTCACAGCTTCCAAGAAGACCACCAATGAACTCAAATAATTGCCTCATGGCGGTTCCTTCCTCAGATGAAAGCCTTTCCAAGGGGAAGCCCGTGTTCACACACACCGGGGAAGGAGGGCCTCCGTGTGCAAATCTCACAGCTGCCTGCCACCTAGAGGAAGACATTGACCCCTGAAGAGTTTTTACTCTCAGTTTTACTCATCAGTTGCGTTATGGTTTACCTGAATAGAATCCCATGCACGTATCGGTGGGTAACAGTGGTCAGCCCCCCTGTAGTAGTTACATCTAGCAGGAAAGATGGCTGCTGAGGAAAGGAAATGAGACTTTGCAATCAAAGAGGAGGGGTGAGCAAAAAAAAAAAAAAGAAAGAAAGAAAGAAAGAAGAAGGGTAAGCCCCTTTGACTCCCTTGGAATTGAGAAAAGTTCTGAGTTACTGGAAAAGCGGAACACAATCCATCTGGGGTTTTGAGGACTATTCAGGCAGAAACCACCTACTTTACCACCAGGCAAGTGACAGCCAGTGGAAGTCACCATGTTGGCAGGTGGCCAGGGGGCCCAGCTGGACACCAGCTCGCTCTGTTGCCTGCTGGGTGTTCTCCCTCTCTCTCCCTCTCACGTTCTCTGTCAGGCCTAAAATGGAAACCGCAGAGTCAGCTTGCCCCACAGAGCTGGATATAAACACTATGATGAGTGCTTTGCAGGAGCCAAGTCCTTTATGCATCGCAGTGAGGTTATTTGTGATGGTAATAATTCCTCCTCTAACCAATACCGTTTCCTGTACCTGGAGATCAGGTGGTCGCTCCTGGATCTCGGTACTTTTTCCTGTAATTCAAGCAAGCAACACATCTTCCTACTGGAGTGTTCCTAAGGTTTGAAAATGAGGTCCTGGAGGGAACTCCTCCTAATTGCCAGTGAGTCACTTTCCTTTCCAAGCAAAGAGGTTTCTGTTGGTGACATTAGAGAGCAGGCGCTTGTCTGTATTGTAACAGCTTAATTATAAGTATGGGTATAATCACCCAATCTGTCATTATACCTTTTTTTCCACCCTGAGAATTTGTACTGCAATCACCATAACACTATAACAACATGAACAACAGACTGTCTGGCCTCCCAGGATCATTGCCTTTGCCATGCCTGGTAGGGATGAGCAGGCAGCTTTGAAAGGAAGACCTGACTCCTGTCTAGCAGCAAAAACAAGTCTGGGTCCTTCGTCGGGCTTTCAGGGCATCCTGTTCATTTGGCTTCTTTGAAAGGCCTGTCCGGTCCCTCGCTTTCCTCCCAGCCTCCCAGACCGCCCCCCGGTTTCATCTGCTTGAAAATTGCACAAGAAGAAACCACCCTTCTGCTATTTTATACCCAAACCAAGTGAAGTGGAAATTGCACGAGGAAACCTATCCATCTGTTATCCCTCGGCTCAGCAGTGGATGGAATTTATTACGCTGTGCATCTTGCCCCCTGCCTCTTCCAGGCAGCCTGTGGGGTGAAGTATGGGTGGGGAGGGAGGCTCGCATCACAGAGAGGAGGCAATTGCCTTGGCGGCTGCATCCATAGAAGTAGCAAACCTATTTATTACGGAGTGAGAGGCAGGCAGTTACAGAACAGCAGCAGACGGCAGGCAGGAGGAAAGGTGTCGCTGTGGAACCCAAAGTAACTTTGTGTCCCACCAGCCACCCACTGCACCATTTCACACGACACCTAGACCCGGGCATGCCCCAGGAGGCCTAGAACCCACTCTTTTGGGTTGAAAGAACAGATTTTAGAGGGAAACCTTATGTCTGAAGAGACTATGGGCATTCATCCATGACCTGGTCCCATGTGTCAATAATTTGTAAGAAAATGGCTCCAGGATGAAAAGAAACAGTGCCTAGAGGCTAGACCCTTGTTTGGATGGATCCAGGAGAATTTGTGGCAGCCTTCTACACTTCGTGTTTACTACACCGGGGTTGGTCTCGATATAACTGTTGTTGGCCTATCAGTGATGGATACGTACGATGGGTCCCTTGTTGGCATTGATGATTCTTTCGTCATAAGGAAATGGCTGACTAAACCCCACACTTGTCAAGGTTGAACCACGGAAACTAAACTTAGTACTTCAGATTCTTCTTTTCCTACTCTGCTTATGGACCTCTTTATCCTCCCAGAAAATATGGTTATTTGTTTGTGTTTGTGGGTTTTCTTTGATCCATAATGGAGTACTCCAGGCACAAAGAAAACATTGGAGATTTGACTCTTAATCAGTAATGATAGCCCTCACAGACCATCAAATATAATCTAATCCTTTAATGTTGATTCACGGCTGCCCTCAGGCTTTAAAAGAGATAAGGCAATTAGTGGAGGATCCATTTATTTTTTTCTTTATCAGGTTGAAATTTTAACTAGCATCATCAAGCCTGCCAATATCTCCTTAAAACAAACCTCGTAAGGAGAGTGTATGAGATCTTGGCATTCAAGGGCCATATTAATGCCACATATTGTGTGAATTTGTCATTCTTTCTAACAGTACAAAGCTAGGCCCTTTTTCATTTACTCATTTTTTTTAATTTGTTCATTCATGCAAGAATTCCTTACTAAGCCAGATACTTACTATATTGTGTTGGGGTTAAAAGTCTTAACAAAATATACATGGTCCCTATTTCTATCACATGTACAGCTCAGTGAAGGGGACAGTCAAGAAGATGGTCGCTGTTTTGTGATCGGGAGAATTTAAGATAGGCTTGTAGCCTGGAATTGCAGGTAAGCGTTAATAAATTGAGAATAACAAGAAAGGGTATTCCTTTCACAAGAAACAAAAATGGCTGATATCTGGAGGTGAGAGAAACATGGGACTTTAAAGGAATTTGAGAGAGGGAGAGAAGATGTTGAGGAATTGGCATGCGTGATTGTGGAGGCTGGCAAGTCCAAACGCATAGGGTTGGCCTACAGGCAGGAAGAGTTAATGTTGCAACTCACGTCCAAAGGTGGTCTGGAGCCAGAATTCCTTCTTCCTCAGGGGATCTCAGGCTTTTTCTTTTAAGACCTTCAACTGCTTTGATGAGGCCTACCCATTCTATGCTTTCCTTGAAGTCTACTGATTTCAGTGTTCATTTAATCTAATAAATACCTTCGCAGTGACATCTAGACTGATATTTGACCAAATGTCAGGGTGTCAAGCCAAAGCGACACATAGAATTGGCCATCACAAGTAGTAAACAACTCATAAAAGACCTCGTTAAACATTATTAAGGAGTTTGACATTTATCCCAAGAGTAATCCGGAACCATCTGGGATGGGGTTGAGGTCATTTCACAGTGGTGAGAGAGTAAGAGATGCTGTTTAGGAAAATGACTCTGGCTGCATCATGCAGAAGAGAACACTGGAGGAGGGGCCAAGCCCGGAGACCAGAAGACCAGAGAGGAAGCTATTGTAATAATTTCAGTGAAAGGAATCATTTCCTGAATGAGACAGTGACAATGAGAACAGAAGGAAATAGATTCAAGATATGTAATAGATTCGATTGTTTGGGTTTTGTTTTGTCTTATTTTAGGAAAGGGGGTAGAATAATGAAGACTTTACAGCTGGTTAGCAAGACAAGCAACATAATCAGCGGTACCCAGTGGAAAAAGTAAATGATGGGTTCCTTGTTCAAAAGATGGGGAAAAGTTTGCTTTTTCCTGTAGTGTCTCTCAACCTGGTGTAGTGTGTTTTATTTGCTGTTGCCTGTAGTTCTTCCTTGGGCATTGGAATATTCTCAGGGTATGTGGAGATCCTCACAGGAGCCCAGAGCTCGGTGGATGGGTTTATATGACCATACCCATGACCCCACACACCCTATTTCACTGTCTTATCAAGCTTCATAAAACACAGGTTCAAAGAAAAATAAGAATAGTTTCAGGACAGCAGTGGGAGCATTAAACCCCAAGGATGAGGCCCTTCTGGGTGCAGGGTTCTGTGTGACTGCACAGGTCACCCATTCCAATGCCATGGAAGCTGACCCTTCCAGTGAGAAGCAGAGGGTGTGCTGAGTGCCAGGAAAGAATAAGGATGATACCAGTTTTCTGTCTTGACAAAGTTGGAGTATGGCAGTCCCATTAACACAGAGAAAAGGAGAAGAACAGGTCTGGGGTTCTGGGGCTTGTGGCCATGGATAAATTGAATATGTAAGAGTAAAGTCCAGTAGGTAGCTAGATATACGCACTTGAATCTCAAAAAAAAAAGGGGGGGGGGAATCTGGGCTAAAGACTTAAAATTGCACATAATCAGTGTATAGATTGTACTTAAACATGTATTCTAGATGCAGGGACAGGTCTGTGCTTGTCAACATATACATGGCCATTTCATAAAGACAGAGATCTGGAAGAACTCAGGTAGTCTATGGATCTAGAAGCTGAGAGCCCACTGGCTGTCGTGGGAATGAACCTTCTCACTCTGAGCTCTCTCACCCCAAATGAGCTGAAAGACTCTTACTGCTCAAGTGGGCAAGATGGCACCCAGCAAGTTCCTGGTCTTGGGCTCAGAGGGACCCAGCCCAGGTCCTAACATTTCCCAGCTGTGTCACCTTGCAGAAAGCACTTAGTCTCTAGTACTAAGCCGTTGTCACTTTGCTTTGTCAAAATCAAGATAATTCAGTATCTCTCAGTTTGTTGGGAGGCTGAAAGAAAATAACAAACATGAATATGCTTTATATGCGAAAAGGGACTATTGGCACGAAATTATCTTCTTGCTTTAAGAGATCTGGGCAGCTTGGAAAGCTACATTAGCTCTTTCTTGTCACCAGACACTAAAAGGTATATGAAAACGGAAGTACTCTGGATGGCATCTGAGTGCCTACCTGAAAATTGTGTAGTCGTGAGCAGCCCTTTATGACTCAATGTTATAAATGATGGCTGTTTTCCTTGAACCAAGCAAGGTGACCATAGATAGCTCCTTTTTCCACTTCTCCCAGTCTAAATATTTGACGGGGCCCACCCTCTTCTCTGCCCACTGATTGCATTGTCTTTACTGTTCCTGCTCCTCCAGCCAGCCCCTGTCATCAGCTGTCTAGGGTCTCATTTATTAGGCCATCCCTCATGATTCCTGCCATGCTCTGTCTCCCCTGCAAGAGGCACTAGGTTGCGGGAAAATAATTAGTAATCTAAGCACTGCAGGTCTGATGAGACACCTGCAGCATAATCATCCAAATCAAATATTTGGCTCGGCTTCTTCAGATGCTATATCTCGTCCTGCAACTGCTGAATGGCAGCTTAGCCGAACTTGTACTGAAACTGAAGAACACATCCGATGAAGGAGGGATCCTTCCTGCTCGGTTTTGCCACAGTCTGTCCCAGGGTAGCTGTCTGCAAGGCTGAACTCCCATCTCCCATGTTCAGACTGTTTCCGTCCCATCAGCCGGAAGGGACAGTTATGGGGGAATGGGAAGAGACAATTTAATTTACCCAAGTGGCTCCAGAATGAATAGTTGTGCCACCAAGGAAACACCCAGTTGTGTCCTCTGAAAATCATCACTGTCGGACACAGGGGCTGGCAGCTTTCTGAGTCCCTGGGAAGATATCTGCTTTTACAAAGCATCAATTCATCCTCATTATTCCACAACTGAGAACACAGAGGCTCAGTCTTCAGAGTTTTTCACTGGAGACTCAGGATGAGAACCCTCAGCTCCTCCTGCCTGATTCAGCGTCCCCTCCACTAAGCCTGATCCTACACCCAGCCATGCACGGTAGCTGCGTCACTGCCCCCATTTGTTCGGTATAGTTTCTAGATTGTGTGCTGCATTCCAAGCTCTTTTCGCTTAGAAAGCCATATAACAGTTAAGAACCAGAGAAGATTCTAATTGGGCCCATTTCATTAGCTTAGCTGATTTTCTTAGCTTATACTTTTCCTGGACCTACCAAGATATTGTCCAAGAACATATCCAGAAAGTTATTTTCTTCTTTGTTTTGAGTTCTTAAAATATTAGTGCAAATAATGTAAGAAGAGCTTAGGCTCTCTGACTGGGTTAACTTCCCCTCTTATGTAAGCCATAACACCCTTCATATCCTCTGAGAAGCACTGAACCTAATTGAAATAAGTTGTTTTGTTAGAACTTGTTTATGGTCTGTTTCAGCAGATTGGAAAGGCCACAGGGCAAGGGGCCATGGTCACTGTCCTGTCTACAGTCACATGCTCAGCACTCAGTATTTGTTCAATAAATATCTGTAGAAAGTTTCAGATAACTTGGAATTATAGAGAGAGCAGTCAATTTGATGGCAGGGAGGCAGCTGGAGAGTCCGTAACCTATCCTCTCTTTTTTACAAATGAGTAAACGGACTCAAAGATATTGTGACTTAACCAAAGTGACACAATTTCTTTTTTTTCTTTCAAATTTTATTTATTTATTTGACAGAAAGAACACAAGTAGTCAGAGTGGCAGGCAGAGGGATAGGAGGAAGCAGACCCCCCACTGAGCAGGGGACCCCCCCCCCACCCGACATGGGGCTCCATCCTAGGACCCTGGGGTCATGACCTGAGCCAAAGGCAGACACTTAACCGACTGAGCCACCCAGATGCTCCAAGTGTCACAATTTCTTGACCGATTTATTCACACCATGTTTATTGAGCGCATACTCTATGCTTGATGGATGTGGTTACAGAAACCGTTAAGACACATATCACTGCTATTGGAGAGCTTACAGTGCACAGGGAGGAATATGCAATTAAACAGATAATTACAATACAATGATGTAAGTGACAAGGCAGAGATGCAAGAAATAGTCTGCATACAGAAATCGGGACAGGCTTCCCAGAAAAGGAAGTCTGAGCTATGTCTTGAAGGATAAATTGAGCCTGTCAGTCAAAGAAGAGGGAAAGTCAGTTCAGGCAGAGGGAACAACATTTATGAAACCTTAAAACCATAAGAGTAAACATAGAAGGACCGAGGAAAACTGGACTAGTCTGATAGAGATATAAGGAAACGGGCAGAAGGTGGCTCAAGAGAAGAAGGCGTGGACCCAGAAATTGAAAAGTGAGGATTTGGGCTTAGACTAGTGATCCTCAAACTTCACTGAATATAAAAATCACCCAGGGGTCTTGTTAAAATGCAGATTCTGACACAATAGGTCTAGAAATTCTGAGTTTCTAACAAGCTCCCAGGTGACATCAGTGCTGCTGGGCTCAGACTTCACCTTAAGAAAAAAGCACAAGGAACCAGGCAGCCTGTAGAGGTGTTGTATAACACAATGGTTCTCAAAGTGCACACCGCACATTTTTACCTCTCACACCAACCTACTGAATGAGAAACTCTATGGGAGACCCAGTGTTCTGTATTTGTACAAGTCCTCCAGGTGATGCTGAAAATTTGCCCAAAGTGTGAGCACCACCAAACTAGGACAATAACCAGATTTTCTTTGTAGAAATAAATCAGATAATAATCAGATTTGCTTTGTAGAAAGATATCTCTGGTTAGGATCACTGGACCCTCTGTCCAGCACTCCTTTCCATGACAACCCAAAAAAATGATTCAAAGATCTCTAAGTACAATATTTTAGATCCAAGAATATTCCGAGATTTCAAAATGACAGGGTTGTTAATGAGGAATAAATTTTCTCCCACTGCATTCAGAATCATCTTTATGATTATAAATAGCATGAATTACCCTGTGTTTGATGACATCTTTAAATGTTAGTAATTGAACTGCACATTTAATGACTATAAGTAGAGAATTAACACAAGCCTATATTCAGAAGTCAAAGTTGACCTTAACCAATTAGTTTTAAAATTGTTTAGAAACAACTTGTGCATTTTTCATTATATACCCTTCAGCTGCATCTACAGCAGGTAGAAAATGAAGAAGTGAGATATTTTATCTGAGTTTGTGCTTAGACTCAGGGAAATTTTCTGTTCATGATTTACCCTAGAACCGTATCATTGGATCTGATAACCTTAAAAGAATCCAAATTTTGAAAAAAAAAAAAAAAAACAAAAAACACCCTGCCTAGGGTTCTCTCTCCTTTCACTGAAGGAATTGTGCAATGCTGAAGTAAGCAAAAGGGATTAAATGAATGAATGGATCAATTAATCAGTTAATTTATGGGAAGGCAAACAGATATGCATGAACAAGGGAAAGAAGGAACAAATAAATAACACTAAATTAGAGAATATAGAAAACTAATTTTCTTATATGAGAGCCTAGAACACATTAGAATCAACAGGAAGGCTTTTAAAAATTTCATGCCAAGGCCTCACTCTGGATTAATTAGAAGAAAATCTGTGTCATAGGACCCAGGCATCAATATATTTTCCAAACTTCCCTGGTATTTCTCAGGTACTAATCAAGTGTGATATCCATTGGCCTAAAAGGCTTTAAGCTTCCATTCATAGTATTTTTTATAGTTCAAATTGCAAATGACACTCCATATTTTTCAAGTCTTTTGGCGTTTGCAGAGGCCTGGCCTCTCACATTCTAGCAGTCAGCACTGTGGTCTATGTAAGTAAGACAGGAAGTTCAAACATCACTATGTTGCTAGAACCCAGGACTATATTAAAGTGGAAGAAGATGAGAACCAGACACAAAGATAGTAAATTAGAAGATCTTTGGGTGTAAAATTCCTCCCTGACAATACAGAAGGTGACAGTTCTCTAAAGGGAACCCAGAAGCACCTACAGGGTGCTGGTGGCCATGAAACCATGCCTCGCCAAAGCCTTTGTTTGCTCTTGCCCGGACCCACGCCAGGAGTCGTTTTCCAGCTGATGAGGATGTGTGCTGTTTGCAGAAGCAGCAGGTGTGGGTGATGCATACCTGTTTTAATTGCTTCATGAAGCCTTGTGAGATTTTTGTCCGAATCTAGAAATGACACAGAGGCTTCCATTGGGCTCTGGATATTACAGACAGGCCAGATGGAATCCTGCCGCCTATGTGATTGAGCGCATTTTTCATGTGAAAGTAGAAACCAATGGATACGTCATCTGTAGGGTAATCTAGGAGGACATTTTTCTTCATTCAATCCAGTGGACCATACAGAAACACCTGTTTCATATCTTGGAATCATTTGCAACTGCTCTCTAAGAAATAAGTGTTGAAACAATATTATTAAGCCACTTTTTAAAATTCATATACTTGGGCATTGAAGAAAATATAAAATTAAGAGCTTGTTTCGCCATTTCCACCACAATGCTCAGAGTTTTGGCTAATTAAACATGCCTGTCCTCGCTTGTAGGGACCAACTATCTTTGCTCAGGACTATAGGGCTTCCTGGGATGAGGGAATTTTAGTGCTAAAACCAGAGGCCAGGAAAACCTGGGACCGGTTGATCACATGACCTGAGACATTGAAAGGTTCAATGATTTCTCAGTCACATCACCTGGGGATAGAGTTCTTTCTGGATTTCCACCCAGATATTTAATATATATTCACTTGAGCAAGTCGTGGCACTGGGAGGTACAATGGGGCCCATTTGTGGAAGTCATTCTGGAGCCAAAGATCACCCAAGGAGATATGTCACTTGAGAGTGACTGTAGGAAGCATGGCCATATGTATCCAGAGGGCCCAGGGTCCATTAGAGACAGATGCTTCTCTGAAAGAGCCATGAATAATCTCTCTCATATTCCCACTCATGGCCACCCAAGGTTGGATTCAATCTTATTTTCCATTATCTCAAAGAATACCAAAGAAAACTGAAGTTGAATTAAGTTCAGTTTCAACGTAAACACATACAGTATCACGATTTGCAACTGGTTTTGGAGAAACCAATAAGCCACATTTGAATCTGGTGATTGGGACGCTCTTTATTAGACCATTGAGGGAAGTCCTGACTAGAGTTCTAAGAGTGCTTTGCAGACCTTAATGTGCATTGGAATCACCTAGGGAGCTTGTTAACCTGCAGCCTGTGACGCTGAGTGGGCAGAGGTGGGGCCCAGAATTCTGCATCTCTAACAGGCTCCAAGGTGACTCCAGGTGGCCCAGAGACCCCACGCTGGATGGTAGGGCCCAGGGCTCAGAGGTTTGCCATTCCACTCGGAGCAGGACCACAAGAGTGCTCTCTCTCTTCCTTCTCCATGCTTCCCAACAGAAGCAGCTATCTTTATTGATACAGAAATACCACATGAGAATTTGTTTGCAAATGTATTCCACTGCTTTAAAAAAAGAAGAAAGGGAGGAAGGAAGGGAGGAAGGAAGGAAGCAAGCCACAGCATTAAAAAACTTTATGCCAGTATGAAAACAAGTAATTCTGCAGGAGCATGAAAAGAGCTCCCCACAAACAATGCCGCCATGCACTTAATGTTCCCTTCAGGTCGGCTGAGGACACTGACCCAGCCCGAACGTCTAGTGCCTCATCACCCACTTTCTGACAGAGCATGGTGCGAGCTCTGTGGCAGCAACACCAAATCTGTAGTTTAATTAAAAAAAGAAAAGGGAAAACAAACCTCTCTCCAAACACAGAACAACAAAAGAAAAGCCCTCATAGGGGATGGCCCCGTAGACCCCAACTAAATGATGAGTTTCATTTGTAGAACCTTCCACCTGACCCACGTAAACAGAAACAAAAACAGATGGCTGGTAGGCTGGTACCCTGGGCCAATTTCAGGAAGGAGCCACTGGCAAGATGTAGGTTGTAGGTGGATGGGGCCCAGCTTAATTAGGAAATGTTTCAAAATCAAAGCAGAACAGAGCTGTTCCTACAGGAGGGTCTCTTCGGAGCAGGGGGCCCATGAGAAGCCTTTTGTGTAAGCTTACAGCATCCTTTATACAATCAGAAAACTTATTAAACTTGAGCATAGAACCACTGTGGGTTCAAAGACACCTAGGCATCTCTCACTAGAGCAATATTCCCTAAGATTTTATTTGATTTAATTATTCATAATGGGACTTAATGCTTTTTTTGGTACTATACTCATCTTTTAAAGGGCACTGCAAGGTAGACACGGAGACCAGTAGCTCAGGACTGGAGAACGCATGTTGCTAACACACAGCTAAAAGTCGCCTGCAGTCTTCACCTCCCAGATGTGGGACAAAGGCAGTTCGGATGGAAATAAAGTGGTTAATGAAGAAAGATATGTATAGACAGGCAGGAACTGAGAGAATTATGAAAATTAATTTTCCATGAGGTCTGGAAATGAGATCTGCTTGCACAATTCTAGATCGGTGTACGCTTGGGGAGGCAAATGAACTCAGCCACACATAATGTGAAGGGAATTCAGGTTTGAAAACGAGGGATGATCCCCTCTCAGGACACAGCTTCTCTGAGCCTTATGGAAACCAGGGACAGGTGCTGTGGTCTACTTTATCATTTAAATTAGTCCTTGTAGCTACCAAGGTGAACTTGGGTCATTGCTTAGAGCTGAGATACCATATCAGAAGGTCCCTGATAGCAGAGTTTGTGCTATGGACGAGATGCTTACAAAAAAAAAAAAATTAATTAATTAAAAAAAAATAAAATGGAGTTCATTGTTAGTCATTTAAAATAAGGTTCTCACACAAAAGTATACATTAAGAAGATCTGGGAGCAAAGGGCCTTCATGCCACATGGCAGTGAGGACTAGGACCTGAGGAGCCACTCCCTTTACCACATTCAAGTGTCAGCTCACTGCAGTTTTGAATTGGCTTGCCAGCCTCACCCCCATAGGCAGGTGGCTTCGCCATCCCTGATAAAAAAGGGTAAAAAAAAGAGAGAGAGAGAAAAGTTAATTATCAAAGGAATTATTTTTTCCCCTGGGATGACCCTGTGCTTTCCAGGTGACAGAGTTGACAGAAGACAGCACTCACTAATGAATTTCCATAAATAAGAAGAAAGCCACATGCCCAGGTGGCACTTTCTTGGAGGTACTTAATTTATTAAGCAAATATTTATTGGTAAAGTATGAGGTGAATAAGACTGTGCTTTGTTATGTGTTACTGTGGCATATTCAAATAATTCTGATACATGGCTGGATTCCCCTTGCTCCCTTTGGACTTACTCCCCTGCCTTTCTCATTGGTGGTGGGGGGGGGCAACTGTGAACAGAGGATGCCAACACAGAGGGTGTTGTGAGCATGTTACCAGGGCAACTCAGGCTTTGTCTGCTGGAGGCCCTCTGTGGCATGGTATGGAACATGCCTCAGCCTTGTCCTACCTTAAGGGCAAGGAAGGTAAGACATGTATACATCACTTCCCACTGTCATTTGGTGGGAGGTCCTCACAGGGCATTAACTCCCAGCCTGCCTTGTGTGTGGTCTGGGCACACCCCCCAGAGATCAGAGGAAGCCCTCAGACAGTCGGTGGCTGATGTTTTCCCTCAGAAGCTGCCAACTTGTAGGGAAGCAGTGAGTCCTGAGGTCATCTGGGGCAGGACACCCATAACCCCCACTATAATACATGGTCACTGGCTATACTGAGTATAGTCTCATTGGGAAGTAATAATGAGTACATTTATTGAACGAATGTCTGTGTTTAAGTCCCTATATTTGGCATTTTCCATTTAACCTTCACAAGTGGATGAAGTTAGGTCATATTAGGATATCCATTATGTGGATAAGGAAACTGAGGCATGGAGGCATTAAACAATTGGACCACAATTACCACTTACTACCTAGGTAGTAAGTGGTAATTGTCATAGTAATCCAGACAGGATGGCTCCAGAGCCCACATTTGTAACAGCTTTTCTCCATTGCTTCTCTCTATGACTCATGAACAATTAAAAAGACCAATATGAGGCAACATAAAGGGATATCCTTGCATCAGTCTCAAGAGATGCTTTCTTTCTGGAGGCAATTGCATTTCATGGAGGACAAAGACATAATCCAAAGGAATATGTGTCTAATAATGGAACCACTAGCCCCGGCGACAGTGATAGAGCTTTGAAGGGATTGGAGGACCTTCAGTACCGAAAGCTCAGTGTGGGTAATGACTCTGAGGGGAGTATCACTTCCCCCAGCCATGCACATTTGGAATAAAAAGCCTCTGACCCCTGCACTGAACTACAGTCCAATAATGCTGACCTTGGATAATCAGAAAAATGAGCAAAGTTATACGAAGAATGCTGTCTATCCCAGAACTCTTTATGACCACAAAATATCCAGCAGCAGGGGACTGCTCAAAATGCAATATACCCAGAGGGTGGGATACAATGCAGCTTGTAAGCAGCTGAGGGAACACTCTAGAGACAATTCCTGTACAAACTCATTGGTTTCCAAAAACCTGTTTGGAAATTTACTTGTTTACAAACCCAGTTGGACACTATAAAAATGACTCCTAATCCCTTCTGTTTGTGGCAGGCAGAATTGGTATGCTTTTAGCTCCAAACCTTAGCTTTCTTTCATTCTTTGAACTTTGTAAATCAAAAATTTATCACAGGGAAATTTCTGTATTTACTGATATGAAGGAGATGCGCATAAAACACCACTAGGTGAAAAGCCAGTTAAAAACAGCATTTTTGTTATGAGACCAATTTTGAAATTAGGTATACTCAGACACAGAGGGTGTCAGGCACATAAATCAGAATGCTAACAGGGGTTATCACTGCCTCGTGAGACTCTGGGTGATTTTTGTTCTGTTTTCTCTTTCTATGTTTCTAATTTTTCTATCCTAAATGTATATGCATTCTCTCTCTTTCTCTCTGTGTGTGTGTTTACCTTGAGCAAGATTTAAGATTTTGGTAAAATATGGTAGCATAAGAAATTGGGGAATCTTCTCTCCTTCCTGCAACCAATATAGCAATCGTAAGGAAGAGTTTGATATTAAGAGAACCTGAGTCCCTGACTTGGTTCTGCCATTTGTCACCTTTATATCTTGACCTCTTGACCCTTTCTCTCTTGTATCTACAAAATGAGGACGACAAGATGTCCCACTGGGTAAATTATAATACACGACACTGGTTTGGGGGATTATCAAACTCTCTGGGAATGGTCTTCATTCAAGCACAGTGGGATGACAAGGAAACATGCTCTGAAAATTAAAAGGCGCGGATGGCATGAATGCTAGAAAGGGTACATCCGGGATTTTTAACCCACTGAGCCACCCAGGCACCCCACATCCAGGATTTTTAGAGCAAGGGAAGATGTTAGCGCCCAAAGAGAGCCGTCAGTCAGTGAGGGGCGCTCTAGGAGGAAGAGCCCAGACACCATGTTCCAATCAGCCCAACCAACAGCTTGACTTTCAGCAGCCCCAGAATTGCTGGCTTGGGCCGCTCATCCCACCACTAGTTGGGGAAATTTCCAGAATCTTCCTGAGATTTTCAGGAACTCTTCCTGAGATTGAATCTCAAGAAATGAGAGAATCTTCCTGGCATTTTCCCTTCTGATCAAACACTGCGTCTGCCTTCCCCTGAATGATGTGAGCAAGGGGAGGCCTTTGTCGTGTTTGGCACCTTTTCTTGTGTTTCTGTTTTGTTTTGTTGTGTTTTTTATCTGCGGTCATGCCTGCTGCTGCTGTTTGTTTTTGTAATTGTTCTTCGAAGGCCTCAGGCGAGAAAGCTGTTCTAATTGTACAAATCACAGTGTCGCTGAATCACAGGAACCGTCCCAAGTAATCTGTGCAGCCATGTGACTGAACTTTCAGACTAGCCGGGGGCGCTTCTCGTCCCCCTGGGAGGCCGGTGTCTGATGGACAGAAAGCGGCCGCCAAATGAGACACAGGAACAGTTGTGTATCATAAGTGCCAGAGATTCAATTCTGGGCAGTGAGAAGTCAGGCTGCCCTCAGCCACGCGGGATTGATGGCGTGCTAAGGGAGACTCCCAAGCTGTACCCCGTCTTGTTCAAATGGGGTGCTGGATGCAGGCTGGCATAATGAGAGTTGATGTCTCATGGAACCAGCTAGTGCTGGGTTCAAATTATTCTCTGCCACTAGGGCTGTATGAAGGAGGCAAGATTTATGGAACTCACTGAATGGATTTTTCTTTTTTTTCTGTTGCCTTAGAATTCCAGCTAAAGCCCAAAGAGCAGACTGATTTCTCCCATGACCCATCCATGCAGGATCAAGAGATGACTCATAGCTCATCACCCCAAAAATAAGTCACTCCCAATAAGGATTCATTGAGGAGATTGATTAGAACAGGGGTCTTTGGAGAACGTCATGTCCTGGTAGGAAGTTCCCCAGGAGAGGAAGCAAAAGGATTGCCATCCACTCCTTCAATCATTTAAGAAATTTAAACTGAGTCCCTGATGGGCTCTAAGCACAGTTCAAGGCTCTGGGGATATAGCAGTGAAGAGAAATTGCTGACCTTCAAGCCAAATGAGGAGGACTCCCTGAGCTGCTTTTGGGAAGATGTGGTTGTTAGCGTAAGAGTGAGGGTCTATCTATAGGTTCACCTATGTAAGGTGAGAGAGTATAGGACCAAAAATCTTCTAGGGGCAACCTGCAGGAATGCAGTGTTTGAGTTTTTCTGGAGGCTGAGTGACTTCTGTGGAGGACAGATGGGTGGGAATTGTCTTAAAAGGCCCATGCTCAAGACCAGTAGCACCCTTCGACTAGGAAAGAAAGAATTTGCCCTGGCGCCTGCACTTTAGTGAACTCCTCTGGCCTTCCTCAGCCATGCTCCTGGCTTTCAGAGAAATTGGTTCATGACACCAGGGAGACATGCCCACCTTAAGGATATGCTCACCCAGAGACTATGCCTTCTAGACCATGACTTGTGTCCCTGGGACTGCAGAATTCTCTCCCCAATGGCCCCAAGACAGGCCTACTCCCAAGGGTCAACCTTATCATTGTGTGCATATGCCTAGGCCCAAGGGCGGTTCAGGAGCTAGTTTTTTGCTGGTGGATGTGAGAATAGGGCTGTCTACACACGTATGCACAAGACCCTTTGGGATAGCACAGATGAGAGAGAAGAGAGATCAATAGTGGACTGAGGCCTCAAGCTTCAGGAGCCAGATTCTAGAATGAAATTCCAGGGAGTATAAGAATCCTAGATACAAGTCTCCCTGGCCCTCCGGGTTATTAAGAAGGTGTGGTTGTTAGGGAATAAGGATAGAACACATTTTATTAAATAATTTCTAGCTTGACTTACAATTTTAAGACATACCTAAATATTTACAAGTTGTGGGCTTCTGTTTATACTATTGCCTTGGGCCCCATGAGTGTCAGAAGTGCCTCTATCCTTAAGGGCTGCCTGCCAGGTGAGACAACCCCCTAGAAACAGGCTGAGATGGGGAGTCGTAAGTGGACAGAGAGAAGATTCATCTCCAAAGTCAAAAAGCACAAGTCAGAAGTCCCTGGTGCCAAAAGGAAGGATAAGAGTGTGAGGAAAGTTAGGGGAAGTGAAGTAGGAGGAAACAAAGGGGTTAAGAGGTATCATGGAGGAAACAAAGGAGTTAAGAGGGGTTAAGAGGTGTCATGGAGGAAACCATAGAGAAGTGCCCAAAGCCTTCCTTATTTAGTGAGAATTTGGACATAGGCCTTAACAAGAGGGCATTGAACAGCCAAGAGAGAATCACAAACACAGCTCTGTAAAATGCACACACAGTCTATTCTCTTTCCCTTCCTTGCCTGGACCCTAGAGCAAGGAGAGCACAAGTCCTAAAATTATACACCATCATTCATTCCCCACTGTACTTCCCAGAGCCTAGGTTCAGCCCGGGCTTGGGTAGAGGAGGAGCTTTTATTCAGATGAGAGAGTGAAATTTGATTTGGATTTCACAGGACTTCTTAAAAATATGAAGAGGAGGCTTCTTGAATATCTGAAATGAGCTTGGAAAGCTCTGGGTTCAGCCAAGATATTCTCAGGGAGCAGGAAATGGTGGTTTGACAGAGGGGGGTTGAATAGCAGTGGGCAGGGCGCAAGTAGCACTGTTTATTGACTGTACCCCCTTTGATTCACATCATTCAGTTGATACTGACTTTTCTGACCTTCGATTTCCTCATCGCCAATAAAATGAGAACATTTGAAAAAAATGTTCTGAAGAATAGGGATAATACAAGTAACATTTCTAGCACGTTCCATGCATCTAGTAAGACAAGTACTATAATTATTGTTGTTATGAAGAGCGTTGTTACTGAAATTCCATGCTAACAATATGGAGCTTCACTTTAGTTCTCTTCACCCACTCCTTGTTTCCTGAGGGGCACTGAAACTCCTAGTAAATAGAAGTTTCTAGAAGGCCCCATCTTTGAATTTTGTAAGGCATTAACGTGGCAGCATTTCAATGGAGAGTGATTGTCCCTGACAGAGGGATTTCAACACTGAATCAGTCAACAGCAAGAGCAGTAAGAGAAGTTAATATTCATGGAGAACCTACTAAGTGTCAATGCTACAATGCTGGGTATTTTACAGATATTTTCACCATTTAATACAAG
The DNA here is from genome assembly GCF_010015895.1 of Lontra canadensis. NCBI lineage: Eukaryota > Metazoa > Chordata > Mammalia > Carnivora > Mustelidae > Lontra > Lontra canadensis. Next base: position 18,638,629 of record NW_022631025.1, read on the forward strand.
AACTAGGGCCAGCTAGAACATGCCCTGAGCAACCCCCCACACCCCAGGCAATTCTCTGAACAGTGAAAGAAACCCAGAGAATGTTTCTGAAACTTCAAATCTGGAATCCTGGGAGCTGGGAGGTTACTGCTGTGTAGAGGCTGCCTGGGAAGGCTTTCGACTTTCTGCAGCAAAGGCCAGTAAGAGCTCTTCAGAGAGCACTTAACGGTGACAGGAAGGGAGGGACAAAGCATGGAGGATGCGCCTATGAGCCAGACCCACTTGAAAGCTCTGTGAATTGGGGAATCTGATGAGGAGAATGGCTATTCACTCCTCCTCTAAAGTCTGCCATTTTGGCCAAACTTGCACATTAAATTGGTGCTTCATTAGATAGTCAGTAATGAATTCTAGAGCAAAAAACCAGTGCCAGAGCGCTGGAACACAAGAACAGGCAACTGGTCAGAGATTTAATAAAGCCATGAAACACCCCTAGCATAGTCCTGCCAGGAGTACTCTCTGGGCAAAAGACTCTTTTGGTTTGCCTCAGTGGGTGGCTGAGATGGAACTGCCAGGACCAGCATTCCATCCTTCACGGAATGCGGAAAAGGATTTCAGGAAGGGCCTTCATACCTGAGGGATTCAAATGGGTTCCTCCTGTGAGGACTGGAACACATCCTCTGGGGAGCGTGCCTACCGCATGGCATCTTGTCACCACAGGAACAGACATGACAAAATGGCCTGGCAGACCACTCACAGAAAAAGACAAAACATGTATACACCTGGAAAACCAAAAGGGGAAAGGATTCAACCAGCCCTATAATTCCAGTAGCAACTGTTGCTCAGCAAACATTTCCTAAGCCCCTGCCTACCCCATGCCAGGTTGTAAGTCCTAAGAATTCAAAGATGAAAAGGCAAGTCCAGCCCTCAAGCAGCTCGCACTCTGTTTGGTGAGAAAGACACGTTCATAGACGGGACCGGCACAAAGCCATAAGGCACAAGAGACAGGTTGACTTGTCCTATACGGTGTCATAGGATAACTCACTCGAATCTGGAAGGTCTGGAAGAACTTCTTTCACCAGGGGAGTGGCCTCTGGTTGGAGACTTGAGACAAGTGAAGGTTAAAGTGGAGAAGATAGGGCAGGGGTGGGAGAGCGGGACAGGAAGCCAGAAAGGCACTCTGAACAGAGGGCACGTCTTGTGTGCAGGCCCTGGAGGAGGAGAGCAGGGCTGGTGGTTCAGTGTGGCTGGAGCCAAGGACCGGAAGCGTTAAGTGTTGAACAAGGAGCCCAAAGTACACAGTAGGTGGACCACGGAGGGCCTTTGACACCCAGCTAAGTCCAAGGCATCGGGACTCCTTCCGGGGAACATGGCTAAGTCTGGCGACGTCCAGAGCAGATTTGCATTTGAGAAGGATCACAGGGATGCTGGGTGGAGAAAAGCTAAGAGGTCAGAACCAACAATAGAAATAATGGAATAAGTAGAAACACCTGTGATTAAGGAGGAGGCCTTATTCCAAGACCCATCTGCCCTGTCCCCGTGCACAACTTGAGACAAGGATTTGCTTGCAAGCGATTTATTTAGGATGTGGGTCCTGCAGTATGATGAGGGTGAGGACAAGACAAAAGGAAGGGAAGAGGACCAAGGAAAGGTATGCTCACAACCGAACCTCTGCTGTGGGCAATTAAGTATGAAGGGTATATCTAGGAAACTGGGCTTTTTATCCACCAACATGCCTCTCTAATAGGTTGACTCCCTGGCATTTCCCAGGCCAGAGGGGAATCTCCAGCACTGAGATACAGGAGCCTGGGGAAAGAAGCCACTAGGGGACTGTCCACAAAAGCTGCAGGGGACCTCCAGGGTGGGCTGAGTGGCTATGGGTGACAGCAATGAGTCCTTCCTCTGTACAGAGCTTCCACGACCAGATCTCCCAATGGCTCCGCATTTCTATGGAAATTTACACATGCCCGAGGTGTAAGCAGACTGTGAGTTTAGACTCAAGGAAAGTGGCAGAGTCCCTGGGGCATCAACCGAGCTCACTGTGTCTCCATACAGACGCCCCGCCTGGATCTGAGCTGGGCTAACAGCTCCTGATTTCCATAGGTGTCAAATATTCACAATAATTACTATTGCAAATATTTACTGACTGACAGGGTTCACACAGAAAATGTTTCGTAAAATAATTAACGTTGTAAAAGATGCAATTACTCGAATTTATTTCTTGAAACAGATCCAAAAGTACTAGAAATTATCACCTGTGACAGGAAGGAGGTGCAGTAGCCAACAAGAAGCAGGTCATATGGGTGCAAAATGTATATTTCTCTCTTGGTTTTCACCAGACCTAAGCAGCCATAGGCACAAGACATAATGACCCAAAGCCAGATTATTCTCTCCTCATTTTACAATAGTTGGTACTTCTGGGTGATTACTGTATATGTGAAATGGTTGAGATTATGCATGTTAGCATCATGAGACCAGAGTCTGATGGTCCTGATTCTGTTGCTTCCTGGCCGTGTGTCTTTGGGGATGCCTTCTCACTTTCCGTTCAGTCTCAGATTATACAATTATAAAATGGAACAAATAATCCCTTCCTCCCTGTACAACATCTGGATCACAGTAGACACCCATGTTAGTCAAGGGAATGAATGGAGATGGATGTGCAGAAAGTATTGAGCACATAGTAAGAGAGCAAAAAATGTTAGTAGTTATTATTGCTTTTGTGTTTTATAATAACCCCAAGCTATTTGACAGTCAGACTCATTTCACCAGAATTCCTACTGCTATCATTAGGTCGTATATCATACAATAGCAAAGTAAGCTATCTTGCACAGAGTGCTAAATTTGGAGGGAGAAGACCTGGACCCAGGCCCCGGCTCCATCTCTTCCTGGCTGTTTGATCTTGAGCAAGTCACTTAACCTCTCTGAGCTTGGGAGCTCCATTGTCTATAAAATGAGATGACAATGCCTGGCCTCTCCACATGTAGGTAGGGGGCAAATTTAGAATAAGTTCTCTGAAAGCACTCATAAGCTGCCAAGTGCAATGTAGATAAAAGCTTTTGTCATTTTTCCTCTGATGTTATGTGTTATGTGGGATTTAAAACATTAAAACATTTGAGACACTAATTTCCATCCTTGGAGGCCTGCTCTGTTAAGGAAAGGACACTGAAGGACCTGCTGGTCACTGGAGGCCCACGGGAGCTTTTAATGCTCTCCTTTGCTTGTGACAGTGCAGCCACTGGCCTCTCTGGACATGCTTTCTGGTAGCAGTGACAGAGTCTCCAATCATCTCCACAAGCCCTCTAGGCGAAGAATCTACAAGGTGCCCATTCAGGGTTGGGTTCCAAGTGAAATTCTGGAGAACAGAGAGTGGCAGATTGTTCTGACCACTCTGACACAGGCAGGCATAGCTGAGACCTGGGACGCATGCTGAACTCTCCATCTTACAATCTCCCCATCATCGTAAGAAGGAAAGAGCTTGGAGAGGACTGTATTCCCATCTAGCAGACATATTCGTGAATAGCTCACATTGGCAGTCCAAGAGCCAAAGGCTTGATAGCTGTGTGTTGTCCATTAAGTCACTTAACCTCTCTGAGCCTTTTGAGTGTTGTAATCTAGATTGTGGGTAAGAATAGCTCATAGCATCGTTCTAGCAATTAAATGTGGTAACCGTACAGAGCCAGGCATGGCGTCTAGCATGGCCTTATTAACCCTCATTTCTCTCTTCTTGCTCCCCAGGCTCCCTCAACAATTAATAATCCAGGGGGAAAGTGGAGTCCGATTAGACTAAAACAAGAAAACTTACATTAACATGACAGGCAGCAGAGAATAGTGATCAAGAACATAGACCCTGGGGCAGATTTCTAGGGCTCAAATCCCACCTCTGACCATTACAAGCCATATGCTATCTCCAGCAAACTAGTAACCCTCTCTGGGCTCCGTCTCCTCATCGGTAGAATAAGAAGAATAAGACCTGAGGTCTGAAGGTTAAAGGAGTCCACATTTGTAAACTGATGGGTGCCTGGCACCGTGTAAGTGCCAGATGGGCACTTGCGAACTCAAGTCCAGTCTTGCCTGCCAGTCTTAGAGCAATGACATGAGCCACGTCTGCCCGGAAAATCTCTTGCAGAGAGGACCAGCACTTCAAAGGCATCATTTGGCCTCATTTCTTGACTGACAGCCTCAGAACCTCAGATGCTGCCTCTCGGACCATCCCCCAATGCTACATAAATCTTTATAGAACTGGATTGTAAAGAGCCAAGTATTGGAAAACTGAAAACCCTAATATCCCAATCGATTGCCTGAGAGTAGTTCAATGGTGTTTCTTTAAGCTCTGTAGCATCAACCAGGACCCGCTGTAATGGTCCTCCACCTCGGGCTCAGAAGGCAGAGGGCAATACCGTCCTGCAGTTTGTCCCGGTGCCTCTCTGACTGCTGTCAGATAGAACAAAATAAATGTTCCACAGAGTCAGGGTCTTCTCATTTAACGCCAGTCACGGGATCCAGCTGTGGGCACTTACTCCCTCTAGCATATTCCCGGATTGGCTACATATGATTGTGTGTGGGGGGTGGGGGGAGACGGGCAAGGAGAGCCAAGAAGGAAGTAAGGTGCTGAGGGAGAGGAAATGCCACCTCGGTTATAACCACACTACAGTCTGGGTCTGGGCCAAAAAAAGGAAAATTAAAAAACAAAACAACAACAACAACAACAAAAAACCTTTAAAGAAGCAGCACTCAGCAAGAGGTTGGTGTGGGTCTCCTTTCTTTCCTTGGGTTGTGTGACTACAATTCAGAGTCTCTTCTCTGCTGGACTGACCACAGGTAAAAAATGGTGGGTAAAACCTCCTCCAAGGATAGCAGCTGTCCCTATCACGGTGTGTGCCTTTCAGCGCACCCAGCCACAGGGCAGGCTGAGTCCCGAGCTCCCCACCAAGAGGGGCACAGAGCCCTTGGGAGTCTGAGCCTGGAGCCCTCTGAGCCAGGCGAGAGGAAAGGTCTCCAAAATCCCATTTCCAGCAGGTCGTTATCCTCACTCTGTCTTTTGTTTCCCCTCTTGGCGATCCTGAGCCAGTGTTGAGCAGGCAGTCTTCAGGCTTGTTTGGATTCCCGTGCACTCAGTTCTCAGCAGCCCTTAAAAGCCTGAGAGGAGACAGTGAAGCCGCAGTGATTGCGGCCAGCTGCGCTGCACCTCTGCCAAGGTACGCGAGCCACCCTTCACCGTGCTTGATTCTGATTGCTGTGCTGCAGGCGTCCGATCGCCCCAGTCAGCAGAGAGGGCGGGGCGGGGGATTGGTGGTTGTGGGAGGCCATGAGGTGGTCCAGGCCACTGTCCCTGAGGTCATGCCAGTCCAGGAAGCGTTCCTCCCGCAAAGCAGCTCTCATGCAGACGCCACTCTGAGCTTTTCCAAAATGACAAAATCACCTCTGGGGAAAGAGAAGAAAGAATGTGTAAAAATGTCTTCTGAATGCTGGGTCTTTCATCAGCCTCTCAATTGCCTGGTACATTTGCTTGTTAGGCTGCATCTCGCCTCTCGTATTAGTCATTCCGGCGGCCCCCACACAGGCTGCGATTTGGAACTCTCAGGGTGCAGTAGGTTGTGAAAATGGCTATAATCCTTCGTCTCTCCCTATGTCAGATCTCCGGGCGCTGTGACTTTATAGGTCCAGCTCATGAAGAGAAAGCGTCTCTTTGCCCTGCCCTTGAATCTGGACTTGCCCTGGCTTGCTCTGGCCGGGAAGTAGAAGGTTGTGGACATGACAGGGTGACATTTCCAAACTCTTGGCCTCAAGAAATACTTTCTTTCTCTCTCTCTCTCAGCCCTGCCCATCTGCCATGTTAACAAGCCCAAGCTGGCCTGTTGGATGACACAAGGCCATGGGGAACAAAGACAAACCATCCCAGCGGAGGCTTTCCTATACTGACCAGCCCCCGGCTAACCCACCACCTAACTACAGACACATAAGTGAGTCCTGCTGGGATGAGAGGGAAGCCCAGCCCAAAAGGCCAACCCCAGAGTCATAGACCAAGTAAGCGTTTATTCTTTTAAGTCACTAAATCTTGAGGTTGTTACAGAGCAAATCTCCTCATGTAGCGGTTATTTTTCCAAAATGACAAAATCACCTTAAAAGGGAGAGAAGAGGAAAAAGAAATTTTAAAAAGGGTTTGGCGGGGGCCGGCGGGGGGGGCATATGCAGAGAATTTTTTAATGTTCTTTCCTCCAGCCTCAATTACCCGAGATAGACTGACTCTGAATCTCAGCCGCCACGTTAGCAGCTCCCGTGGCCTCCAGGCATGTGCAGCTGCGAATTCCTGGGGCTCGTGCCGTGTAAAGAGGTTTCTCTTCACTAGGATCCCCAGCCCGGCCGACCCATTTCTGTTCCTGGGGAGGTGAAAGCCTACTGGGTGGACAGTTGATAAAATCCCACCTGTTTCTTTTATGGTAATTCTGCCTGTAAAGTGGAAAGTGGTGTGCTCAGAATATAAAGTAACTTTATTAACATAGAAAAATGTCTTATCTCTGGGGCTGAAAAACTGAGATGCTACAGAGACCATAAGTAGACTATCTTGAGAAGCAGCAGATTTCCGGGCTTGAGTGTGTGTGCGCGTGTGCATATGTGTTTTTGTATGCCCCTTGCTAGTGGTGGGGGGAGTGGATGTTTATTTAGTGCCTATTATGTGCCTGGCATATTCTTGATCTCTGCTATTTTTGATAAAATCTAACAACATCACCATGAGGTGTTTTGATTAGCATGAACTTGTAGGTGAGGACATCGAAGTCCCAGAAAGTTAAGTCGATTGCCCAAAGTCACACGGCCAGCAAGTTGTAAAGCTATAGTTTGCCCTGTGCTATCTGTCACACCTTGAGCTTGTTGAACTGTATTGTCCAAATGGAAGGCTTGCGGATACAGGTATCAGAAGTTCTACAAATATTTGGTTAGAATAGTTTTATTTCCCTCTCTAAAAGACTATAATAAAAATCCATACACCCTAAATATGCTACATTCCAACATTTAACATATTAGAGAACACCATTATTTCATCATTTTAGGGTCTCCATATGCATTTGATAATACACACCTCAGAATAAAGCAGCCCTGGTATATCTGGCACATATTTGAGTATCTGTAGGGATGCCTGAGTGGCTCAGTCGGTTAAGTATCTGACTCTTGACATTGGCTCATGTCGTGATCTCAGGGTTGTGAGATCCAGCCCCATGAGGTGAGATTCTCTCTCTCCCTCCTCCTCCATACCCCCCAACTCGTCCTAAGTAAACAAATATATGTATCTCATATATATGTGTGTACGTATATATGCTATTGCTTGAGAGTATAAGAAATCTACATTGTTCTTTCTTTCTGTTTTTTAACATATAGGCCCATGCATATCAGCTTAAGTAAGTGAGCATGTGACCATGCATATACACACCATCCTTTTTTTTTTTTAGTTTTTAACAATTTTTTGTATTTATTCATTTGAGAAAGAAAGAGTGTAGGGAGAGGAGCAGAGGGAGGGGGACAGACTCTGCCCTGAGCATGGAGCCCAATATAGGGCTCCATCTCACGACCCTGAGATGATGACCTGAACCAAAATCAGGAGTTGGACACTTAACCTACTGAGCCACCCAGGCACCCCGACACCATTTTTTAATTAAATACCAGGCTTGACCTATGCCCAGATGTAATTCATTGCACAATTATTTGGGAACCCATCACGATAAATCTGTATTATGGATGATTTCAAACTTTTTTCTGAGAGTTTGGAGTGCTCCCATCCTGTCATTTATGATAGAAGGGCAGGCATTGGTTGGGAAAGGAGAGCCAAGGTTAAGAGGGTCATATGGTGACGGTGTCCAACCAAGCTTGGAGTTAGAGTTACTGAGGGTCGACAGAATCACCATGATTTAGGTGATAGCTCATCACCAGGGGCCTGGCTACCAGCCCAGTGTTGGGGCCACAAAATTAGGAAGGGAGAACTACCCTCTGGCCTGCAAAGTGGGCCTGGACCACCTCTTACGTGGGGGAATCCTCCCTCACTGGACCATTGCCACCCTCCCCACCTTTCCAGTGGGAAGAAAGGAGTAAGTACAAAACAGTCTTGACCGCGTTGCACAGAAAGGGGGAAGTTGCCTTCCTTGTCAGAGCAGAAGAACCCTCGCTAAGTGAGACAGAAGGCCAGGTCTGTCTCCCCCAACTCTTGAGGAAGTGGGTGATTCAGCTTTGAGACAAAAATGTCCAACTATTCTTCTTCCAATCTTCTTTAACATTTAATTAATGCCTCTTCTGAGATTGAAAAACAAGTTATTTATAAAAAATAAAACAAAAGAATCTGCTTCTATTTATATACTTTTGTGAATCCAGACTCTCTGCTAACAAAAAAAAAATAGTAATAATCAGAAACAAAGTCAATGAAATTAGTAAAGTTGGTCTTTGTTTGCAAATACTGTAGTATGAGGAGCATCTGTTATAGGATCTGACAGATCTAGGCTTGAAGCAGCTTTGTCACTTACAAGCTGTATGAGTTTGAGCAAGTAACTTCTTGAAACTCAGATTTCTAATCTGTGAAAGTGTGGCTAATACCAATTCACAGAGTTATTCAGAGAAGTTAATGAGATAAATACGTGAAATTTCCTAGCACAACAAAGAGGTGACAAATAGATCCATTTATTCCCTCTTCATCCCTAGGGCCCTCTCCACCATAGCACTTGATACGCCATCTTATTTTCCTCCTACTCAACAAAATCTATAAGTCTGATGAACTAAATCCATTCTGAGTTGTCAGTGATGCTCAATGATTTTAATTTTCACAAAGGTCTGGGGCTGAAATTGGATAATTTTAGAATCAGATACTCGGAAAGCCAGACATTATTTTGGACAGGGAGACCTTCCTGACATCCCTGAAATCACTCATCTATCTAGTTAGTGAGCAAAATCACCCACCGTCTTGGTCAGTGACCTTGGAAATGATCTTCAAGTGTGTTTTACCCGGGGGTTGTACCACACATCCCACTAAGGGATAGGGAGAAAATATTGAACCCTATATTTATACTTATCTTAAAAAGTAAGAAAGAAATTAAGCTTTCCTAATAACATATAGGTTGGTGCTAGCAGTATCCGTGGGCTTTTATGTCTAAATGTCATATGCAGAGAAGAGTCTGATTTCTGCAACACAATGACACATTTTCTCATTCTTTGCTTTCACTCTTTACCTGGCTGGTGATTCAAACCTTCATTCTAAAAGACAAACCATTAGTTGGCCTGACAGTAAAGACTTCTGCAGTTTTCCATTAACATATTCCACTGGACATGGGATGAATGAAACTCCGTGGAGAATATCCTGGATTCAGATTCATTCTTCCACTGTATGGAAGCAATCTAAATTTCCCATTGATTTTTTTTTTTAATGTAGTGTTCTGTGATTCATTGTTTGTATATAACACCCCATGCTCCTTGCAAACCATGCCCTTTTTAATACCCATCACTCCGGGAAACACTCTGTTTCCTGCAGTCCATAGTCTCATGATTTGTCTCCCACTCCAATTTCTCCCCCTTCATTTTTCCCTTCTCCTAATGTCCTCCATGCTATTTCTTATGTTCCACAAATAAGTGAAACCATATGGTAATTGACTTTCTCTGTTTGACGTATTTCACTCAGCATCTTCTCCACTAGTCCCATCCAGGTTGATACAGAGGTTGGGTATTCATCCTTTCTGAGGGCTCCAAACTCTCAAAAAAATGTTTGAAATAATCTACAATACAGATTTATCATGATGGGTTCCCAAATAATTGTGCAGGAATTACATCTGGGCGCAGGTCAAGCCTGGTATTTAATTAAAAATGGTGTCAGGGTGCCTGGGTGGCTCAGTAGGTTAAGCGTCCAACTCCTGATTTTTGGTTCAGGTCATGATTTCAGGGTCTTGAGATGGAGCCCTACATTGGGCTCCATGCTCAGGGCAGAGTCTGTCTGTCCCCCTCCCTCTGCTCCTCTCCCTACACTCTCTCTTTCTCAAATAAATAAATACAAAAAATTATTAAAAAAAAAAAAGGATGGTATATACAAGCATGGTCACAGGCTCATTTACTTAAGCTGATATGGATGGGCCTATATGTAAAAAAAAAAGAGAGAACAATGTAGATTTCTTACATTCTCAAGCAATAACCTATATACATACATATATTATACATATATTTATTTACTTAGGGCAAGTTGGGGGTCATGGGGGAGGAGTGAGAGAGAGAATCTCACCTCATGGGGCTAGATCTCACAACCCTGAGATCACGATGTGAGCCAACATCAAGAGTCAGAGGCTTAACTGACTGAACCACTCAGGCATCCCTACAGATACTCAAATATGTGCCAGATATACCAGGGCAGCTTTATTCTGAGATGTGTACTATCAAATGCATACGGAGACCCTAAAATGATGAAATAATGGTGTTCTCTAATATGTTAAATGTTGGAATATAGCATATTTAGGGTGTATGGATTTTTATTATAGTCTTTTAGATAGGGAAATAAAAGATTAACCAAAGAACAGATCTTAACTATAGAGAACAAACTGCTGGTTACCAGAGGGGAGATGGGTCAGGGGGGTGGGGGAAGTAAGTGATGGGGGTGAAGGAGTCCACTTGTCTTGATGAACACTGGGTGATGTAGGGAATTGATGAACCACTATATTGTATACCTGACACTAATTTAAAAAAAAAGTAAAAAAAAAATTGTGTAACCAGAACATTATCCCCACTTCATCAGACCCATAGTGATAAGATTCTAGAGCAACCCATTCAAACCTCTAGGCCTGCCTGCAGCAGAAGCTGTGTGCATCAATGCAAATCATCAAGTTTTTACCTTGATAAGAGAGAAGCAGAAAGCCCAGTATGCCTGTTATATAAACAATGGATACAAATGGTAAACAACCTACCCAAAAAAAGAGTAGATACTTAGTCAAAGCTCAATATTAAAGCCACTAAGGTCAGGGCTACAACTAGCCCATATGGTGCCTTTGTCATAATTAGAAATGGACATCCCATGCTTCAGGTGAATACACACCTATAGCAGTGAACTCAGTCCTACCCACCCACTAATTTAGCTCCCTTGTGAAGGACCCAGTCTTTAAAACCATTTGTTCACAATGACCCTGGCAAAAATCACACATGAATGCAAGGACATACATCAGCCTATTTAGAAAATGCTACAAGAAAGAGCAGACATGTATATTTTTCTCCTGAGTTCCTAGGCTCATTTCTCCATGACTTGTGAGGGGTGAGAGCTCATGTATGCAAAGGGAGAGAAAAAAAAAAAAAAAAAAAACCACAACCTAGTAATCTAGCCATCCAGGTAATGTTTGCTAGAATGGATTTGGGTAGAATTGGATCTCTTTTAACTTGACCTTGTCTAGATGTCTCCCTCCCTTTCTTCCTTCCTTCCATCTTTCCTTCCTTCCCTCCCTCCATTCCCCCCTCTCTCTCACTCTGTTCCTTTCTTTCTTTCATATTATGACCACATCAACCAAATAATGAAAATAAAATGACTTAACCAATTTGTTTTGCCAATTAATTTTAATCATCTAGTAGTTACTTAGTTCTTATGATATATTTGATTCTAAACTAGGGAATATAAAAGTCTCATGAGAAATAAAATCCTGGGGATTTTAGTCACCTAGCTAGGGAAATATTATTGATGCACAGGAAATAGGTTGATTTAGCCCTTAAGCATTATTTACCCCAACTGGCAAGGAGTGTGACGATGATGTCTGTTTGAATATTCTGCAAGTTATTTTAAATATTTATCCCCTAACCTTACAAAATATATAGTTCTCATTTCACCACTTTTTTTGGTATCTAAGAAAATTTCATGGCCCTGAATATTTTTTCTACATCAAAGTTTCCTCTAAGCTAAAACTGTGAAACCAGTCTGTGATTTGGGCCTGGGCAAGAGTGCTCCCTAAATATTTATACAGTTGAGCCAAAGGGAGAGGGAGCTAGGAACATGAGAGTTGGGCCTCCAGGAATATCATATCAGTGGTACTCCATGCATCATTAAATTTGCTGAGGCATTGAGGTATCTAGCCCCCATAATATTTCTAGAGCCAGCAGCCTCTATATGTGTCCACAAATATAAATCACTTGCAGAGATGGATCCCTGCATGGCCTCTGCTCCATCCCATTCATCACTAGGCAAGCCTGCTGTCAGTGCCCCTGATATTCTCACCCTGACCTAGAAGCACCACCTTTTCTGTGAGGCAGAGGTGAATGAACCTACTTTATCCCTAGTGTTTCCAGAATGTGAGTCCTTTCCCTGACCCATGAGTCACGCTCCTTCCCCTAGCTGCACAAGGCAACTTGTTTTGAAACACTACAGCACCTAACACTAAGGCAATGTTCAACTACAAAAGAAAATGAAAATGAATAGGACTCTGATGATTTATGGGGAGAGAGAGCTTGATGACTTTTGCTTTTTTTTGTTTGTTTGTTTTGTTAATGAACGATCAAGGCACTTGACAGGTTTCTTTCAAAGGTGAAATTACAAATGGAAATTTGTGCTGTGTCCATTTTAGTCATATAATGGTCCTCAAGACTAAGGGTATTTAAAGATCACCTAGCAAAATTTTTTAAAATGTGAATTCCTGGGCCTCCAGTCCTGAGAACCTGAAACCCCACAACTGGGGTGAGCATGCAACTGGCATTCCTATTAAGCATGACAGGGAAGATTCTGATGCAAGTGATTGTTGGAATGACCTGTGAGAACATTAGCATATGGCCATTGCTCTTGTCGCTGCTGCTGTATTGGTATTTTCGGCAGTGTTGTTTTCATGTGTACCCTTCAGGGGCTTACTTGCTATTTACTGGTGTTGGTGGTAGTGGTGTTGCATTTCAAGTCAGAGATAGGTGTTTGGGACAGAGCCTTAGCCAGGAGTCAGGAAACCTGAGTCCAGGTTCTACTACTAAACAACTGTATGACCTTAGGTCAATCAATTAGGCTCTCTCATATAATTAATTTTCAAGGCCCTTTTCAGCTTAAAAGTTTCAGATATAATGAACCTCAATTACAGTGACCAGCCTGTACTTTCTTTATTCCATCTTTTTGAAAGCATTGGAGAGCTCTGACTTCTGTTGTTGCGGCTACCACTTTACCATTTCTGTTTATTTGAAGAAGTTGCTCAAACTCCAAAATTTCATTCTTCTCATCTGCATAATGAAAGAATAACTCCTCCCCTGTTTACCTCCTGGGGTAAAGTTAAACTCAAATGGTATTAGGAATGCAAGATTTTACGAAGTACTATGGAGGCATAGTATCTCATGCCCTCCAAATCAGAAAATGCAACTGCAGGTCATAGAGCTGGGTTCGTCTTATAAATATATCTTGAAGAAAGCCTGACTGGGTTGAGTTCAAACAGAATGGAAGGTAAGAAAATGGAGACAGGAGGTATAGATAATATTTTTAGGAGTTTGTTTTGTGAAAGGAGCAGAAAAATAGGCCTGCGCTGTATGGGTTCATTGGGGCAAAAAAGATGGAGGAAAGTAAGGTGAGGGTTATTTCTATGTTCAGAAGAGTGATCTGGTACAGAACGAGATAACAAAATGGAAGGATCAGATTGTAGGAAGCTGTCATCAAATGGATGTGTAGGATTGAGTATTAGGTTGGAGCAAACATCATAACAGGGAAAAGGATGATACAGAGGTATACATGAAAGGAAGTTGATAGATTCTTGGTGGAGGTTGTGGAAGCTCTTTCTTATTCATTATATTTACCCAGTAAAATAAAATCAAGGTCAGTTTCTGATCACTTTTCAGAGTTAGAGTAACATTATGATCTTGGAAACTATAGCAAACAGCTTGACAAAGCAAGAGTACATTACGTCCTACAAACATATTTTATCTTTTAGTGACCACATCTCCTTGTTTTAGGTGGAAAATTAGAAAATTTATGGTACACTTAGCATGCTTGGCCTACCGTCTCCTGTCTACGTTCTGAGCACGCTCTCTCCTCAAAAGTATCATATTCAACAGCATTTTAAATCTAAAGAGAGAGTTTGATGATACAAGTTTTTAAAACAAAAAAGCATATATGGAACCAAGTGTGTGAAAACAAAATATGTCAGCTGTTTACAGCTTGGGTGTGAGAGGGTAGATGCAAAATCAAGGTATACTTTTTCTCTACCTACAATGTATGGTTTTTACGTACTTGGAGAACCCTTAAAAAAAGTAGCAAAATCAGCAGTCTTACTTAATGTAATCAAAATATTCTTAAATGTACAAAAAAGATCACGTAGAAAGAATACTGTAAAAAGATACTGATCTTAAGAATAAAAGAATATGAAAAGCTTCTATTACTTCTGCCAATGTTCTGTACTACAAAGATAAGCAAAGGATACCCTCTGAGCCCGGTTCTCGAATAAGAACTAGCATCCTGGATGGAAAAGCAAAGTTATGGTCTAATGGTATTCATATCCAATCATCTAAGCAAGTCCCAAGAGGCGGACATTCTAAGGGGGCGGCAAAGATACACAGAAGAAGATGGAAGTTTTGGAGGTTTGAAGAGAAAGGAGGAGATGATGCCTCTTTTGGGGGGATAGTGGGAAGTGAACTGAAAGAGAAATGACAAAACTAAGAATACACTTCACTTTAAAATGATGAATATCAAGTGAAACCATTCTATACGATTGTGTTTTTCTTCAACCACATGAGCTGCTTGGTTCAGGTGCAGAGTAGGTATAAAATTGAATTTTTCAGTGTTGATTTTTTTTTTTAACCAGTAGAGCATGGTGGAGTGAATGGGTCAAGGAGATGAGGATTTATGCAACAGGGTGATTATGGTGATGGGCCTTTATATATAAGCTTAGCAGAGACGTGTGTCAGTGGATTGGTAGTTCTGATAACTTTGAAGAACTGGATCTGATTATTAGAGGAAATAAAGTGGAAAATGGGAAGTGGCAGCCAGAGAGTGGAATGTGTGAAATTGAAGGAGAAGCATTGACAAGGTATAGGGAATGACCATAGAAGTGGATGACTAAGGTAGAATAAAGAATGAAAGAATCATGGAATTTGAGTAGGCCAAGGAACTGAGAAACCAGGGTAATGGATGGACCATCTACATCAGTGTTTAACTTCCCAGCATGCTGCGTGAGTGTGATGGTGAGATAGATACTAGGACATGGGCCAGTATCTTCCTTTAGTGAATGAGGGGAGTAAACAGGGAGATAATAGAAGAATGGATAAGATAGTCCTCTGGCTTGTGCTTCGAAAGAATATATTTGGAAGGGTGTGATGGTAAGGGAATATGGATGGATGGCAGTCCTAAAGAGACCCTAAGGAGTGCAAAAGACAAATCCAGTCCCAGTGGTGTGCAGGTGTTTTTATAGGAAAATACAGATTTTTATTTCCCTTGAAAAAAACGTGAAATTCCATCACAAGAGACCCCATTTCCACAGATTAAAAGATGTCTGAAACTGAGCCTGGCTGCTCCTCCTCCACCCCTTTTAGAGAGAGAGAGGTTTGAAAGAGAGAGCATGGGGAGGGGCAGAGGAAGAGAGAGAATCTGACTCTGGACTCTGTCTCAGGACCCTAAAATCATGACCTGAGCCAAAATCAAGAGTCAGATGCTTAACTGACTGAGCCACACAGGCACCCCCTGGCTGCCTCCTTTTTTGATGGGTTATATAACCTCCATTCTCCCTAGTTTAAACACATCTTCTCTTCTCCCTGAAACCAGGATCCTGGGTTAACTTCCACTTACTATGAATTGTGTTTTCTAAATATAGACCTAAACCATCTGTAATGTTTTACTATGCTACTATTTCTATTAAAGAAAGGATGGAGAATAGGGGGGGAAATATTAGACCAAGAAGACTGTATGTTTAACTTAGTCTTCTCTTTTTTATGTTATCAGCCTGACCCTAGTAGGCATTCAATCATGAGACTCCTGCCCTAAATCTGTCTGATGAATTTATCCCAATTAAAATCTGCCAGAAGTTATTTTCCATAGACCAGAAATTAGTTTCTCTTATGTGATAATCCTTTGGCTTTGAAATCCCAATTAGGCTTGACAGCACAATAAGAAATGAAACTCAGAAATAATAAGGTAACCTAGTTGTGGCTCAAAAAGAAAGTGTTTGCCAAGCATATGGGTGTTAGGAAGAGTAGATACAGCCCTATGGACATTTCCCTCCATCCATCACACCAGCCTTAAATCTAGGACTAGCAATATCTATCTAAGACTGGGCAAGCCCACAGTCCTGGGATCCTTTGCCTTGATGGGTCCTTTATTCTGCACTAGTTGTCAAGACCACCCCACTTTGAATGTGCCTCCAGGAGAAGCAAAGGACATGGCAGGAGATGCATCCTTTTGCTCTGTCACAGACTTGTGACCTCAAGCATATCCTTGGCATTGTTCAAAAGTTAAAAAGATAATAAAGCAAAGGGAAATCGACCAAGATCAAGTTACGCCTGCCAATGCATCACACATGGTTCAGTCTTCTGGCTCTGGCCTAGTTACTCTGAAATGCAATAGGTTCCTAATCTCTTTGCAAGTTGCATTCTTAGAATTTTTCCCAATAAAATACTGCATCAGAATAGGTTACATTGGGAGACTTCTTTAAAATATTCCATGACACTTAGGGAGTAGAAATGTTGTAGGAGCCTAAAACATAATTAGGAAGTTCCCCAAAACATAACTAGGAAGTATACCTAGTTGCCTGAAGATGAGTTCTAGATGATAATTATGGTGACCTTATGATTTATTGTCCAAACTAGAACACTGAGAATAAAGAAGCATCACTCTTAAAGGTCATTCCAGAACAACAGGTGTGAATAGGACTTGAAAGCAAGCCAGGTGGCATGGTCACCTTAGTTCCATGCAGCTCACCTCGTTCCCCGGGGACCAGAGAACAAAGCCATGGACAAGATTTAGCAGGATTTACTCTTCTAACAGCATTTACAGAGCTAGCCTAGGTTCTCTCCCTCTCCCTGCTCTCAACTCAGGGACAAGTTTTTCCAAATATATGCTTAATAAACTAACTTTCTTTGATCTCTACCAAAAGCTTAGAGGGATTTCGAGGAGGAATGGGAAAGTCAGTTCTTTAGCAGTAGTATTTTATGCCTTGCCCTAAACTGTTCACTCACCACTCTGCCCTTGTCTCCTTCCTAGCACCCCTACCCATTCTCCAAACCCACCGGCACCACCCTCAAGCATAACCCTGTTCAGCCTTGCATAATTGACAACAAGCTTTGTTGTTGGTTTGCCTTCCAGATGCCTCATTACTGGAAGGTTGCCAATGTTAGCATACCAGCTCCATGCACCAGTGGTCTGATCTGGGATGGGAAATCCTACTGTATATTCCTGTGCAGGGGGGAGTGCACTAAACTGTTCCGAGGAGGAACTAGACAAATGTTTGAATAAAAAGCAACTGAAGGGTAACTGGTAATTCAAAAGAAGAGATGGTCCCAGCTGACTTTCTTGGCTTCGTTCCATCCTAGATTTTCCTGTGCTCTTTTGTTATCTGTAGCTTAATCCTTGGATACAGTTCTGGTCCTATCCATGAGGCAGCATTTCTAAGTGCTAACATATTGGCTCAATTATTCCAAAAGAAAGGAACTAAAAATGTTTTTCCTCTTGAAGCTCCCACAACTTTGGACAGCTTGCTTGTAAACACACACGGACAAAATGGTTCTCCCCTTGCCTTCATACTGAAGATTTTCTTTTCCTAAAAAGGCAGCAGAAGCCATGATTTATTAAAAAAAAAAAAAGGGGGGGGTGGACATTCAGAGAAAAATCTGTTTCATTTGTTCATATTATTTTTGAAAGTGTTTCTCCTAAGAGAATTTTCTCCTCTTAGGCCAGCTCCCCCAGCAAGGAGGAGTTAATAGTATCTAGAAAACCAAGAGCTAAAAGAAAGTCCCCATCTTTTCTCAGGTTAGTTTTTCAAATTTTTTTTTGTTTTGTTTTCTATGCTCGTTTTTTGCCTCCATTTATAGGATAAGCAAATAAGTATTTAAAGTATCTCAGTAAAATCTTAGAGAATTTTTCATCAAAATTTCTAATTCATAGGTATATATATTTATGTGTGTATATATCCCTGTTGCCTCAAGGGAAGGAGTGACCCTACTCTGGATTCCTATGGGATAATAAATGATCTTTTTTTTTTTTTTTTTTCAAGAACGGACTACCACCGAAGATTGCATGAAGACTTTTTTTTTTTTAATCTGCTAACTGGTTTCCATTGTGCTTATTAAAATCCCCCAAGCTACTTCTGTTTGTCTTCCACCCTCTTCCTTCAATGGAAAGCAGTGACACAAAGGACAAGCAAAGCCTTGACTTGTTCTTGATAAATATGGCCCATATAGCATTCCGTACAACTTGGAGCTGAGACTATTATTTCAGTGAAGCCTGTGATTGTTCATTAGCACAAAGAGTGTGTAATAAATATAATGAAAGACTGCCGGCTTTACTCTATCTTTGTCATCTAAAGCAATTCCATGAATAACTATAGGGATTTGTCTCCAAATGACTTATTTGCTTCCTTTCTAATAAATAACATGTAATTAGGGTAATATATTGTTTCCTAGTTATGTTAGCAATGTAGTGAAGGGTAACAAATGCCCAATTTTAGATATGAAAGAATAGTAGATAATTTTTATATTATCCCTTAAAGTATTTGGACTCATGCATAAGTTAAACTGCTGGGAGGTCTAAGTACAAAGCAAGAGCCGAGATTCTACATTTAATGAGTTTCTTTATTACTCAGGGCATGAATTACCACCCTGATACTATAAAACTGCAGCAAACGCTCTGCATCTCAGATGAGATTCTCTTTGAGGAATGCATTCGTCAGTGAACTGTCAGCGATGGGACGGACTAATCTGATTTAGAAAGGATTAGGTTGGGAACTATGCCTCTGAATGTCAAGGTATGTACATCTCCCTACAGAGTAGTGGAATGTTTTAACTCTTCATATCCAGGGCCACGGATGTTAGGAGAGCCTTGTGAGACACAAGGTCGCATCTATTACTGAGCATGGAGACAGAAATAAATTGTACCAATGGCCTCCTTGGGTCCCATGAGGGAAATCCATCTTCGGTCCCATGATAGCAGGAGCTCTTGGCAAGTCTTAGCCTTGGAATTCGAAACATTCTTCTGGGAAAAAGGAAAAAGAAAAAAAAAAGGAAAGAGGAAGAAGTCCTCTGTTAATTATTAGAGAAAAAAATAACAGTATGCACGAAATCTAATCTCTCTTACAGCTCCCCTCCCTTCACTGGGCAAGAATGACCGGATGATTACTGGAGGTAGAAACTGCTGAATGTCTGCATATAGGGCAGGGGAGAGGAAGGCATCAAGGAGTCACATCTCAGTGGACCAAAGTGAGGTCTATGGAGTCTATGACAGTACAGACTCCCTGTAGCTTGGGGTTCATTACTTTGGAAAGCGAGATTGCCTATTAACAAAATAGTCGTTGGTATGGTATAGACTCTCCTCTCTAAGCCTGTAGGACAGGAGGCGCTGGAGACTCCTCTTTGCTGACTTCTTGCCTAGCTCCCTCAGAAACCTGAGCCCTGGGTCACCAGTTCACGGGCCCCCGGCAGGATCTGCACAGGCATTGGGCATGTATTAAGGGAAGGTTCACTGGATAAATAAATCAGGTGTGCTTACCCAGACTCACTGTGAGCCAGGACGCCAGTGTCACCCACCGCGCCCCGAGGAGGGAAAAGGGATACCTGTTGGTAGGGTCTGTTGAGTAAATCTAAGTTTGATCTAAATCTCCTTACATGTCGATTCTTTCAGTCTTTGCAACAACCCTGTGAACAGGTATAGCCTTCCCTAGTTTACAGATGAGGAAATGAAGGGGCAGAGGCTGAGTACTTTAGCCACTGCCTCACACTGAGGAAGTGTCAAGATCCGAATTTGAACTCTACAGACTGACCCCAGAGCCCATGCTTTTGGACCATTCCAGTGTCTCCCTGAAAGGAAGTGTCACCTCATTTCTCAGTTTACCTTCCCAGGAAGTTAGAACTGGAGCTAAGTCCGCATCACACGGCCACAAAGCTGTGTCAGGAATGTTGCACTCTAAGACCTTCACTTGCAAAAAGAAAACGCAGTAGGTATCCTGTCGATTAAGGAAAAAAAATTCAAGTTTGAATTTCAATGGAAAATTCCAGTTTTCCTTCTCGTACTCGAAATTGTAGAGCCACAGCTAAAAATGTAAAGAACTCTTCGTTTGAAGAGCAAAATTTTAGGTCCAGAGTGTCTGACTTTAAGTGTATTTATGAAAGAACTCATTTCAACAAAAAAATCATTTCAATGGAGAGTCAGAAAGAACTGAAGAAGGCTTTCTTCTCAAACCCAGAGTTCTCCCTCCAAATTGCACAGAATGGATCGAGAATAGTTTGGGGTAAGAAGCGGGAAACAGCAACCAGTTTTCTAAGCAAGTAAATTGGAAAACATAAAAAGGCATGTTGGAACACATCCTTTAATAATACATGCTGGAAAAGTAATTTCTATTAATTAGCGTGTACATTATTAATAAAGTATTTAGAACTCTTACCTTAATTTAGGTGTCATCAGGAAATTAAAGTGCTACTAATTCCACTCTAAAGGTTGACGGCTGAATATTCAAAAGATGGCAGGCAAGTCCTGACAAGCTGCAAATGCACAACTTCACGTGGAAGAAAATGCTCCGTGGCTCACGAAGGACGTGTCTGATTTTAAGTCACGCACATCCCACTTTTACTGTCATCAAGCATGTGCACGGCTATGCGACTTTTCCCTTAGAAATTCTGCCAGCACTTCCACTAAGTAATTCTACCTATGACTCTGCACACCATTAGCTCTGCATTCTGGAAAGGTCATTAGCATCTCCCTTCACGTTTAGCTCTCAGGATGGGAAGGAAGCCTACGGAAAGGAACCGCTTTATGCATATGCAGAATTAAGGGGCTCCTTGGGACCCCAAATTTCTTTCTCAGTGATGCCTAAAATTTCTCTTCTTAACCTGGCCTCCACCAATTTCTCCTCATTCCCGTCCTCCACATATCATTACCACTTTCATCTTCCTAAGACACTAATATCTGCCACCAAGGGGCTCAAGGCTCTTTTGGTCTGGTTTCTGGGTGTTACTCTGCACCCCTATATGACTACTTTATATGACTTTATATGACTACATGACTACATACTACATACTTTATATGACTACGTGACTACATACATACTACTATATGATACCCCTATATGACTACATACCCAGTGGCCGCATCTAGAATGTTCCACTCCTTGCTAAGGGTCATTCGTGGGTCATATCCAGCTCAGATCCTCCCTTCTCCATCAGATGGTGTAGACTCCCTCTTCGGAACTACCTACCATTGCCTTGACGTCTCCATAATCGTATTTACAGGTCACAGTGTATCATAGTTGTTTGTGTGGTTGTTATGTGCACAGGGGCAGTTTAAGTACATGGCCTGTATTATTTCATAAAATCCTCAAAGCCTGCCCTGTGTGATAGGAATAATTGCTTCCTCCATTTTACAGATGAGGAAACTGTAGCCCACAGAGGCTAAGTAACCTGGGCTCAGATCACAGGGCTAGCAAGTGGCAGGACTGTAATTCAAACCCAGCCAATCCAGGCCAAGAGTCTCTACTTATTTGTGAAATCTTGTGCCCATTTTGAATGTTGTGTTGTTATTTATAGCATTGTCATTTCACTTTTGTGGACTTAGTCTTGGTCAGCCCAAGGAAAAATGTCAGCCTCTGAAATCACAGGCCTTTCCTGAGAATCCTCATTCTTCACAGGGCCTTACATATTTGGTACTCAATAAGTAATAAGTGAGAGCTGTGATTGTTACTGTTCTTTTTTTTTTTTTTTCATTATCATTAACTACTGATCAATTTCATTTATTTTACACCTTCTCTTCTTCCTGCAATCCTCCTTCAAAGTGCAACTTTTCTTCATGCCCTGTAAATATTTCTGTGCTTTCCAAACGCTTTTATGGGGATCCAATGATTAGATTTAATGGCCAGAGAAAGAAGCAACAGAAGCAATGGGACATTTTGAAAAGACAAGCAAAGGTGATATGATGGCCACTGAAAACAAGCCACCTACATCCCAATTATCCACCTACAGCTGGCTCTGCCTTGTGACATATTGTTCTTGATTAATTGTACAGTCACTAATAGAAAACATTAACTAATGAATATTAATATTAATTTATGATGAATAGTCATTGGCATGAGTCTCAGCGGCTTGCCGTATGACCATCTGAATTTGATTTTTGAATCTGCATGTGTGCCTATGGAGAGCCTTTTGAAGACCATGGGAGCCAAGGGTGTAGAGTGCATATGGAGAGAATAATGTTCATTATCTTATTAAACCCCAGTTCCTCCCAGGGAGTTTAGGAGACAGCTGGCAAATTTTATCCCTCATTTACAGATGGAGACTCGTTGGCTTACAGTAATTCCGTAATATGCCTTAAGTCCAGAAGGGAGCAAGAGCTAAGAAAGAATCGTGGATTCTTTGGTACTGCCTGACACCTTCCTATAGTTATCACACACTGAAGGACACAGGGCATGGTGGCAAGAACCAGTATAATAGACTGCCTGGAACAGAAAAATGAGGACTTTTTTTTGCCTGTTAAGGCATTAATTCTTTATGCTAGCATCTAGCACCATTGAATGCCTTCTATGATTCTCTATATCTTCACCAAAGATGTTATAAGGTCAATTACACTATACACGTGTGCCATGCTTTGAAGTTTTCAAAGCATATTCACAAACCTGGTCTCACTTAATTCATAGGGTCTTCATGAGGTATTATCCCACTAAAGCCCAGTTTTTATAATCACCTGCCTTTTCATGTTTCAGCTTGGAGAATAAAATACTTGCTCAAGTGCACCGAGCTAATAAGTGGTAAAACTAGGAGCTGGCCCCAGGGTCTTACTGCAACATGGCCAAGGTTTCTCCCCATTACCTGTTTTAACTTTCTGTCCCTCTGCTTGCATCCTTCTTCCCCATAGCTGTCTCTCACACAATGTAGACAAAGTGTTCAATGCTGCTGCTGATGATGTTGAAAATGATGCTTGGCAAATGCTCACCTGAATACTGGCTTCTACATTTGGCCCACTGTGATCTGGTTCACTTTTCTTAAGGAATAAATAAGATTTTGAGTTTTAGTTGTTCTTTCTAATTCTGGACCTCTAGTATGAACAGGAACCATTGAACATTAGCCTCTCTTGGACGTGGAAGCTGTTCATTTTCTTTCTCCAAGGAATATTTGTTGAGTATCTACTCAGTCCCAGCCACTAGGTACATAAAGACAAATAATAGAAGCACAACCCACCCAATGCCAGTCTTCCTGAAACTCACAGTCTAGTGAGGAAAGTGGAGACAGAAGTAGTCTAGACTTTGGTTGGAATATTCTGCAATTTAAGAATTCACTGAATCCCATTTCCTGGATTTTGGAAAGTCCATTGTGCTCCCCAGGAGTGTGAGAATCCCCAGGGCCTGACCTATTAATCCCATGTCTGGCTCTGAGCATCCCCTTCAGCTGAATTAGTTTGGTTTAGGAAACTTCTCACTGTCTGGTATGTGTTATTGCTATTCTGTACTACGTTTTCACCAGACATATGAGAGTCAGCCCTCTTCCTTTATTTACACACATAGACACACACACATGCGCCATTCATAGCCCTGCTTTAGAGAGTGAGTGAGACTTAACACAAGTTTTGAGAGATGGAGAAATACATCACAGCAACTTTGACAACTCCGTCTTGCAAATATAGCTAGAATTTGACCACTTCTCACCACCTCCAAATTGACATCATTTCTCACTTGGATTATTGCAAGAATCTTCTAATTCATCTCCCACTTGCCTCTAAAGTCCATTCTTTATGCAGATCCTTTAAAAACATGAATCACATCGGGGAGCCTGGGTGGTGCAGTCAGTTGTGTGTCTGACTCTTGGTTTCGGCTCAGGTCGTGATCTCAGGGTTGTGAGATGGAGCCCTGCATTGGGGTCCATGCTCAGAGTACAGTCTGCTTGAGAGTCTCTCTCCCTCTACCCCTCCTACTCATGAGCTCTCTTTCTCTCTTAAATAAATCTTGAAAAAAATAAAATGTGAATCAAATCAAGTCCTAGTCTGCTCGAAACCCTCCACTTTCCTATCTCACTCAGCACAAAAGCCCAAGGGAGCTACTTGTTTACAACCCTCAACTCCTTTGTTGACCTCATCTCCAGCATTCACACCCTGCTTATCCTGCTACAAATATAACAACTACCAGAAGTTTGCTCAGAAACAACAAATATACCCCCACTCAGGGTTTTTGCATTTTCTGTCTGATTAAATACTCTTTGCCATATATATGGATGTGTGATATTTCCCCTTGATTTCTCCAGGTCTCTACTTAATTTTCAGTTTATGAGCAAGACTGCCTCCCCCTACCTCTGAGCACCAGATATGAGAGCAGTGCCTAGCATGTAGTAGATACTCAATAAAATTGTTGAGAATTAATAAAGAGCTCCAAGTCAAACAGAAATGCTACTTCTTAAAATGTATCCCTTTGCACCTCAACAACTTGATCTCAGCCTCCCCCATATCATATGGTTTGCAAGCATCTCTTCATTTCTGCCTGTCTACTTGGCCACTGCTGTCTCTCCTGTGCCCCTTCTCTGTTAGGACCATATTCCAGCTATATCACTTACTCCTGGTGAACCCTTAGGAAAGATTGCTCGCTTCTGTATAAAATTGGGATAAGAATGGTACCTTTCTGAGAATGATGTTGACAAATTAAGTGAGTTAATACATAGGAGGCCATTAGACCAGGCCTGGCCCATATATAGTAAGTCTCCAATAAATAGGGAAAATAAGCCAAACAAAAACTTCTCTTATTTTTTTTATGCGGAACAATTCAAATCTTTCCATCCCTAAATATAACTCAGCTGCAACCCCAACTTTGATTACTCAAACCCAAGACACTCCACAGAACCACGGGACTCTTCATCTGAATAAGACCCAGCCCTTAGAAGACATCCATGGTTATAAATGGTACTTAATTTCCCAGCCACACAAGTTACCACAAGAAAATATTAATGTCATGAGATTTGATATACATGGGGTGAGGAGGAGAACACAAAATAACCTGGATTAGAGATCAGGGAATTGTTCTCTAAGGAAGTGATGGTTATCTGAGACCTGGAGAATGAGTAGGAATTGCAGGATGAAGAAAGGACATTTCCAGGCCAAAGAAGCAGTGTGTGTGCAAGCCCAAGGAGTGAGATCACAGTATGCTCAGAGCTCTGCAAATGGAGCTCAGTGTGTACCATGAGGTCAGAGCAAAGGCTGGGGTGAGACCCCCACAGTGGTGGCCTAGGGTCAGGAGTCTGGGGCAAAATCTTCGAACTTTGTAATAGGAAGGCAGTGTTTTGATGTTAGCTCAAAAGCAAGGGAAAGAAGCCTAGTATTCCTAACATTGAACTTGTTAGGTCTGATAAAACAGTATTGGACTTGCTTTACCAGAAGATATTTAAGAATGCAGATCAGGGAAGGGATCCAACTCATGAAGTGGCAGATGAACTAGGAGGCCATTGGGTAGCTGGGCAGGAGGCCGAAGTGTTCAGTGGAAAATGAATGCCATGACCCATCCCCTACCCAATTAAGAATTTCTGGATGATCCTTCAGAGTAGCTCTTCTTCCTACATCTTATGGCAATAGTACCACTGTAACTCCTAGGGGTCTTTTTGAGAGTCAGACAGAAGTGTCCCTTCCTCAAGATACTTAACTGCCTGCCATCTGCAGAAAACTATTTGACTCACTAACAAAAAAGCAAGTTTATTCTTTTTTTTTTCTTTCTTTCTTTTTTTTTTTTTTTTGCAAATATTTTATTGAAGAATCCTAGGGAATACTCCAATTTGAAGATCACAATGGCATCTTTAGGTCTGGAATGTAAGTAAAGCAGTTGTTACTCAGAGAAGGCAGTCTGCATGTAAAGGGAGAAGAATGAGAATTTTCAGTGTTTATACTACATTACTTAGTGGACACTTCTCCCTTCTCTAGAAGGAGAGGTTTTCCCTACTTATTTAGATGAAAATGTCCTTTTCTTAGAGAAAGGATGATGCACCTACTAATGATTATCTGATGTAATTGAAGGCAAGTTCATTCTTAACCATAACTAAAAGTTTCTCTTGAAAAAAAAAAAAATCTCTTGAGCACAAATCTTGAATGCCTCTTACTCCACTCATGCACAGAGGCTACTTCTTGGCCATTTCTTTCTTATTCATGTCCCTATCTACAAGCCTTTCTACTTCTATGTTAATCCAAGACCCTAAAGAAATATTTGACACCTAATGTGACTGAATCAAATAATTCATGTTACTTTCTATTAATTTTGGCAAATCTAATTTGTCATGGTTGTGAGTGGCAGCCATATAGAACTGAGTCCCTGGAAAATCCCTTAAACACATGAAATTAATGTAATTCTATTTGTGAACCCAGGTTCCTAAGGCAGTCCTCCCATGAGATGCTACTCGGAATTCTTGTCTTTTGTATCCGTGTTCTATTAAAAAGTTAGTCTGCTTCCTCTAAAAGTGTTCTATTTTTGCCAAAATTTGTACCTGTCTTGCCTGGCCAAAGCTAGGTCTGCAACCAAGAGCTCCAAGTCTGAGCCCCAGGAAAAGTGTCATATGATGTGACAAGTGGTCGGTCAGTGGGCAGGAGACCTGGTTCAATGTCTGATCCTGGTTCAATGTCTGACTTTCCCCAGATTAAGTTCATGACTGTGGGAAAATCTCAGCACCCTCTGAACCTTGTTGTAAAGAGCAATAGCTGGGCATTATTTCAAATGAAATCTTACCGAGACTTCTGCCCAATAATTAACACTAATTAGGCCTGCTTTGGCAGTGTGGCTGGGATCTGGATCCTGTGCTTGGCCTCACTGTTTCCACTTCCCCAGACCCCAGGATATCATCTGAAAATTGCCCAGATCACCTCAAAAATTTCTGCCCTCTCAAAGTGTCTTTGGTCATATTGGCTGTGCTTTGCATTCCAGAACATGAAGGGCAAATGATTTCTCCAACTTTAAGGTTTACCACTGTGCCTATAACATGGCAGTATCACATGATTTCTGTTCTTATTAACTCTATCTCTTGATCTTGCACAGTATGACTCAACAAATACTTATTATAAAGAATAACGATATGTTATATTTGAATAGCATTTGACAGTTTTTTAAAAACTTCTCCCTTCATCTTACTTAACCTCTTAACAACTCACGAACTCCATGTATAATTACCACCCGTCTTTGGCAGCTGAGAGAACTGGAGTGAAAAGAATTTAGGTGACTTGTACAAAGGCACAAGATAGGATTTTGTCTTTGTTATTGCTGTTGTTATTGTTGGCTTATGTATTCATAACCTGCTCCATCTTTGAGGGACTTGTAATAATTTAGAGAAAATTATTGTTCAGCCTCTTACCGTAGCTTTACAATAGCCTTCCTTTTTAATCTTACAATAGAAAAGAAGTAGGTAAATAATTAGATATTAGGACTACTGAAAATTAAAATCAAAATAGAAGATCAAGACTATCAGTGAGGAAAGAAAAAGATACATTACAGTTCACTTATCTACCACAGGGAAGAATGCCAGGGACACTCTTCCTGCTTTTCTTCCAGGGATTGTTCTAGACTTCTCTACCTGCCTTTCATACATAGTGTACTGCTCTAGTGCAGTTGGGAATAGAGAGATGAAGAACCCTCCATTCTAACCTTCTAACCTTCTAACAATCTGTGATCAGATTGTTGAGAGCCTCTATTCCTTGGGTTATAGACCTGAAATGGTCTTATTTTTCCCAGTAACATCCAGTTCTGCTCCCTCAAGCCCCCTCCCCTGCTTTATTGGTTCTCTTAAGGAAAACTCAGTTTAGTTCCATATACAGTTCACCCTCGAACAGCACAGGTTCGAACTATGCAGGTCCACAGAGATGCAGATATTTTTCAATAAATATATCAGAAAATTTGGGGAGATGTGTGACAATTCAAAAAAAAACTTGAAGATGAATTACATAGCCCTATAAGTAGAAAAGAAAAAAGAAAAAGATATATTTATAAGAATATAGTATATAATACATCTGATATACAGAATATTTGTTCACTGACTGTTTATATTATTGGTCAACAGTGAGCTGTTGGTAGGTAAGTTTTGGGGAGTCGAAAGTTATACATGGATTTTCGACCAGGTAGGGGAATCAACACCTCTAATCCCCATGTTATTCAAGCATCAACTGTATGTTTCATCTATCTTGAATGTTAGAATAGTCATTTAGTAGTTGTTCAGGATTCAGTCCTCTTCTTAAAACCTAAATTTCACACTTAATTCATGCCCTGCCCTCCTGTTCTGCCAAGGGCAGGGTGGACATCCTGGACATCTCCCAGGCCCAGGCAGAAGAGGGTGTTCTCTCACACCCCCTCTCCCCCACTGAGCCTGCTGCTCTGTACCAGTTCCCTTCCTTGACTGTCTTCAGTAAGGCTTCTCTCCCTGTCTTGGTTGCCATGGCTTCTCTCTCTCTCTCTGACCAGCCAAAGTTTCCTCCATTGAAAGGGGTTCAATTTCTGAATCAACCCCAAAGCTCCTTACTCATTCTTTGAAGGGCCCATGCAGACCTCCTACTGCACAGCCCCTCAAGTGGGTTTGCAACTTCAGAGTGACTGCCTCATGTCCCTCAGAATTCTGTAAATGGCCCATTCTGTGCCCTTTGGCTGCTGGGGTTCCCTTGCCCAGCAGGCAGCCCATTGGGGGCATGGTGGCAGCAGGGGGGGGGATGGAACTCATACCAACCAGCAAGCCTGACCCCAAGTAGCATTAGCCCTTCAGACTGGACCCACAGGAAATGTTGCATTGCTATGCAGGCTGCCCTACCATTACCTTTCTCAAAGTCCCACCATCGATCTCCCTACTCCTCTTGCTCTAGAATCATTAGGGGCTCTACTCTTTATTAACTTGGCAGTTTTCAAGCAAGAAACAATCACCATTCCCCAGTTCAGGAGAAGAGAAAGACAGTTAAGACACTGGAAATATTTTTGGAGAGGTGAGGAATGTCCCTCTTTCCAAGTGGCACCCCCCCCCCTCGAGAGCCAACCTCCCTCGTCAGGGCTCCTCTTATAGCAAAGACAGACGGGGTTGTGATAATGGAGACTTCCTCTCAGATAAACCCTCTCTGGAAGCACTTGGGAGATGCCTGGTCCAGAGAGTCTGAAGGTTCTATCAGGTACTTAGTAAAATGTCCAAAAATTAGGAGAAGTCTAATGAGAAAGGTGTTCATTCTGTTATAAGTGCCTGGGAGTGAATATTTAAATTAACTAGAAACATAAGGGTAAGAAATTAAATTCAAATCCAAAAACTTTTAGCAGTAGTAGAACTGACATTTTCTTTTGCCTCGGGCTCCCACATGGCTCAATGTGGCACTGGTTAAGGGATACATTTTATTACATTGGGAAATAATAAAATGAATAGAGATGGGGGTGCTCTAGACCCAAATGCCAACTCATCCCTTCTCTGGAACAAGTAGGAGAAGAATCGAAAGCATAGCCTGAAGTGAAAGAGAAAACAATTTTAAGTAAATATCTGAAGGAAGCGGGGTTATCCAAAGTCAGAGGCTGGGGGAGGCTGGTGAAAGTTCGTGGGCAGTCGATGAATATCTAAGATTTTCTCATCTCCTCCATCTTGTCCGTAATTCCCCCATCTCTGCCATTTGTTTCTGCCTGGTCCAGAACTCATCTGATACAAGATCAAAGCAATCTCGTCTCCTACCCTGGACATGTATATTTCTGGACTGATTCTGTTATCTGTTATCTATTACATACACAATAAATCTTCAACTCTGATATGTTCTTATTAAAAAAGAAGTAAAAGGGAAGAGGTGGGTTTACCAGAACATAGGAGTTTGGAAGATAGGTTCCCATGCAGCTGGCTCTCAAACCTCATTGAGTGTGCAGAGCTGGGCATCTGGGTCCTGGACCTGGGCCCATCCCTGTCCTCTGTTGCTAGAGTGATGCTAGCAAGAACTGGAAGTAAAAAGAAAGCCACTTATTCCCTTTTCCTGCTTCCCAGTCTCTCTCTTTCACTCCATTGGCAGAAGCCAGGTGACAAGTGCATCTGGGGAAGACAGTTTGTAGACCTGGCTAAAGCATCATTGAGCACAGCAGAGTACAGAAGGATTAGCTTGGAGCTGAAGGGCAATCGTTTAAGAAGTGGAACATGGGAACGAAAGGAGGGCACAGTGGATAGGAATGGAGGGAAAAGCTCGGGGGAAAAAGTCAAAAGATCAGGCCAGATTCTTGACCCTGTATGGCTAAAGCCTGTGGTTCTAGGGAAGAGGGAAGAGCATACACAGGTTTATAAGATTAGGAAGGTAGACTGAGTTCACATTTTACAGAGTGCCCCCATGCCATACAAAAGAGTTTTCTTCATTGGAGAATCATAGATAATTTTTTGCTAACAAATAGCATGCTCAGGCCCTGTTTAACGGAATAAACATGTGTACTTACTGGCTGTCACCCCAGACGTGCCACCCAAACTGTCCTGACAAATGGTTTCTCCAGCTCCCTTCACTTTGGCACTCAAAACTTTGCGATAGACCGTGATGGTTGGGTGGGGAGTGGAGAATGATGGCCTGTTTTGTCCACGTATTCCTCACATGACAGGCCCTGGGGCAGAAGGGCAGGCGAGGATTGTCAGACCATCACAGAGAAGCTCCAGGCTTAGTCCTCAGGAAGGAAGTGGTAGAAGGACAGAGAACTGGGCAGCTTGCTGAGGGATTCTGGTATTTTTCATTGAAAGGGTTAAAGTAGATCGGTCAGGGAAAAATCACAACACTAAACTTTGTATTATTACTGGCATCTTTATGAGAGAGGCGACTCAAAAGCAAACAAAACAAAAACGAAAGGCTTTTTTAAAAAAAAATTATTTATTTATTTATTTGTCAGAGAAAGAGAGAGCACAAGCAGGCAGAGAGGCAGGCAGAGGCAGAGGGAGAAGCAGACTCCCCACTGAGCAAGGAGCCCAATGATCAGGACCTGAGCTGAAGACAGAGGCTTAACCAACTGAGCCACCCAGGTGTCCTGAAAATGAAAGGCTTTTTAAGGACATGAATCCCATGTATCTTCAAATCCCTAGAAGTTCTGTTCTTATAGAAAAAAAATAAATGACTCTGAGCAATATCAACTCATTTATTCCTTGTATCCATGGCCAATCATTTAGAACATATGTATATAAATGTGTATGTAAGTATGAACTCGTGCACTGACCTTGCGGAAATAACATGCTTTCATTTTAAAGGGAGTATTTCTGTATGTGTAAATATTTTTCTTCCCTCTCTGCTTGTGTAAGTGTTAAGTGTCACTGTTTCTTTTCCGGTCATATATAAACACATGCAAAAAGACTGCAAACTGCAAATCCTTCAGCTAGGGTCATTGGACTTACTGGGAGCTTTGTGTTTTCACTCAGTGGAATTGCCTCTACCCTCAAATGAGAAAATTTTCCACTAGAAGAACAGGTGCAGAAGGAAAAATAAAATCTTAAAGTGCAGTTTTCTGGATGGGAGGTTTCTTTTATCCCAGTTAACTAGGGTCAAAGTCATTTTTGTCAGTGGACTTAAAATAATTAATCAGAGAAATTGTATCCTCTAATTAACTTGAGGAACATCAGTGTAATGGGCCAGCCACTCAAGGCAATCAGATGGCGAGATGTTGCCTCTTTGCTAGTGTGGGAGAGAGAACTGTGGAGTCAGAAAGGGAAGAATCATCTGTCCCGCTGGAGGGTGTGCACCATTTATCATGCTGACTGGGCTGTCATATCAGTGGGAGGACCCTAGAGAGCCCTGACCGTGAGATTGAAGGTTGGTGCCAATTTACAGCAACACAAATGCATTGAACAGGAAAGAGATAGCTCCTAATCTCTTCAATTTTCTTACATTACCCTGAAGGCCAGAGAATTAAATGAAACAGTAGCTGATGACAACTTTAGAGGGTCCTGAATGCATGACAGGAAAAGTATTAAAATAGCTCAATAGTTTTATTGTATATGTGTGTTAATCTTGCCCCTGAAAGAGGAACAAGGGTAGAAAATGCTGCCTTTTGGTTATACCTATTCCTCAGTGAGAAAATGATACACTAATTCTGTTTGCCTGTCAGATTCTTATGCAGGCACAACAGAAAAAAAGGAAGAACAAGAATCAAAGGGAAGACTGAACCTAAAGATACCCTGCCACACACATTATCTGGATAATGGGACTCACAATTTGTTGGTGTGTCTTTAATGCTGTCTAGTGAATCCAATAGCCTATGCCTGCCAGCAGTGTATACAGGAGAATATATCTTAAAAAATTTCTGTATGTGTAAATATTTTTCTTCCCTCTCTGCTTGTGTAAGTGTTAAGTGTCACTGTTTCTTTTCCGGTCATATATAAACACATGCAAAAAGACTGCAAACTGCAAATCCTGGTCACATTGGGCAAAGTAGTCTCTGTTTTATGGAGACATGTGGTTAGTTTGGATAGGATTAAAACAAGCCATTTCAAGACCGTATTTCATAGAAACTGAGCAAGTCCACAGCCAAACAGGCCCTTCTAGGCAGGCCGATATCCCATTTGCCAGTTTACAAAATTGTTATTGAAAGCCTACTAAGTTCCAGGAACTGAATCGGGTCCTAGAAATGCCAAATTTCATATGTTCTTGTTTTTGTTCTTAACAGAAATTTATTAAGGAGCACTGAAATAAGAGACAAGAGCTTCAGCTTGGGGGTCAAATAACCTGTTTCAAATCATGGTAGAGACACATGAGCAGTGTAAATTTGGGCAAGTCATCCTTACTAAGTTTGTATCCATTTCTGAAAAACTGGGGGTGATAATAGTGTCAGTCCCACAGAGTAAGTGTGAGGAGGCATAGAGTAAGCATTCAACAAATATTCACTTCTATGGGCTATAATCTGACGTGTAAAGAGGTATGGGAACAGATGAGGAAGCATTTAATTCCATAGGAGAAGGAAAGCTGAAATAAGGAGGTTTAATATCTGAGCTATGTTTTAAAATATGAATAAAATTTGCCTGCTAAAAGTGATGATCTTAAAAGTGAATACATCAGTTCAACTCAACTAACTCAGATAGGTAATTCTTTTCTCCTGGTTAGAGCATGGAGACCAAGGTCAAAATCAGAGTAAAAATTAGAGCTTCTGTGTGTAATGTAGAAATGTCACATCACACAAAGAGAAAATTATTATTCTAGGACCTCAGGTCAGACCCTCAAGTCCTACTTAATGGACACTGATAATCCGTGGGCTGTTTGAGTGTTAATAGGGTAGGTTAAGCCCATGGAGAGTTTAGGATTATCAAAAATAGCCAAGATCACAAGTATTATCTTCTATAATACTTGGAAGATACCAAATTAATAAACCAGGAGACACTATATTCTGTTTTTCTTTAAAACTAAGATCAGAGGAAATTTTCAAGCTGAAACACAGACTACTCAATTATCCAATAAATATTTTGTGGATAACTATTATGCAGAAAATATGCCAAGCCGTGAGAATACAAAATAAAAACATAATCTAAGATCTAGAATTTGCATTTTAGAAGGAAATGTTTATAGATTTGAATTAGTGTGAGTTGATGATTTGTAAATTTATGGTACAACCAAGCTCCATTGCATTTTATAAATGCCCAAGAAAAAAGAATAGGTTAACTTTCTAACAATGCATACAAACAATGAAAGACATTGATCAAGGAAATAACTGATATATTTAATAATACAAGAATAACAAATTTCATTGAGCTATAAAAAAGATCATAAATAAAATTATAATACAATACAAATACAAATAGATTTTAAAGGGTTAATATCTACAATCAACTTTTCATTTTGATGATACACACTTCCATATTGATAAGATTCTCCTAGAGTCAAGAGACAGAAAACACCAAAAGCTTGAAAAATACTGTATGGAAAAGGTCAACCTCACTAGTAATCAAGTAAATGCAAATTAAAATGAAGTAATATTTTTGTCTATCAAATTAGCAAAAGAAAATAAAGGATAATTTCATATACTGATGAGGATGTGGTGAGACAGATGTTTTCATGCACTGCCGGTTGTCAGTAAATTATAATGACCTTTCTAAAAAGTAATTTTGCAATACATATTAAGAATCTTAAATGGACACTACTCTTTGGTACTGCAATTTTGCTATTAAGATGTATCATAAGAAATTGTTGAGAAATTTGGGCAGTGACTTATGTAAAAAAAAAACATTTTTATACTAGTAAAAAAAAAAATTATGACAATAACATAGGTATTCCCAACAGAAAGATAATTCAATAAATTCTGGTATATTCTCAGGCTGAGATACAATACACCCTTTGCAAATGATGTTTTAAAAAGGGAAATATTAGGGGTGCCTAGGTGGCTCAGTTGGTTAAGTATTTGCCTTCAGCTCAGGCCCTGATCCCAGGGTCCTGTGATCAAGCCCCAGGTCGGGCTCAGTGGGGAGTCTGCTTCTCCCTCTCTCTCTGCTCCTCTGCCTTCCCCCAGTTTGTGTGCTCACTCTCCCTGTCTCTCTCTCTCTCTCTCTCTCTCTGAAATAAGTAAATAAAATATTTACAAAAATAAAAAGGTACATTTAAAAGGGATCCTGATATAATATTCTTGAGGAAAAAGACAAGTAAATGGAGATATTAGTCAGCAAACTAAGTCAAGAAAAAGAGTATTTCTACTGTTCAGAGTTACACTGAAAATCAGAAATAATCCAAGAGATTATTTTTACTAATTAATAAGAGCATTTAGCAATATTCTTGGGTATGAAATCCATATACAAATACCAAAAGCATTTTCATTGTCAGATAATATGTAGAAAAGGTAATTTCAAAAGAAATACCAATTGCAATAATAATAAATAATAATATACATAGGAATAAATTTTATAAAATATGTGTAAGAACTTTGAGGAGAAAATTAAATTATAAAATGTATAACGAATACATCAAAGAGAACCTAAAAAGTAATGATAGGCCTGGTTTATAAGATTCACTATTATAGAGATGTCCGCATTCCCCAAACTGATTTATGCATTCGGTTGAAATTTGCATTGAAATCCCAATGGGAAATTAACAAACCAACTCAAAGTTTATATGGATAAGAATAACAAGGTCATTTTGAAGTAGAAAAAGACCTGGCATGGAAGAACAGTGGGAAAGGAAAGACTCTTGATAGATAGTCATAGGGTAGTTGGGTATCTAATGATGTAATATGGAACTGAACTTATACCTCATTCCATATATAGGAATTAATGCCAAATGGATAAGAATAAAATGTGAATAGCAAAATTTTAACCTTTTAGGAAAAAAACAGTAGAGAATCTTTATGTCATCAAGCCAGGAAAAGATTCCTTGAATAAGACATATGAAAACACAAGCTATAGTAGAAAAAAACTTTTTTTATTTATTCACTACATTGAATTGAAAAACCTCTGTTCATCAGAAGATGCCATTTTTAAAAGAAAATCTACACCTGGGAAAAGATGTTTGCAACACATACAGCTTGCAAAGAATTAATTTCTAGAATCTATAAAGAGCTCCCAAAATGTAATAAGAAGAAACAGACAAAAAAGGCTAAAGGGATAGGAATGGGAAATTCATAGACTAGGTAACAGGGAATGGCTACCAGTCCATGAAAAGATGTGCACCCTCGGAAGCAGTCATGGAAATGCAAATTGATGAGATATGGACTTACAGGTACTCAGTTTGGAAAAGATTTAGAGACTGAGAATATAAATTTTGGTGAGGATATAGAGCAATAGGAACTTCATAATAGGGGTATAAATTGGTACTGTTAAAAATGTGATTTAAGTCAATAATAGAATTGACATTTTAAAAAGAATAGGGACTACTGAAAGGGCACAAAGGTAGAGATAATGCCCAAAACAGGGAAGTGTGATACCAGAAGGGAAGTAACTAGCAGGTAAATTATTTCTGTTCAACCCATAATCCACATCTTGGACAGAAATAAACACTTTGTTAATTCATTTCCCTATAATTTTTAAAATAGAATTTTTAAAGGATTTTTTTCTCCCATAATTTTATATCTCCAGCTTTATAATAATCATGGTAGTAGACACCAGTTGCTTCATCTGTCCCAAAATTCCTTTGGGAAATGCACCTCCTCCTTTGGGATACATTAATTCCCCTGCTCAGGCATTCTGGGCTGATATTTTAAAACCTTAACTTCACTAACCACAGAGATTGGTCGGAGACTAGGAACCTTGTATCAGAGATAGTGAGTCACAGTCCTTCTACAGAAGGCTAGAAGACATAAGTCTCATAGTTCCTAGTGGCTGTGTTTCCACTGATGTGGAAAAATCTGGACTGAGAGAATAAAGTTTGAACATGTGAAGAAGGAGAGATGATAAAAGGAGGTAAAATACTTTTTTTTTTTTAAGATATTATTTATTTGTCTGACAGAGACACAGTGAGAGAGGGAATACAAGCAGGGGGAATGGGAGAGGGAGAAGCAGGCTCCCCACTGAGCAGGGAGGCTGATGAGGGACTTGATCCCAGGACCCTGGGATCATGACCTGAGCGGAAGGCAGAGGCTTAACCACTGAGCCTTCCAGGCACCCCAGGAGGTAAGATACATTTAAGAGACTATGACTCCCTATAGTGAGGACTAGATACATTCTTGCCCTTCTTGCAGTTTCATTATGTGAGTCAATATATTTCTATTTTGGTCTAAACTAGTCTCAATTAAGTCTCTTTCATGAAATCCAAAAATTTCTAACAAGAGCTAATAGGAATTTAAAATCAATTTTCCCAAATTTATCATATGGGTGATTTTGTTTAAAATTATATAATGTGAATGAATAAAAGCAATTCTTGCAATAAGACAAAATCAAAATTGATAAATACAGTCACATTTATATTTTAAAAATGTAGTATTTATTTAGGTTATTTTCACAAACATGATAAAATGAAATAAATTATGGTGAGCATTTCTTAGAGATATTTGATGCCACGTAAAAACCAACTGTTTTTGCAATAATTGCTTCTAGTATGTAGACAATTTCAAATTTCCTACATTCTAGTATGTAGACAATCTACATACAATCTAGTATGTAGACAATACAAATCTAGTATGTAGACAATTTCAAATTGTCTACATTCTTGTAGTTTGGTGATACAAATAGCTATCCATCCTTTTAAAATATTGGTTTATATCACATACTCTTTCAATATTATAAATATTGTCACTAACTTAAAGTTGAGGTTAGTTTGGATTTCTGGAGCAATGAGATTACAAAAAAAAAAAAAAAAAGAAAAGAGGAGGGGCACCTGGGTGGCTCAGTGGGTTAAGCCTCTGCCTTCAGCTCAGGTCATGATCTCAGGGTCCTGGGATCGAGTCCCACATCGGGCTCTCTGCTCAGCAGGAAGCCTGCTTCCCTTCCTCTCTCTCTCTGCCTGCCTCTCTGCCTACTTGTGATCTGTGTCAAATAAATAAATAAAATCTTTAAAAAAAAAACAAGCTTTTAAATACATAAAAATATATTTAATCTCATTAGGAGTCATATCTATTGGTTTTGTTACTTCAAAATCAATTTGGTATCTATTTAAATCTTGCATGTTCTCTAATCTGTGATTCCTTGATATTCCCTTGGAATTTTTCACAAAAATGGAAAAAATTGTTTAAAGATGCTTCTTACAACACTGTTAATTGATACTGAAAAAGAGGATAGAAGGTAACTGTCAATTAAGCATTTAATTATGCTACATATATTCTATAGACTACTGTTCAAAAATTGGAAAGAATAATTTGTTCACCCTGTACTAACATGGAATATTCTCCAAGACATACAGTTATGTGAAAAATACATCTAACAGAACAATTATTACAATATTATTCAGCTTCTTTAACTTCATGATAGTTTATCTGGGTATAGAATTCTAAGTTGAGTGTTCTTTCATTTCAATACTTTTAGAAATATAAATTCATTGACTTCTGGTATATAGTAATGTGATATCTACATAGTTAATGTACATATCTACCTGTCCATTGTAGGCCTTCTATCAAAATTGCATTAATTCTAAATGTCTACATTTCTAGGTATCTACATAGATTTATTGTTATTTATCTAGTTCAGCACTTAGTAACTTCCAATCTGAAAACTCACCTTTCTTCAATAATTGAAAATTCTCAACCATTTCTTTTGGAATATTATTGTACTTCCACTCCTTATTATCTATTTCTAGAACTCCCATTACAAATATATTGGAGCCTCTTGTCCCATCCTCTATTTCATTTGCATTCTCTGTTATATTTTTTATTCTTTTGTGTCTCTACAATTTGTTCTTAATGTTGTCTTCATTTTTATATAGCAATCCCTTAACTCTTTCTTTGATTTCAAGTCTATTATTATTCTCACCTATTGATTTTTGTAATTTAAATGACTGTGTTTCTTATATTTTCAATTTCTGTTTTCTAATTCTGGATTAATAATATTTTATTTTGTTCTGTTTATGGGTTATTATCATTTTATCCTTTTGAGAGTCCTAAACTTATGGATTTTAACGTCTTTATCAGATTGCTCTATAGATTTTTTTATTGCATATATTCTTCCCACTGTTGCATTTATTAGTGTTTTTTGCTGGACTACTTTTCTTCATGCATTTGGAATTTTATGAGTGATTTCCAATGACTGTTATCTCTTATCCCTCCTTGTCTGGTAGTTTTAAAGATGCCTCCGCCTCCCCCACCCCCCAAGCCTCTAGGTATAATTTGTGTCTTACATTGGCTTTCTAGGAGTTCTATTCTGTATTGGGAATACAGAAAATCCAGTCATTGAACCAGCAGGCAGTTTAGCACAGTTCCTCATTATGTCGTCACTTGGCTCCCTCTGACCACATTTGTTTTGTAACTGAATAAAAGCTACATCCCTGGGAAGCAGTCACAGCTTTTATCATTCTTCTTTACCAGTTTTGTGTTTGAGGACCCACTTGAGTCCAGCCAGATGTGAGGGATACTTTTTTAACCAGATCTGTGAAAAAAATTTGTCCATTAAGAATAAAAAATATTGGGGCACCTGGGTGGCTCAGTGGGTTAAAGCCTCTGCCTTCAGCTCAGGTCATGATCCCAGGGTCCTGGCATCGAGCCCCGCATCGGACTCTCTACTCAGCAAGGAGCCTGCTTCCTCCTCTCTTTCTGCCTGCCTCTCTGCCTACTTGTGATCTCTGTCAAGTAAATAAAATCTTTAAAAAAAAAAGAATAAAAAATATTACATTGCCCTCTGAGAGGATGAATGGACAGGATGTAGGGGAAACATTTATGGCACTTTGACTTATGAGAGGTACTAAAAAGTTGCATTTGGATCAGAGAGAGCAACTCTGATCTATCTAAATGGAAAAAAGTGATTAATATTAATAAACACAATTAATCTGTGAAAGGTGCCAGAATTCTGCCAGAAAAAGCAATTGATGTATGCATCACATCTAACCTGAGTTTACAAAGAAATAAGACACTGATTAAAAGGACTGAACAAGGTACATGTTTCGAAGTAAATTTTTTTCTTGTTTTGTAAATTTGCTCTGTTTTATGTCATATAAATTGAAACTTCTTATTTGTAGAGCATACTTAAAGTGTTATGTTTGGGTGTGAACAGGGAATAGCTAAAATCTGAAAGCATCTTCATAGATTGAATTTACACAGTACCGATTCTATTACACTACTAACTCAAAATAGCAGTACCTTGGCAAATTTAATGAAAAATACTTCAATGGCCTGGTAAATCTTGCTTAAATCTTGAAAATCCTAATTAAGAATTACTTTTATCCTAAAACAATAATAAGAATAGTTGATCAGTTCATTTTGGCAGATGTTACTCACAAATGTTGCCTATAGCAAGTATAACTTCCTTAACATCCAAAAAACAAATTCAATTCCCAACAAAGATGTGTTACCAATTTTATCCAAATCCAATCTTTTTCCTTAAAAAGAAATCTTCCTTTCTCTAGCTTCATGATATTGTGTTTGAAGGACATTTTGTGAAGAGCACATCATATTATCCTTTGAGGATATTAGTCTATCAGGTATTCAACCTGGAGTAAACAGCCCTGAACCCTCATCTTAATTTCTTCCCTTTCAGATGTGCCCCACACCATTTAAGAGACAGCCTTCAATGCTGCTGCTGCTACTGGTGGTTTTAGTTCAGCTGTTTCAGTTTGATGGCAGCACACTAAATTAACTCTGAATGGAGACAATAAAATTAATTCTCACTCTACCCCTCAGCCATCTCCAACTAAGGCAAGCACTGGCCTTTGGAATAATTGTTTTTTCTGTCCCACAAAAATCCTAGCACCCAGCCGTGCAGAATTATAAAACTAAACCTGAAGAATGAATTCCTTATAGAGACAAAAATATGTCCATTTCTCCTGTACAGTTCTATTTTACTGCAATTTGCTACACCACTTCTTGCAGCCGTTAATCGGGTTTAAAAACTTTTCCCCAGTATTCCCTGAGAGAACCGAATAGGAATACATTTACTGGGATAGGATGACTGAGAGTTTAAAGACGGGGAGACTGGTTTCAATTTTCAACCTTCCCACTAACTTGGGCTGCAACTTCTGGGGGTGACTTAACCTTTCAGGAGAAGCACACCTTCCAGTCTGCCAGCTTTACATTCCTGCTCTGCCAGTGGGCTACTCAGCTTTCTTTTATGAAAAGTGAAGTCTAATTTGCATAAACCTTTTAATACCAAAGTTGGGATGGAGGAAGTTAAATGGAGCAAGGCTGAGTAAGAACAATGAGTGTGTCCGTCGGTGAAAGGAAATACGGGAAGACAGGGCCAGCAGCTGATTCTTGCTTAGGGTTCTAACTCCATGTTGCTCTTCTATTTCAGTCATGGACCCATAGTCTGAAAGGCCGCCTGAATATGGGGCGATCGGTCGAACAGTACCATTTCTTCCATTACTTATCTTCACAAATATCTTCATCACTGCTTTATTTCTACTTTTCCTATATCTCGTCATGGCATTTTGTCTGTCTTCATCCTAAACAAATGACCCTTTATGTGGTTAGTATGGTCATTGGAGCTACCAGCTCTACTGGCTAATGCTTTCCACAAATGCAAGGACACAAATTGAATTTACAGTAATCCCTAGACCTTTTCATTAGTGTAAATGAGGACATGATTATGCTATATACATTGACTGCTATTTTATGCTTGAAAAGTTTAAATTATGAAATGTATAAGCCTGATCAAAATATTCAAAAGGAGCTTACATGATAAATGGAAGACATATTCTCTTAACTTTTTGTCTTAAAAAAAAAACCCAGCTGCAATCTATAGCAACAGAGGAATCAGTGACTCCCCTCATCTTGACCCACTGCTGGCTGGTTCAGCAGGAAGATTCAGGTGCAATCATTTTCGTTCCAGCAGAGTCCTATAAGCAGGTTTTGAGACATAGCCTAAGATCACCTATTTACACTTGTCATATCGTAGTAAATG
Source organism: Lontra canadensis (assembly GCF_010015895.1). Lineage (NCBI taxonomy): Eukaryota > Metazoa > Chordata > Mammalia > Carnivora > Mustelidae > Lontra > Lontra canadensis. The sequence continues at coordinate 18,680,104 of NW_022631025.1, forward strand.
TCATGCACATTTTCAAAAATGACAGTATCATTCAGGTGACATCTTCTTACCAGAAAGGTAACTTCTCAAAGTTGGTTTCTGAAACTATCAATTTATCTTTAGCTTCAACCCAATAGCCTCAGTAACAATGACCTTTTAGGTAGGAAATACCATGACATTTGATCTAGTCATGAAGGGATTGTATGTGAATTCACTTCAAAAGAAAGAAATGATTAAATACTTCCTCTAAGAGAAAGAGTAGAATTGAATTACTGCTTCCAAAAATGAAATTATGATCGATGAACTAATTAGCCTCCAAGATTTCCTTACAGAGAGATGAGGGAAGAGATAAAAAATTCACATATACTACCCAAACGAATAACTAAGTACTCATGGTAAACGAGCTAAGGGATGTGAGTAATGCAAAAATGAATAATTTGACAATATAAACTGTCATTGGAGGGTCTATCATTAAATTGTCATTAGAACAGCCTCTTGTTATTGAGCGACACTTTTATGAAGAAAATAAATATTGCCAATCACAAGAAGACATAGAATTATACTTTGTAAATCTCAAGACACAATCTCAAGAGAAGTTTATTATAGTATTATTTTAGATGGAGAAGGCCACAAAGAGCACACTCTCTGCTAGAGCAGCTATTAGACAAACAAACTGATAAAAAGACACAAACAGGGGCACCTGGGTGGCTCAGTGGGTTAAGCCTCTGCCTTCAGCTGAGGTCATGATCACACGGTCCTGGGATCGAGCCCCACATCGAGCTCTTTGCTCTGCGGGGAGCCTGCTTCCCCCTCTCTCTCTGCCTGCCTCTCTGCCTACTTGTGATCGCTCTCTCTCTCTGTCAAATACATAAGTAAAATTAAAAAAAAAAAAACACAAAGAGTTCCAAACAATACTATTTATTCTAGACTAAGAGATCTTTAAAACTCAACTGTTTGTACAAAATTTCTTCATTTTAACTATTACAAAATCAGTATCTTTAGGGTTTCAGGATCCTGTTTAAGTAATTATTTTAATTAAAACTATGTAGTTGTATTATTGATTATGATAATAGAATTCTCTCTATGGTTGACCAACTTTCAGAAGACAATGTGGACTAAAACTAGATCATTACCAGTTATGCTGGGAGAAGGTGGGAAATTAAAGCCAGTCTATCACTCTAAATATCAGTTTTGTTGATAACTTTAACATTTTCTACCAAGCATGATGCCATTCAAGAAGAATTAAGACATATTTTCTGTTTTCATTTCCATACATCACATTTATCTTTACTCAAAATTAAGCATCAGAAGGAAGAAAAGCAGCATTTTTTGAAATGACAACTAACTCAGTTTTGGTGGTTTTGCTGTGACAATAGAAACAGATTTAAGTTCTAAATTGTCAAAGGGCAAAATAATCTCACAGCGAAGTTGGAAAGCATTATAAACCAGTATAATTACCACCTAATGCCGAGACCAGACAATCTACGTATCAGTAAGTGGCACCACCTTCTGCAAAAGTTTCAAGCCAAAACCCAGGAATCATCCCAGAGGCTTCTATTGCCCTCAGTCTTCAAATCTTCATCTCTAATCTACCAGCAAGTCCAAATGGCTTCACTTCAAAATTATATTCCTTGTTAGTCCATTAATATTCCTTCCTTCCATTTCCGTGGCTATCACTCTGATTTAGGCCACCATCATTTCTCACCCATTTCATGGCAATATCTGGCCTTCCTGAGTCCCCTCCCCCACAATCCATTCTCTCAACAGAGTGGTTGGTTGACTCTTGTAATTGATATCCCCAAAGTTATATATCTAATTCAAACTCAGCTTGGCCCATAAAAATCCACACAATCTGCCCCCTTTCCTCCCTTTTCAGTTGCATCTCACACTTCTCTCCCCTTCTCTTCTGCCCCTTGGTCTTCGGCAGTACTAGTCTCCTTCCCAATCCTGAGGGACTTTAATGTTTTCTCTTTCTGGAAGGCTCACAAGCTAGCACCTTCCCATCAGTAGTGAGCTCAAGCCTCTTCTCCAGAGAAACTGCCCTTAACTACTATCCCAAATAGCCTTTGAGATGACTCTCCAGCACACTCTCCATTAGTCATTGCTTCCTTGCCTTTCTCTGTTCACTAAAATGTGAGTTCCATTAACAATTGTAACTTACCTCACTCATTCTTTCATTTATTCATTCCACAAATATTTTGATCTCCTACTGTTTGTCAAGCATTCTTCTAAGCTAGTATGGAGCTAAATTTAGGGGGAGACAGAAAATAAATGCCATAAAATTTCAGTAACAAGAGCTGTGAATAAAAAAGCAGTATGAGAAGCTAGACAAAGATGGAAGGTGTGGAGGGAGTGTAGACAGGGAAAGAATCTTTGAAGAGGTAACTTTTGAGCAGAGACTGGATGACGTAAGGGAGAAAGCCATGGGAAAAATCTAGAAAAGGTCAAAGTGCCTGTTAAAGATGTGTGCTCAAGGAAGAGATAAAAAGCAAGTGTAACTGTCTTGGGTATCCTGTTCCCTGCCAAATGTCTAGGACTTAGCACCAGGTCTACGATGCTCAGTTAAATTTGTTCTATTCAATAAATATTTGTTGAATGAATGAATGAGAAAACATTCCATAAAGATTTATTGAAAGAATGAGAAATGGGTGTAAAAATCTTCTGAAAAGATGAAACCACTAGTTTGAGCTGACCAATGTAGAATCAAATAAGAATTTCTACCTGCTTTAACAGGCCATTAATCAAACGGATATAAAATTTCTCAGATTTATTCTGAGCATTGCCAGTAACCAGCAAAATGACCTTTTGAGGGTTGATTATTATTGTTGTCTTTTGACATAATTAGCCTGATATCTGGTATGGGCCGAGTGGAAAGATAACATAAAAAGGATGTAATATTTGGTCAGACTTTAAGAAAATATCTGTATCAGACAATTTAAGTGGCTATTACTCAAAAAAAAAAAAAAACCCACGTATTTCACATTGAACAGTGCTTTCTTTTGTGTCTTGAAAGGTTGTCAGACTTCGGATCTCACGTCACCAACCAGTTTTCAAAGTAACCACAGTTCCAAATCAGGGGGTCGGACTGCGCAGATAACAGAGATGGCCCTAAAAACATAGGTACACAGTTGCTTTTTCGGGTTTGGTGTCCATTTTTCCCTCTTGCTTCTGAAGTTTTCTTAAAGTCCATTCTTTTTCCTGAGGTAATTTTTACCTATATCAATACTAGGTGCCAAACCTACAAGATTTCAATTTCTGCTAAAATTGTAACTGGTGTAGTAGATGCAAAGTTAATCCTCACGGATGGACAACTTCATTAGCAGTTAGCCAGTGTCTCCTTTTCATGTTTTCCCAGTTCTTGGACAGAGTAACTAAGTCCTCCATCCCATTCATTTTTGTATCTTTCTCCTCATTACCACTACAAGTCTTAAAAATAAGATTCCTATTGATGCATTATCTGAATTCAATAGCATGAGGTATTTTCAATGTCCAGTGCCCTCCACTTATCTTTTTTAAGCAACAGGCAATACTAGCTTCCTCCCATGTCTCACTACATATAGTCTGCCAAAGATGACTTATATGGAGAGTAAACACTCCATCCAACTGATTGGTGAGTCTCCATGCTAAAGGAGCCTCCTTTTTCCAGAACTGTGCTAGACTCTCTTTTTCATAGTCAGATTTTTCACCCTAAAATCTTTAATTTATACTTATAGCTATAGCCTTTTAGGCATTACTGGTGCTTTCTTCATTTTTATCTGGAATTAAAAATAAGTAAGAAAAATATCCTACATTTCCAGTATTTCTATAGGCCTGATTTCTTAGAACCTTGTCTTTCTCCTTACCTGGTACCTTCCAAAATCATTTCATACTAAGAATGTTATTGGAATGGTAATTTGTGTACATCTCCCTTGATCCCCAATCACCTGGGAGGTAAATAGCCTTTCAGCCTGCAAGTGACAATAAGAAACTAAAGTGAAGAATTCTTACATGACTTGCCCAAGGTCACCTACTGCTAAGGGGGTAGATCTAGAACTTGAAGATGGATGCTTCTTTTTTTTTTTTTAATTTTATTTTTTATAAACATATATTTTTATCCCCAGGGGTACAGGTCTGTGAATCACCAGGTTTACCCACTTCACAGCACTCACCATAGCACATACCCTCCCCAATGTCCATAACCCCACCCCCCATCTCCCAACCCCCCTCCCCCCATCAACCCTCAGTTTGTTTTGTGAGATTAAGAGTCACTTATGGTTTGTCTCCCTCCCAATCCCATCTTGTTTCATTTACTCTTCTCCTATCCCCTTAACCCCCCATGTTGCATCTCCTCTCCCTCATATCAGGGAGATCATATGATAGTTGTCTTTCTCCGATTGACTTATTTCACTAAGCATGATACCCTCTAGTTCCATCCACGTCGTTGCAAATGGCAAGATTTCATTTCTTTTGATGGCTGCATAGTATTCCATTGTGTATACATACCACATCTTCTTTATCCATTCGTCTGTTGATGGACATCTAGGTTCTTTCCATAGTTTGGCTATTGTAGACATTGCTGCTAGAAACATTCAGGTGCACGTGCCCCTTCGGATCTCAAGATGGATGCTTCTGATGTGACTTTCTACTCTCCTTGAGCTGAGCCCAAACACCGTAGGCCAGTACATCTCTCTCAATCAGTTGGTCTCTCATTATTATTTACATGTAACTATGACTTCTTTCTTATTTTCATTCTAACAAATGAAAGATTATGCACACATATATACTACTTTAATATATTATGTTACATTTTTTTCCAGAAATACATTGGTAGGGGCGCCTGGGTGGCTCAGTGAGTTAAAGCCTCTGCCTTCAGCTCAGGACATGATCTCAGGGTCCTGGGATCGAGCCCCGCATCAGGCTCTCTGCTCAGCAGGGATCCTGCTTCTTCCTCTCTCTCTGCCTGCTTCTCTGCCTACTTGTGATCTCTGTCAAATGAATAAATAAAATCTTAAAAAAAAAAAAAGAAATACATTGGTAATAGTTGTACATGTTCTTTTGGAATCTGATCTTTAAATTAATGATAGTTATGTAATGGTTTCCCACAGTCTCGTACCCATGTAATTTTTAATGGCTTCTGTGAATTCTTTCTTCTGTGATTCTCCCATAATATATTTAGCCAGTTTCCAAGTTGGGGACAGTTAGTCTGTCTCTAATTCTTTAGTCTTATAAACTGTATTGAAACAGTCTCTTGATTCTATATTTGTACCCTTCCATAAACATTTTTGTTGGAATATATAACTTGAAAATGAATGTTTTGTTCACAGCATAATTAAAATTAGCCAGATAACACTTCAGAAAATTTTCCCAATCTAGTTTTCCAGCAGAACCATAGGTATATATACATTTCAGTGTTCTCCAACTTAAGGCATTATAATTTTTTAAAAATTCTTGTCCAGTTTGATAGTCACATGATTGCTTGTTTTCATTTATGATTTCTTTATTTAGAGTGAGATTGGATTTTTTCATATTTATTCATATTTTTATAGGTTGCCTGTCATATTTCATAAATCTTTTCCTTCTTAATTATGGAGAAAAATTTATGTATGACTTGCAAACATTTTTCTAGTTTATCTTTCACCTATAAATTATGTTTATAGCAATTTTGACATATAAGAACTTTTGTTTGTGTGTGTGTATATATATGCATATGTACATATACATATATATATTTGCAAAACCTAGAAATATTTTCCTTTATGCCATCTGGTAATTGGTATCCTAATTAGAATGGACTTCTACTCCCCAAGGTTATGTAAATATTCACCTGTGTTTTTCATACTTCAATGACTTCAGTGTTTATGTATATATCTAAATTACTTTGGCTTGTTTTGGAAAGCAAGACTTTAACTTCTTTTTTTTCTCCAAAAATCAGCCAGTTGTCCCAATAGCATCTGGTGAGTCATCCTTTTCCCCACCAATTTCAGATAGCATAATAAACATGCCTCAAAACTTTATATGTCCTTGCATTGATTCATGGAATTTTAATTTTCTCCCATTTTTCTTTTCTCTTACTTGGGGTCAGTTCAATCTTACATTGTTTGTTTTGTTTTCTTTTGTTTGGGGGTTTGTTTTTGGTTTTGTTTTTTAATCTAGAGAGTAAGTTTTCTCTCAGTGTCCTTTTTTTTCTTTTTTTTTTTTCAAAAATTCTATAGCTATTCCCAGGCAATTAGTCTTCCAGACAAACATTACAGTAATTTTGTTAACTTGCAAAAATATTACCCTGGAGACCTCCTTGAAGACAATCAATATCTTTACATTAAGTATTTCCACGGACTAGCGTGATACGATTCTCCATGCATTCAAATCAGCTTCCATAAAGTTACTCTTAACAGCCTGTGCAATGTGACGGCCATATACTGGAGAATGCATTGACCTATATGCTGATATAAATGGAACCATGTTTTTTCATTACATTTTTAAACTATCTTTCTGAAACTTTGGAAAGCCATTGATTCTTATGTATTTTATAATCACCATTTTCTGAACTGTCTTACTAGTCCTAATGTTTTTAACCAATTATTTACATTTCTAACAATCAAATCATCTTCGACTGATGATAATTCACGATCTTTCTTCATGCATATTTGTATATTTTCCCCTCATCTTATGAATTGGAGTAAGTCTTCCAGAGCAATAGTGAATCCTATGTTTTGCTTTTTTTAGTGGAAAATTTGGAAGTTTTCACTATTAAGTATAATGTCAACGGTTGGTGTGAGAGATATTCTTTACTAAGTTAAGGAAGTTTTCTGTTGTTTTTAATTTTCTGAGAGCTTTTTATTTGGGGTGAATTTCAGTTTTATCAAGTGCTTTCCAGCATTTATGGGTAATGTGTTTTCTTCCTTCAGCCTTGGTTACATAATGAGTTATGCTACTGCAGATCCTTGTACTGAACTGCCCTTTCACTTTGAGAATTAACCATATTCGCTCATGCTAGGCTGTTCTTTAATTTACTGTTCAATTTTTAACTAATTTATGATTTTTGCATTTTCAAAATATAAGTGAAACTTGGGTCTGTTTTTTGCCTTTTGATATACTACAGCTTTCAGAACTTGGTATTGGACCAATGTTATTTGTATGAAATAAGATGATTTCATATGTGTGTCCTTCAGAATAGTCTAAATCCACATTTTTAAAAGAAATTTTGATAGCCTGAGTAATATTCCATTGTGGATACATACTGCATCTCTTTTATCCATTCATCTATCAATAGACACTCAGGTTGCTTCCATGTCTTGGCTATTGTAAATAATGCTGCAGTAAACATCGGGGTGTACATATCTTTGGAATTCGTGTTTTCATTTTTGTTGGGTAAATACCCAGTTGTGGAATTGCTGGATCATATGGTAGTTCTATTTTTAATTATTCAAGGAATGTGCATACTGTTTTCCACAGTGGGTCCTTCAGTTTACATTCCCATCAGCGGTGCATGCGGGTTCTTTTCTCTCCACATCCTCGCCAACACTTGTTATTTCTTGTAGTTTTGATTCTAGCCGTTGTGCCAGGTGTGAGGTGATCTCTCATTGTGGTTTTGATTGACATTTCCCTGATGATGGGTGATGTTGAGCCTCTTTCGATGTGTGTGTTGGCCATCTGTACTATATGTCTTCTTTGTAGAAATCTCTGTTCAGGTCTTCTGCCCATTTTTTTTTTTAAGATTTTATTTATTTATTTGAGAGAGAGCACAAGCAGACAGAGCAGCAGGCAGAGGAAGAAGCGGACTCCCTGCTGAGCGGGGAGCCCAAGCCGAGGCTTCATCCCAGGACCCTGGGATCACGACCTAAGCCAAAGGCTGATGCTTAACTGACTGAGCCACCCAAGCGCCCTTGCCCTTTTTAAAATCAGATTTGGGGGGAGGGGTGTTGAGTTGTGTGAGTTCTTTATACATTTTGGATATTAACCTTTTATTAGATACATCATTTAGGTTTTATCTGGGTCCAGTAACATTGATCTTTTGACACATCTTTTGACAGTGCTTTTGATTTCTTATAGTCATTCGTACGTTCTGGATTTTTATCTCATTATGAGTCAGTTTTGGTCATTTCTGTTTCCTACAAATGTATAAAATACTTCTTATTAATTAATATAAATATGTCATATATTCTAAATTTTGATTGTCTATGATGTTTCCTGGGAAAGTAATCTAAGTAGATACAATATTTTCTAAGTAATTAATATAAATATTCCATGGCATTCTAATATTTACCTCTATCTATCTGAGATTATATGTTCTTTTTTATTCCTAATGTTCTGCATTTAAGTTTTATCTCCTTTTTTTCATTTAATTTCCAGAATCTTGCTTTTTATTTAATCGCTTTAAATAATTGGAGCTTATTTGTTTTTAAAAATCAATTTTACATTTGGGCTTTTTTAATCTATTATTTATTTAATATATAAATTACTGATTCCCATTTTCTTAATCATTATTCTTCTCTTATAAGCTTACTTATTTTAATTTTTTCCTGTGTGTAGAGTTCTGGCCCCATCTCATAACTATGGCTAATCAAAACTCTCATTAAAACTATATTCTAGGGGCACCTGGGTGGCTCAGTGGGTTAAAGCCTCTGCCTTCGGCTCAGGTCATGTTCTCAGGGTCCTGGGATTGAGCCCCGCATCGGGCTCTCTGCTCAGCAAGCAGCCTGCTTTCCTTCCTCTCTGCCTGCCTCTCTGCCTACTTGTGATCTCTCTCTGTCGAATAAATAAATAAAAAATCTTAAAAAAAAACTATATTCTAAATAATTAGTAAGTATATATTTATTTCTATTTTTGTTTAGGAGTTATTGATTAAATCTCAAAATTAAAAAGTCATCTTGCTATTAATTTCTAGTGTTACTCTTCTGTGTCAGACAGCAAGGCCTATACAAATTTATAATTTGGGGAATTTATACCTTTTCTGACCTAGATTGCTATCAGCTTTTATAAATATTTTATAACTAAGTTAGAAATGCTTATTTCCTGAAAGGTAGAAAATTCGGTAAAGGTCTATTAAGTCAAGCTTATTAATTTTTGTTCACTTGATTCATTAAAGATTAGGAAAGGTACATTAAAGTTGTTCTGATTATTATTTTTTATTTATTTATAATATTTTTGTTTTATATTACTTAGTACAGGCTAATACTCATGACTGCATACTCATGACTTTGGATTATATTGTATGGATCTAACTTTCAGCTTAATCCTTCTTTTCCTTATACTCCACTTTGTCTAATATTCCTGTTGCCAACCCTGGCTTTGTTTTTCCATTTCCCTGATACAATTTTGCCCATTCCTTTATGTTATGGATTGAATTATGCCTCTCCCCAAATTCATGTGTTAATAACTTCAAGCATCTCAAAATGTGACCTTATTTCAAAATAGGATTGTTGCAGATGCAGATAGTTGAGATGAGGTTATAATGGAGTATGATGGTCCCATTATCCAATATGACTGGTCTCCTTATTAAAAAAGGGAAATTTGGACACATATATGCACACAGAACGAAAGCTATGTGAAGATGAAGGCAGAAATCAATGTGATGTGCCTCCAAGCTAAGGAATGCCAAAGATTTCTAGCAAACCCCAGCAGCTAGGTGAGAGGCATGGATCACATTCTTGCTCTCAGCAGAATGTTGATCCAGAAGAAACCAGACCTGCCAACACCTTGATTTTGGACGTAGAACCGTCAGAACTGAGGCAATAAATCACTGGTTCAAGCCATCTAGCTAGTGGACTATGTTATAGCACCTGAGAAACTAATGCACTTTATTTTGAGTCTTCCTGTTTATTTTTACTTTTGTGTACAACTCTTATGAACGGTATATAATTAATGAACTGAAGATTAGTAAGGATAATGTAATCCACAGGGTCACAGATAACCCCAAATCACTAACAAAATAAAACTCCAGTAACATTTTATTGTCCAGTTTGTCCAGTTAGTATTGATTAATCAGAGTTTAGATTGGTCATGATTAAAGTACCACAAGTAACTAGAAATAAGTAACTTCCCCGGTTAGTGTGTTATTTGGGTGCTTGCTTATTAATGCTGAATATTAGTCATTCATAGTCAGGATAAGATGATACAAGCCTTGAGGTGGAACGAAACTCAAATTCTCCTCACCGTGAATTCAAAGACGCTGCTATATGTTCACCTCAGATCCCCTGTCTTGAGAGGACCAGAAGCACTAATCAGATTTATGGTCTCCCTACCTTCCTACCTACCATTGCTTTGTGGTTGAAATGACCTGGCATTTTAGGCCAAAATTATTCGTATTACATTTTTCTTGTATATATATGGGGGGGTATATACACACACAGGCACACACATTCTCCTTCAAAAATTGATATTAATGCTGCATGTTTCATATTTGTGATAATATGACTTCTCTATGTCTTATTATATTATTATTTAATATTTAAAACTGTGTTTTCAATATAATTTAGGTTTTTATGAATTTCATTTTTCAGCTGCTTATAACTGTTCAGCATCTGTTCAGGAATGTTACTCATGTTTCATGATTGTTTTACCTTTTGTAGAATCTAAGAAAATTTTTTTGTTGCCCTCACACATGAATGATAAATATACTGGATACAGAATTTTCCTCTTACAATATTTTTATGCGGAAACTCCATAGTGATTTTACTTTTTTCTGGCTTTTGGGGTTGCACAGAAGTCTGTTGCCCATCCTGTATTTTTTCCTTGTTGGTAGCCCCTTTCTTTTGTTTGGATACTCACAGGATTTTTCATTAATACTGCAGTCAAAAAAAATTAACAAAATCTCATCAAGTAGTGCATCTTAGTTATTAATTTCAGTTGTCACCCAGTGTGCCCTTTTACTTTAAACTTATGAGTTCTTCAATACAGGAAAATTTTCTTTTGTTCTACCTTGAGATATTTCTCCTCTTCAATATTTCCTCTCATTCTGAGATTCCTGATATGCAGAATATCCTTTCTCCAATCGATACTTTTTCCTCATCTTTTAAATCTCTTTTTTCTTTCCTCTGCGTTCTTTGGAGAATATATGATTTGTGCTCTAAATTTCTGGCATTGTTTTCTGCGGTATCCAATGCATTTAAATAAAAATTATTTATTATAAATATTTATATCCCAAACTCCAATTCACTGTGAGTTCAGGATTCAAATGGATCATACTGATACCAATTTCTGCTTACATCTTTGACTTTGGCTCTCTGATGTACGGAGTTTTACTTTCCTCTGAACTTGGCTATGGATTTGTAATGAAGCCCTGAGATTAGTCTCTGGACTTGTCCTATCTGGCCCATGTTGCTTTTATCCCATATAGTGTGGTCTACAAAGGGATGTTTGCATCTTGCTTCATGATCCTGATTACAGATCACAGCATTTTTGTTCTCTCCTTGTTAAACCTAGTAATAAGTAGTACATCTCAGTTTATCTAACTGAGATTATATTTCAAAGTGACTTTTAAACATCATAGTGTATAAACTTAGCTCTTCTTAGAGACCCAATGGAAGATGAATTCCTCGGTTGCTCAGTGCAGGGACACTTCCTGTGTGACATAAACAGCCCAGGGCCCAGATGCCTCCCATGTGACATTATTAAATTCCCATGCCACCTTTTTACTCCATGACATTTTCTCGGGAGGACAACTTAATCACTACAAATGTAATTCTGGGTAGAATTAATGCCATATTTAATGCCATATTTAAACTCTTTGAGCCACATGTCACTGTGGACAGGCTGATTAGAAGTCCAGGAGGATGCAGACTTACCAAGGCCCCAAGAGTTATGGTAAGACCATGTCTAAGGTGAAGTGAAAATATAAATGCTTTATTTTAACTATCTGAAAACAGAGAAAGTCTCTCTCTCAGGCATTATTTTATACAATCTAATTTGTAGTAATAAGTTTTGAAGTCACTGCATTGCTTTAAAACAGAATGTTTGATTTCAATGGAACATAAAAATCATTTAGTCCAAATTTAAAATTTTAGAGATGAGGACACTCAGGCCTAAAGGGTGTGGATGACTTGTCCTAACATCTAGCTGGGAGTTATGAACTAGGTTTCCTGTCTCCTGGTGCAAGCACTGTTGCCTTCACTCTATGCTATAAACGTATTATAGAAAAATTCTACATGGCGCTATTATTCAACATATTTATTTCTTTGTCTTATAGCTTGAACCAGTGATTGCAATTTTTTTAGTCCATACTTTAGTCAATAATAAGCTCATTAATAAGCTCCTGGAAAATCACAAAGGCCCTTTGGGGGCCAGGAGAATCTGCTTGGGACCAAATGCTGGACACTACTACTTGTTCAAGGAGTAGGAAACTTTGAAGCACGTAACAGCTCAAAAATCCTGACACATACTGTAGGGAAGAAAGGAATAAAGTAATGTTCCTCATTCTCCAGGTTGTCAAGTTGACAATCAGTGTTGGGATTCATCTCTGAGGCCTGATAACTTGGCAGTTACCAGGCAGTAGATAAACCTAATCCAAGTGACAGTGTTTAAATCAGAACTGATTTGATCATTCACTTGTAATAGATACTAGGAGCCAAAGAACTCTTTCACTCTTCTCTTTAAATGGGAGAACTTAGAAATGACAAAAATGCTTTGATTTTAATGTGCAGTTTTTATTACCTTGATGAGAACCTCAATGCCTTGCTAACTGTCAAAGAGAAGCCAAATTTCCCAGTGAAATTCACTAATTTATGAAATTATATCTACATTTGGCAACTGGAATTTTTTTTTTAACTCTTCAGTGCTTTGCTCCATGGAATTAAAACAGCCAAGATGTTTGAGAGAACCTACAATTTGTAGAATGATGGAAATGACACAGCTCACTTCTATAATAGAGAATAAAATGAAAGCAGATTGAATCAATATGAGGAAAGGCCTCTTTCTAAATTCTATACAGTGAATAAACCCATTGTTGCTCTTTGAGAATAGAAAGTCATGGTGAACCAAAATTTTCTCTTTTTGGTTTGAATTTATGCTCCCAGAAGCCCAAATATATCTTATTACTTAAATGAAAAGTGGAAAGAATTTCATTTATTTGATCAATAAACATTTATTAAATGCTTATTATGTGTTAGCCATGTGCTAGAGAATAGGGTGAGTAAGATAAGGCATCATATAACTCATAATATACAGGGGAAAGAATTAACAGATAATCTATTAAGCATAACTATATTCCACAAAGAAAATGCATGGAAAGTGAAATAACCATCTCATGTCATAATTGCGTAAGGAGGGAGGACAAGAGGCAAAATGGAGCACATACAAAAAAATATTTTTGTAAATCTGTAACCACGTTCAGAAGGAATAAATTAAATCTCCAGGTACCAACAATAGAGAATAGAAAGCAAAAAAAGTAAGCAGAATCTGATGTCAGCCTGACCGGTTTGGGACCTAGACTTAGATAGAAGAAGCCCATGAGGCTGAGGGCTTGGATTACAAATGCTCATGGGAAGACAGGTATCATGGTTCTTAGCCCTGCAAGGCAAGGGACTGGTACTAATAACTATGCTTGAAACCTGGAATCTTGCAAGACTAAACTTTCTGTTAAGAAAGAATCAAGAAAATTTTTGCTCATTGTCCCAGAGAAATGGCAGTTAAACTTTCATCCCTTAAGGATGGTGGATGAAGAGAAACTCACACACATAGAAACAAAACCCAAGTTTGAGTCATATTTCAACTAATAGAGAATTACAGTTGTCAAAGCATAAGAAAGTAACAGAATGTCTTAAAAGGACTGAGAGAAGATAAAAATCAACCTAGACTTTTATATTCCTCTAGCTCTCATTCGATAATAATGGTAAAATAAAAACAGAGTTAATACACATGGATTCTTATGAAAAACTTATTAAAGAATGTACTTCTGCAAACAAATAGTAATATAATAATGATAATAATTACAGAAGGAAAGATCAGGATAAATAAGCATGAGAAGCAGAGGAACTAATAAGTATTTTGGCAATATAAATAAGCATTGACAATGACGATGATAAAATGAATATAAAAAGGCATGTTAAGGTTTAAAAACAAAGATGGATTCGTAGTATGGGGGCAGGGGGAAATTATGGCTAAATATGTTATAAACATATAAATTTGTTGCAACTGCCCATCATTCTTAACCGTATTTCAATTGACTTAGCCCTCTTTAATCAAAATAATGCCTTATTTTGCCTATGCATTATTTTTCCGGATACTTACACAGCTTTCTTTTTTCTTTTTCTTTTTTTTTTTTTATTATTTGTCTAGTGTCTCTTTTTCCATCCTTTTACTTTTAATCTTCCTGGTCCTTCTATTTTATATACGAGGACCTCATATAAATACCATACAGTTGAATTTTGTTTGTTTTAATCCAACCTCAGAATTTTTTTTGCAAATAATAATTTATTACATTTATATTTCATGTGATTAATAAAATATTTGAAATTCTTTCTGCCATCTTATTTGTGCTCTCTATTTGCCTTACTTTTTTCTATGCTTTTTTATTCTCCTTTCTTTGAAATTAATATTATTTCCATTCCATTCGCTTTCCTCCTTGATATTATACAAGTTATTTCTGTTCTCTTTGAGTCTAAAGTTAATCATCAGTACCTCTCATTTGAATAATACAAGGCCTTTAGAATAACAGTCTCTCATACATCCTCTCTTACCTATTACTGTTACCCAATATGTAATTACGTCTTGTATTTATAATCCTCAAATTTAATAATATAGTTAATGTTTTATTCAGTTAAGTATTTACCCACGTTTTTACCAATTCCTTCACTCTCCACTCTTCCTTGGCTCTCAAAACTTTTGCTAGGATCACTTTCCTTCTTTTTTACATAATATTGTAAAATGTCTGTTAATATGGATTGGTTGGTGGTAAGCCCTCAGTTTTTCTTTGCTAAAAATCTTTATTTCACATTTGTTATTGAATACACTGCAAGGTAAATAATTATTTATTTAATGTTGTTAGTGTTTTTCTATATACCGGTGGCAAGTAATACAGTGTTTTTCTATTCTTTTAGTGGTTATCCCTGAAATTATAACACATACTGATTTTTTTTAATCCCACTTAGATTTTGTTATGAATACTAAAGTGAAGGCTTTATATCTTTCTCCATTATCAAACACTCATTTGATATTACCTCTCCCTCATTATATGCATTGATTGACAAAAATTTAAGTTTGGAAATACCAAGTTTGGATGATAGCTAGAGAAATATAAAAGTCTAGCATGACATGTGGGATATGGGAAGGTCTATATACCTCAGGGGAAATTATAAGTGGGCAAATGCTATGTAGAGCAATTTGGAATTATCTAACAAAGTTGAAAATGTTCATCCCTTACGATGCAATAATTCCACTTTTAAGTATATACACATACTCACATACATTCACAAGGAAATGTGGGCATCCATAGCAACATTATCAGTAATTGCAAAAAGGTGGAACTACCTAAGTGTCCACTCAGATAGATAAGCAAACTACTATATTAATATAATATTAAATTAGAAATTGTACAGCAGTTGAAATTAGTGAAAGCAATCTAATATGGATTATTAGATGGATAGATGTTGAATACACTCACAGTATGATGCCTTTTATTTATTTATTTCAGTCAGTACTACCTATTATGTCCGTATTGGCAACTTACAAAGATTTGGATGCATACCACCTTCAGGGAAGGGAGGGAAGAAAAACATTTGGGAAGGGAGAGGGAGTTAGAAAGGTCAAGAGGATTCAACTATATCCATAGTGTGTTTCTTTCAGAATGAAAAAGTTCTGAAGCAAAATGTTCACATTTTCCAGATTTGTTCATAGATCAAATAATTTTGATATTTTCTACTTTGATTTTTGTCTGTCCCTTTCTGTATGTTTTAATAATTTGTGCATATGTGCATGTATGTATAAATAGCAGTACAGAATTAAAATCTGAGAGAGACAGCTTTAAGACACAGTTTCATCTTCTTGATTTATGCCTCTGAACATTCTAAGACGTGGCTGACAGCCACTGTCTCTAACATTCTTGCCATAGCCCCTCATCACCTCAGAATGCATGCAGACAATTGTACCAGTCTTGGGCTCTGTCTACTCATCACTCCCTAGATGGCACCCCTCCATGACCACTGGCTCCTACCCTCTAACTTCCTAGCTTACTCCATCTTATACTTTAATCCCAACAATTCCTCAGCCACAAGGAGACTTATAATTCAAACTGTCCCACTGCTCTGACTGCATTTTGCTCCATGTCCTCTGACTCCCACCTCAAGTTCAAAAATCTGTCATTATCTCTTCCCTGTTCAGTACTCTTCTAGCTGAACCAAAATTCTGCTTGATCCCCTCCACTTGTCTACTCTGGACCTGTGTCAAGATGGATGACTATGGTTGGTGAGAAGCCCACAACTGTGCTGAAGGGCTTCTCTTTAATTCATGACCCAAACCTTCAAAAGATCCTTACTGCTGCCCAGCAATAAAACTAGTTTCTTTACTTTATCCTCTCTTCCAAAATTTTAGAACACCATTTTATTTATTATATTTCCTTTCACCTCCATCACCTCCTTCTCCCTCTTCAATCACTTAATACTCTTGATTCCTGGGGTGCCTGGGTGGCCCAGTGCCTGGGTGAAGCCTCTGCCTTCAGCTCAGGTCATGATCCCAGGGCCCTGAGATCGAGCCCCACATCGGGCCCTCTGCTCAGCGGGGAGCCTGCTTCCCTTCCTCTCTCTCTCTGCCTGCCTCTCTGCCTACTTGTGATCTCTGTCTGTCAAATAAATAAACAAAAAATAAATAAATAAATAAATAAATAATAAATAAATAAAAATATTCTTGATTCCTGTATCTCTTGAATAAATAAGTTAAAGCATTTAGAAGAGAACTTGTATACATTCCCACTATTTTATTCACCAGTCCTCCTGCATCTGCACCCACTTTCTCTGCCCTGTATGGTCCCTGCCTTTACTATAGATAAATTGTCTTTGCTCCTATCCATATGCAACTTCTCCCATTCTGCACTGATCTTACTCCCAGTTATTTATTCAAACCACCTCTCCCTCAGTTGTCTCCTCCCTCTTCTATATCATCCCTTTTTCTCTATATATAGATTCATTCTCATTAGTATGAAATATGCTATAATTCCTCAAATGTTAAAACAAAAACCCACCTTGCTCCAACATTCCCCTCAACTAGATGTCTTGAAAAAGTTATATCTACAGGCATATAGCTTTTCTACTTCCTTTCTTCCCATTGTCTTGAAACTCTGCCAGTCTTCCATCCCTACCTCTGTACAAATAGCTTTTATCAAGTTCATCATTAATCTGTATACATTGTCAAATCTAACGGATGATTGATTGACTTCATCTTATAGGACTGAGTTGTAGCATTTGAAGCAGTTGATTTCTCTATACTCCCTGAAATGCCTTTTTCACTTGTCTTGTTAAATTCCACTCTCTTTTTGTTCCTCTCTTTCCATTTTAGTGGAAATCCATTTTAGTCCTCTTTTTCTCCAGCTTTCTTCCTTCTCCTGACTGTGAACATTGGAATGCCTCAGGGTTCAGTCCTTAAACTTCTTCTCTTACATTACCTTTGGTAAATCCCTTGATGATCTCATTGAGTATTATGGATATAAAGGTCATCTCTATGCTGATGACACCAAAAGTTTTATCTCCCAACACCTGCCTTATGTAGCCTCATAGTGTGTACTCAACATTTCCATCTGAGGGTCTGATAGCCATCTCAAATTTATTATGTACTGAACTTAACTCATGATTCTCAACTCTTCTCCAGCCTCAAACCTGAACATCTAACAGTCCTCCTTGCTCAGTAAGTGGCAAGTCTGTTCTTTCTGTGGCTTGGGCTAAAATCCTCTGCTTTCTTGACTTCTCAACTCATATAACATTATATGATATATGAGATATATATATATATCTCATATATATCTCATATAACATTAACCCTGTTAGCAAATCCTATCAGATCTACCTTCAAAATATTTCTAGAATCATTCTATTTTCAACCATCTCCATCTCTACCACACTGCTCCATACCACCATCATCTGTCTTCTAGACTACAGCAGGACTCTCCCACTGGTCTTCTGTCCTCGCCCACTCTTAACCTCCTCTCCACTAAGGCTACAAAGTGATCATTTTAAGATGTAAGTCAGATCTTATCAGTCCTCTGCTCAAACCTTCCAACAGCTTCCTTTTATAAGTTAGAGTGAAAAGCCAAGTCCTTAAAATGCCACCCTACCCCATGGTGCTCTCTGGTCTCATCTTCTAACTACTACCTCCTTCCCCATTGCTAATCCTCTTCTAACTACTTCAAGTTTTATTTTTGTGTCCCAGAAAATGGGCACCTATGGCAGTTAACAGTATGTTTGCCAGGACTCTTACTTGGGTTTGGATTCCAACTCAACCTGCTAGATGCATCATCCTGTGTGTTTCTTTCAATAATTAGAAATGGCAGCAGAACCTGACCATAGGGTTACATCAGCAGTTTTCAGTGGGGATGATTTTGCCTCTTGGAAGGTATTTGGCAATTTGGGGGACATTTCTGTTTGTCACATCTTGGGAGGTGCTACTAGTTTCTAGTGGGAAGAGTCCAAAGGTACTACTGAACATCCTACAACACATAGGCTAGCTCTCAAAAAAAAATTATCTGGCTCAAAATATTAATAGTGCTGTGGTTGAGAAAACTTGGATCATGTTGTAATGATTAAATGACTCAATATTTGTCAGTCATTTAGAACAGTACTTAGTATGTATTAAGTACTTTATAAGTATTGGTTAAAGTTTTAAAAAAGACATACCTTCTATGTATATACAGAAGATACACATAGACTCCTCATGCAACAGTGTTGGCAGCTCCCGGTACATGGAAAGCTCTTCCCACGTATAGCCACATTGTGTACTCACCCACTTCCCACAAATCTTGCTCACATATCATCTTACCAGAGGGGACTTCTCTGGCCACCTATGTTGCCACT
Organism: Lontra canadensis; assembly: GCF_010015895.1. Taxonomy (NCBI): domain Eukaryota; kingdom Metazoa; phylum Chordata; class Mammalia; order Carnivora; family Mustelidae; genus Lontra; species Lontra canadensis. Next base: position 18,699,051 of record NW_022631025.1, read on the forward strand.
TTCTCCACTCTTATTCTGCTGTGGTTGTCTCCCATTGCATGTTCAGCACATGAGATACCATGTACTTATTTATTGTTCCATTGTCCAGACTCCAATAATAATTGATTGCTGCTCCAACATTATACTTATATCCTGCTGTGCATTTGTTTTAATGCAACAAAATAGATTGCAAGATGCTTGCACTCATGAGTCATAATTTATTGTGTGTTATCGTCTGTGAATTCTTGTGTAGCACTGTGCAAACAGTGGGTGGCCAGCCAAAATTCGTGGAGTTATTCAGCAAGCCATTGGAGACATAGGCTTTAAACGGGGAAGGAGTATGAAGTCAGATACGGCACTTTTGGAATCATTTGAAGTACGCAATTATCCAAATAATTCAGATCCAAATAAATCAAAATAGCTTTTAATTGAAAAAGTACTTAGTAAGAGGAGATTAGCCACCTCATTGGTCTTCATTAATCTTACGATCAATCCCTGAATTCTTCCCCTGAAGATAGAATGATTTTGATGGTTGTGGAATATAAGTCAGGTAGCAGTTCAGAGTTTCAGAACCAATTGCCAGAGGGCAATATTATATCAGGAATTGGAAAAGGAAGGGGAAGGAGAGCAACTGGGATTTTCTTGAGTAAATACAAGATAGAGTAATTCAACTGTGAAGAGCACATATGAGACCCCCAGTGCATCTACATTTGGGGAGAAAGATGTGCTTTCATGTGGGAAAAGCCCTTTTTATTACAAATATACTCCCAGTAAGTGGCAGTTTTCATACCAAAATGGTGTCGCATTCAAAGCACATCACCTGTCTCATGTGACAAAAGCATAGAATGTGCAAGCCATTTCTGAGTGCTTTAAATTCTTTGGAGACTGTAAAGATTATATTCTATGGTATTTACGGAAGTAAGTGCTGCTTTAGTCAGTTGGTAAAAACACTTCCAGTGTTATCCTCCCCCATTTTTCACAAACACAAAACTCCTGAGATGAGTTGTCAGGGGCTGATGTCAACTCACAAGTGCTGTTTGTTGCTTTTGTTTTAATTTTATTTCTCACCCACCCAGTAGTATGATTTAAGATCATCCTGACACATGTCGATTATAAACATTATTTTTATTTCATTTTTATTTCAAGAGAACTTTTTTTTTAATTTGAGCAAATAATAAACAGACAAGCTGAAAGTTCAGACTTCATGAATGCCTAATTCCTTGGAAAATTGCCCTCATACTCAGGAGATAAAAATTTGAAACAGATTTGATGTATGCTTCTTTGTTGTAATGCTTTTTCATTACACTTGTGTGTGCATGTGTGTGTGTGTGTGTGTGTGTGTGATCCAGGCAATAAGAAAAATTCCTTGGATAGCAAATTTTTTTTTCTTGGGTTGTTTTTTTCTTTGTTTAAACTATCCTTCAGTGTTACTTAATATGAGCCTCCCTTCCTCTCTAAGCTTATTTACTAGTTATCCTCACCATGTTCTCTCTTTGCTGGATCTACTGGCCTCCTTATTTTTTCCTTTATGTATCCTCACATATGCCTGAACGTTTCCACCATGACCTCATTCCTCATGGCATGCCTCCATCTCCTCCTTCTCTGCCTGTCAGAATCCTGTCCTTTCTTAAGTCCATACCTCAAGTCCTCCATTATCAAATTTCTGCTTTGACCCACAATGTTCTGTCTGCCCTCTAAACTTAAAATAACTAACTGGTTGTGAGTTTGGAAGGTAGATGAAGGAAGAGACACCTGCAAAAGAGAAAGAACTGAGGTACAGATGATTCTGGCTATACACTGTAGTTATAGTCTATTAGGTCACCACTGACACTGAATTAGAGAATGCTGAGCCTTTGCTCCTAGGGGAAGTACAAGGTTAGTTTCCTGTAAGCCTCTGGTCATAATATTTTCATCAGTTGATGAATTTTTTATGTGTGTTTGTATTGTTTTATGTGTGTTTCTATTCAGAGGCACCTTATTTAATAGATACTGTTGATTTATTCGCATTGAATTCATGGCCAAAAGCATGATATCTTATACCTAAAAGACCACATTTTTTTCGTAAGGCACATCAGAGTTTTCTTGCTCTTAGACATTGATAGCACTTCAGCAATACGCTTTAGGGCCATTTTAAACAGGGAAAATCACCAATAAGAAGCACAAAAATGTAAAAAAAAAAATGATGAGGATCTACTGTAGTCAGACATGCTCTAAGAAGCCATGGTGAATTTATCAGTTCTTAGATCACAGAAATGGAAGAAGACCATTTGCAGTGGAGCGAAGAGGATGTGTTCAGTGCAGTGAAGTGGCCAAAGTCTTTCAGGAATAAGTCGAGCAAGTTTGAAGGGGAGGGACTAGAAGGTAGAAGGCTTCCTAAAGTTTAAAAAAAAAAAAAAAAAGGCTACTCTTTTCCCCTACTAGATCCATGACGCAGAGATTAAACTGATTCCAATATAAGTATATGCTACCTAATTTGAGAAAGCAGCCAGAAGAAAGTGGGCACTTTGAGGATTAAGAAATGAGGGGCGCCTGGATGGCTCAGTAGATTAAGGCCTCTGCCTTCAGCTCAGGTCATGACCTCAGAGTCCTGGGATTGAGCCCCGCATCAGGCTCTCTGCTCAGCAGGGAGCCTGCTTCCTCCTCTCTCTCTGCCTGCCTCTCTGCGTAATTGTGATCTCTGCCTGTCAATAAATAAATAAATAAAATATTTAAAAAAAGAAAAGAAATGCACCTGCTTGACAGCTCCATATGAGAGGTTGATAATCAACGTTTCTTAAAAAAAAAAAAAAAAATAGCCTTTTGTGGAGCAAGCAGCCCAGGAAGGATAATTCCATCGGTGGCAAATAAGATGACTATAAAAGAACATAATGATATTTTACACATTTTCCTTTTTGTAAATTTTGAGCCTCTCTCCCTACTTCACACATTGGCAAATTCAGTGGAGGGACATGGTTTTCAAATGAGTATTATTCTTTACAGTTCAAAAAGTAATGCTTACCCAAACTTAATTACAACCATAAATGTTCCTAACATTTAAAAGTACAAATAAAAAAAGAAAGAAGAGAGAAAAGCTGTGTCTTTTAAAACTCTGTATAAGGCTAAAAAAAACTTTTAAATTGAAAAATGATATATCCTTAATCTGTTCTTTTGAGAGACCACTAAACACATCCTTTTACTTATAAACAATTTAAATAAAATGAAAGGAACAAAATTCTTCAATTTGCAAAATGGCTGTTGAATCAACAACCAGAAAGAATTTGCTGCAAGAGAAGACAGATGTTTTCAACTTTTTTTTTTTCTCACATAATCTCTAAACTCATATTTTATGTGAGGAAAAATCACAGTTTGTAAAAAAGACCTCTGTGAAACAATTTATAGGGTATTATTTATATTTTCAACCATTTCTATTACATTGTTGTAACAAAACACTGAGTACCCAGAATAAAAGGGGTTATTTAAGCAACTGGAAGAAATTCACTGTGTAAACGTAGTTTGACAATTCAGGTCAATATCAGGTAAAACGTTGACCCCGGAAGCCCTCGGTATAATAAATATGTCAGAGTGAGTAGTAAGAATGGTGCATGTGGAGTTCCATTTTGAGCATAACTAAGTTCCTTCCAGACGGTCACCTCAGTGCTCTCTCTCCTAGGTGAGAACAGTGAAGTCTGGCCAAAGTACAAAACCCAACTCCTAAAAGCACCGGCAAGTGAACAAGCCTACAGCTTTGGAAGTCAGTCAACACCCAGAAGAAGAGACCTGCACAGGGTAAGTTCCCAGTTCGTTTTCGGCTTTCAGTCTTGAAGTTGGGTGTGGTTATCACCCTGAGGGGCAGGTTAAAAAAAAAAAACTCCAGTAAAAAACTTGCAGTAGAATGTACCAGAAGGAAGGGAGAAGTGCAGACGAAGCAGAGTTGCTTCGAGAAGCCCAGCTGACTGACACAGTTGATATAGTTTCTGTTTGAGTGTATGAGGCCCACAGAATTCTCTGCCATGGCTGCCTGATAGCTGCTAAAAGATAACTCTCCCTCTGAAACATTTTATCCCCTTATTTCATCGAAAAGTGGAATTCAAACTCCAACTTCCTCACAGGCTCCCATCCTTCAAAGCTGCACATCGTGTAGGAGATCACTTCTCTCCATTTTCTTTGGGGCACCTGCCAAAGAAAAATGACTTTTCTCAATTGTTGGTGGGGGTGGGGGAGCATCCAAAATACGACTTTGAAAAAGGTTGAAAAAAGTCCACAGAGAAGGCTCTCAGCCACCAAGCATTGGGTTGGGATGATTTGTTGCCCCAGGGAACAGATTTCAGATGTTCTGTCTGAAGGGCACACGAGCCCAGGACTCTCATTCTCTGACCTTCTCCGCATGTTATTGTCTCCTGAGCAAGTGCTCTCTCGAGAGTGATCCTTAGGTTTGGGGACGTGTGAGAATTTTGCCTCAACAATGATCCTTCTTGGCGGTAGTCTGATTGAAACCTGCTCTTCATCTTTTTGCTTGTCCAAGGGGTGGGAGTAGCAAAGAGGGGTTTGAAATGTTGTTTTATTGTTTTATTTCATAGTAAGAAGAGGTGTAACCTTGCTGAGAGGGTGACAAATTCAGTTATAGTCAACCAGTACTTGACAGGTTTTATCAGAAAACCAAACAAGGAAAGAGTGTGTACGCCTGCTACCAGCTGTCACAGTATTGAACAATGAATGTTTGATGAAGCGACCTGCAGATACATCTCTGTGGAAGTCGGCTTTAAGTAGCAACTAGCTGACAAAATTAACAAGAAAGGGCCTTGGTGGAGGGTATCAAAAGAAAAGGGGAAAAAAAAAAGAGGAAACTGAAAATCTCCCAGTCCCTTTATTTGTTTAGGTGCTATATTGAAAGAGCCTCCACACAAGGTAGAATTTGAAATGCAGTTACAGTTCTGTTAAGATAAATACGCGGTCTTCATCTCAGCCCACATTGAAAATACAGTTCGGGTAATTGTCAGATTTTCCAAGTTAGTCGTGCCTTGAAAACGGAAGCTGGTCTGATGGAAATGGAAGGGTTTGGTTGTGCTTCTCAAGCGGCTCCTGGCCTCTTGCTGACAGGCCAGGGGATGGGGAAGTGGCCAGTGTGGCACAGGAGACAGGACCTGTCCCTCTGCCCTGCATCACACAGGCCAGCCACAGATTTGGTGATCCTGTTCAGAAGCATTTTTTTCCTAAAGTCTGAAAAGGAACTAAAAAATCTCCTTGAACCAACACAAAGACCTGTAGCTAAAGATTCCTTTTCTTACTCTAAGGCTCTTTTCCTCTGAAGTCAAAAACCAGTGGCATTTTCTGCCTTCAAGAGAAAATGCCATGATCCTATTAAGCTATATCGTTAACCTAGTTTCTCTCAGAACTTTAGAGAGGAATAAAGCATTATTAAAATCATACTTCAGGGATGCCTGGGTGGCTCACTTGGTTAAGTGTCTGACTCTTGATCTCGGCTCAGGTCTCCATCTCAGGGTCGTGAGTTCAAGTCCCACATTGGGTTCCATGCAAGGTGTGGAAACCACTTTAAAAAAACAATACTGTGAGTCAACCAAAAAAACGTTTTCCTCCTCTTTCTGCTCCCCTCACCAGTATTTGCACTGGACTATTTTGATATTTCTAATACTAAGGCCAAGATGCCTCTTAACTTGCATTACTTTGTATGTTTGCAACTTCCTGATGAGGAGGGTCTGATTGTATTTAGCTTTCATTCCTCTGCAGCCCTAGCCGATTCTAGACACTCCTCAGGGCAGGTCTCAGTGAGTGGAAATAGAATTGCCTGTAAACTCAGAAACAGGTAAGAGATTCAGCTGAACCATTCTGTGGCCATCCCAGAGTCCTATAGCCCCTGCATTCCTACTGTAATGATATTCCCTTAGTTCTTCTTTAGCAAAGCAGAGGAATAAATCCACTAACTATGGAAGAAAGACATAAAAGTTTACATCCCACACTCTCCATTCAGCCAACCAAAATAAGTAGAAAACTCAGGGAGGAAATTCCACATCCATATCCCCAGATAGAGGTGTTAATAAAATGTAATATATCATAATTAAACTATCTTTCAACCCAATAATGAATTTTCACATGTGCATTTTCCTTGTGAACTTTCATTCTGTTCGTACATTTTTGAGCTCATCTCATGATAGCATCTAGTATTTTATGGCAAATAGAGTGGTGTTATAAATATAAATTATGTGTTCTGTCAATCTGAAAAAGCCACAAATATTATCTATTGGGGTTTCTCGCTTCTTATCTCTGTCTCTCCAAATTTTTCCAATCCATATTGTGCTAAAGAATTTTGAAAATTTAAAAAAAAAAAAATCTGTTCCATTATTTATCTATTTCCAGAGTGGTGAATAAGGTTTAATCTTGGTAATAAAGATACAGAGATGAAAAATGTCTATGATGGATTCAATAAGTAAGAAATATCTGTAAAACGAAATTACCCTTCATGCTGCACAGATACGGGTCTTCATATGGGCGTGCAGGGCAATAGTTGGCTATAGTTTGATAATTTGCTATTAAAAATATGAAGGAGGGAGAGATTGGCGAAAATGAGTACATGGATATAAACAAAGGTAGGGCACAAAATTCCACAGAGAGAAGGGTCACAAAAACATACTTTACGGAGACCAGTGGGAAAAAGAAACAGAGGTGAGGGTTAACTTTACAATTGCTGTGGTATAGAAAGGCAACTGCCGGTCAGCCTCCTAGTTCTCCTTGAGATTAGGAGAAATGACCTGCTAAGAAACCCGACCTCTGTCTTTAGCATAATGACTGAGGCACAACTTAGGTATCCTTAGGGCCGATATCAGGAGCAAACCTCGGGGAAAGTTCAAGCGGCTCATCACAATCCCAAAACTCCAGGAAGTGGTGGAGGAAGAAGAGAAGGAGGAGTCAGGGAGAGGAGGAATAACATTAATAGCTATGCAGAGAAACCGTAATAAATCATCAAATAGAGTTACATTTTATTGTGGGTTTGTGTGTCCCTTAACCTAGAGTTTCAGAAACCACTGTGAAAATGGGGAAGAACTAAATTTTAATTTATTTAATTTATTTATTTTTAAATACTTTATTTATTTTTTCAACAGAGAGAGATCACAAGTAGGCAGAGAGGCAGGCGGGGGGGCGGGGGGAGCAGGCTCCCTGCCGAGAAGAGAGCCTGATGAGGGGCTCGATCCCAGGACCCTGGGACCGTGACCCGAGCCGAAGGCAGAGGCTTTAACCCACTGAGCCACCCAGGTGCTCCAAGAACTAAATTTTAATACTGATCTTCATCCCCCTCTGTTACTTTGGCATCTGTAGCTATATTACGAATTCACACCACATGCCTGTGAGCTGGATATGTTGTGCATACGATGCAGCAGACTCGCTTACAAATGTTCTTACCGAACCAGAGATTCAATTACATATACTGTCCATTCCTACCACCAGAGTTTTGCACTCAGTGAGGAGACTTTGGGACCTTCTTAATATTATCAGTGCAATTAGGCCATATGATCCAGCAATCCCACTTCTGGGTATACAGTCAATGGAAATGAAAACAGGGTATCAGAGAAATCCGTGCACTCCCGTGTTCGTCGCAGTATTATTCACAATAGCGAAGATAGAGAAACAACCTAAATGTTTGTCAGTGGATGATTGTATTTTAAAAATGTGAGAGATTATTTACCTATCTATCTGCATATACATACATACACACATACATACATACGCACATACATACATACAGTGGAATATTATTCGGTTATAGAAAAAAAAAAAAGGGAAATCCTGCCATTTGTGACAACATGGGTAGACCTTGAGGGCATTATGCTAAGTAAAATAAGCTAGACAGAGAAAAACAAATACTGGATGGCATTCCTTATATATGGAATCTAATAAAAGTCAAACTCATAGAAACAGAAAGTAGAAAAGTGGTTGACAGGGACTTGGAGGGGTGGGAAAAATAGGGAGAGGTTGGGAAAAGTACAGACCTTGAGCTATGACATGATAAAGTCCAGAGGATCTAATGGAACATGGTGACTATAGTTGATAACACTGTGTTACCTAATTGAAATTTGCTGAGAGAGTAGACCTTAAAGGTTCTCACACACACACAAAAAATGAATAATTATGTGAGGTGATGAATATGTTAATTACCTAGACAAGGAGAACCCTTTCACAACATACTCATATATCAATTCATTGCAATGTATACCTTGAATGTCTTACCATTTTATGTGTTAATTATACCTCCATAAAGCAGAAAAAAATGCCAGTTTAGTCAAAATGCATCTGACACTAGGAGGGGAAACTGAGATACAGAAGGATAAGGTGAGTTTCTCAATGTTTAATAGCAAATCAGTGGCTAAAGAAACAGATTCATTTTTCTGCCAGGCATTGGCATTTATTTTAAATAATTTATTGATTCCATGCATAAGGTAGGCAAGGAGTAGTTAATCAATGTATGTATATGCATATATATTTTTTCTACTTTTCTCCTTGAGCACCAGAAAGAAACTTGCTGGGGAAATATGATTGATTCATTAATTCATTGGCTGAGAAATCATTTAGGTGGACTTATTGCTGGGGTTCTGAGTGTGTTTATGCATAACAATTTATATGTAGATGCTATTTATAGGATATACACACTTCATGCAATTTTGATAGAAAATACTACCTAAAGAGAGTGCTCACTGTTGTCTGATTATTAATAATCCACCCAAAGATGGCTGCCGTAAAAATTATTTGAATGGAACAGACTAAATTTGCAGAGATGCCCAAAGAACTGGCTGGAAGGATTCATAGATGTTAATTGCTATTACTGCCTGCATGTTAAAAGTAGCCTCCTCAGTACTAGGATTTAAGAGATATCAGGAAAAACCACTATCCCTAAATGCCACCTTCAAATGTCACCTCGCCTGAAATTCTGCCATAAGAAATCCACCTTGTAAGACTAGCGGGAAATAGGGGCTCCTAGGTGGCTCAGTGGGTTAAAGCCTCTGCCTTCAGCTCAGGTCATGATCTCAGGGTCCTGGGATCAAGCCCCTCATATGGCTCTCTGCTCGCGTCAGGGAGCCTGCTTCTTCCCTCTCTCTCTGCCTGCCTCTCTGCCTACTTGTGATCTCTCTCTATCAAATAAATAAGTAAAATATTAAAAGAAAAAAAGACTAGCGGGAAATAATCAGTACTTCTTACTGATTGGTGAGAGTATGTGTGACTCTTATTTTTGTTGTTGTATACTTTTCTTAATTTTTTTGGATCCCCTATGTTAATTACACTGTGACACAAAGGTATTTTAGAAAAATGGTTCTTTGAGTAATTGTGCCAATAACTCTGTAGTCCCAAGGACCTCTGGCACAATGCTAAACACATAGTTGGCACATAGTAAATATGTGTGGTGGACGAAAATACCTGTTTCTTTTTAGCAGGGCACTATCTACAGGAGTTGTTGGGTCAAATTTCTGTAAGGCACTGACACATTTTCAGCAGTTCTCCGACTTCCGTAGGCATCTGAGTCATCTTGTTCTCAAATCTACTGACAGTTATGGTGTCTGCATTTGATAGATGAGAGGGGATTAGCAGGGGCTACCAAGAGGAAGAGGGGAGCAGGGGAAATCTGCAAAGATGACTCTGCTGCTAAGAGAATGTTGTCCACATTATAAAAATAGCCAGAAGAGAGAAGAAGAGTGGTTCTCAAGCCACATTCTACTGAGTCATGGATTCCATGTTGTCGTATCTGGGGATGTTGGAAAGGCAAAGGGACAGGCATTTCCAGCGAGTAGCATCTAGACCGCTAACCTCAACTTGACCAAGAGCAGTTCAGTGGTGATCCATTAAATATGCTGACATCTCACACACTATCCCACTTGAAGAAAGGATGCTTGTGCTGACAGAAAAATAAGGAGGTATGGGAGGACTGAAGAAAGAAGAAAGAAAGAAAGAAAGAAAGAAAGAAGAAAGAAAGAGAAAGAAAGAAAGAAAGAAAGAAAGAAAGAAAGAAAGAAAGAAAGAAAGAAAGAAAGAAAGAAAGAAAAAAGAGAAAAGAGAAAAGAGAGAAAGATAAACAAAACTTCATTGGTTTCTAGTCCTGACCCTGGAGGAAATTTCCATTTCTTTTTTTTTTTTTTTTTTGAAATTTCCATTTCTAAATGCAAATCATTTGAAAGGCTAAAGAAGGGAGAGGGCTGCCCACTTTGTGAGCTGATAACAGAAAACCTCTGCTCCATTATGCAAGTCTAGAGAAAAGAATGGTTTATAAACATTGGTTTTTTCAGTCCATCAGGGTGCCAGGACCCTGCGTTGCCAAGAGACACCTTCAGTGCTGAAATGAAATAAGAAGACCGTGTTTACATTAACATTCCCCATTTGATTCACTGTTTGATTAAGATGGAAGAGAGGGAAGAATCAACTTGTGTAGTGTCCTGATTGGAGAAGACAGGACACGAAGAGAAGCTGTACACACAGTCCCCATCAGAGACAAAGAGTAAAGCAGGCATTTTGTGCTCCAAATCCCCATTCCTCCCTCTGCCCCCCACCCTGCAGCTCCAGTGACCTCCCCCCCGCCCCGGAACCTGATTAGAGCCTGATAGTTCAGAAAGAAAGTGATAAACCTCTCAGTCAGTGCGAGGATGCCTGGGAAAGACACAGAACGCTGAAAACAGGATAGGTTTTGGCGTCTGCCACGGATGGGGTTGGAAAAAAGTAACTTATTTTCATAGGAAAATGAACAAAAAGGTCTTGGTTGCCACAAAGGCTTCCTTCCGCCTATTAGCTCCATTTGCCATATATTTAATTACTTTTATGGAGAAAGGGTAAAAGTAAGAGGGCCATAGCTGAATGCCTCAAAGGACATGAGGAGAGTGTTTTTACAGGCCTGCTCTGTCCCAGTGCTTTTGAGAAAAAAGGTCAGAAGAGGTATGTGCAAACAGAAGTATTGTGTATCGATGATTTAAGGCAGATGTTCTTACCATGACCCCGACACGTGACAGACACGTGGATGAGCTGCTGTTGTTTGGGGGAGGGGCGGGAACTGTGTAGAGTGATGTTTCTGATAAGAGCTAATGCACCAACATGTCTAAATAGTTCAGTGGTTCTCCTGAATTCAACAACATTCAGGGTCCCTCCTGTAGTACCATCAGTCTTCCTTATCCATATTTCAGTTTTCTAGTATGAGTGAAATAGGTCGCCGTACAGTTACCAGGAAGTCACTGAAAAGAACCTTTGTGGGAAGCTACCTGATATATCATGCCACAAAGTTTTAACGGACTTCTCTGAACTTTCCGTCAAAATCTTAGTATGAGAGCCTGTTACACCTATAAACATGTCCTATGCCGTGGTTGACAAGAGCTGAGGACCTCTGGTCAATAAGAAAATGTGTTTTCCTTGATTTTACCGCATGGTTTCCCGAACTGAATGCCTTCGTCCCTGAGGAGATTTCAAATGGGTTAAAAAGTGTAACACACTCAGAACAGTGCCTGATGTCCCACGCATTAGTCGTTGCTGTTGTGTCCTGAATGAGATTAGGCTCCAAGTTTGGAAAATGCTGATAAGACTTGTTTCTTCAAGATTTGCTGTGATGAGAAAGGAATACCTTTGCACTCCCTAATCTCTGTTTAAAACGCACTAAAAGGCAATAAAGCAGAATCAGGAGGAAATTATTAACAAATGGTCTGCCCTTCTATCTGTTCTATAAATTAGTCTGCCACTGATTCTGGTCTTTACTGCCTGTGCTTTCTTCTCAGATCACTTGCGACCACTCCTTCATACTCCTCCTTAGTTCACTTCCACAGACATTTCTTCGTAACCTACTGTATGCCAGAAATTGTGCTAAATAAGCTCAAATGTATAAAGGCCACTACTCGAACTTCCACACTCAGGTAAAAATCTTGTTCCATTGTGTTTTGTGTCATTCAGTAGGATACACTTCTTTCTTCTACCCTCTTCTCCCTTCAAAGTCATCTACAAAACTCATAGCCAAGATCCACATTTAGTTAAGATTTGAATTTATACTTTTTGCTATTCTTAGCTCTTCTCAATACCCAGTGGGTCTTTAATTCCCTATGAATGACTTTGTTTGTTTGTTTGTTTGTTTAGAGCATGAGCAGGGGGAGAGGGAGAGAGAGAATCTGAAGCAGATTCTGAACTGCTTGTGGAGCCTGACACAGGGTTCGATCCCATGACCCTGAGATCATGACCTGAGCTGAAATGAAAGTCCAAACACAAGTTTGAGCTACGCATGTGCTCTTGGATGACCCATTTTTTTAAACAACTTAATACCCAGTTCTTCCTTTACTTACTCAATTCCAAGGAGCTTGATCTCCACCCATTCAACCCCCTTCAGTCACCAGCATCCATGACCACACCTTAGACCTTGTCATTATCAAGACTGTTCCATGATGGAAATTACCATTTCAAATATCCTACTTCTGACCACCTCCTATCTTCCCAGCTTCCTTACTCACTCACCTATTCAGACCTTACTGAGGTTTGTGATCTTCGGACCTCTTCTCTTTCTCCTATCACTGCTTCCTGTCTGCTCTCCCACCCTGTCTGGCCCAACCCCACAGTTACCTCGATGATACACTTTCAAATAGTCCAAGTTCCACTGTCTTCACATCCTTCCAGTATGTATGAAACATAGAAGTCCAATCAATCATTAAAACTATCCTCTTATTCCATAAGCACAAAGATTGGTGCCACAATAGATTTGTGGTCTCCACTCTCAAAATTAAAACTCGTGTTTGCCTGGAAATCCCTCTGTTTTTTCTGGTTGGTCAGTATTCCTTTTCCCAAACTTTCTGTTGCAAGCTTTCTCTACTCTTCTCAAATTCTTACTGCCTCTTCACTCCCAAGCAAAACTTTGCTTCCTGTTTGCCTAAATGGAATAGAAATGTTCAAAGGGAACTTCTCTCAGATTCCAGTCTGTCTCATCTATGAACTCACTGTATCTGCTTTCATTTTTTCCTTTTAACCCCTCATGTGTTCCTCTCCTCTTATGTAAAGCTAACCTTCTGAGGTGCTTGGGTGGCTCAGTGGGTTAAGCCTCTGCCTTCTGCTCAGGTCAAGATCTTAGGGTCCTGGGATCGAGTCCCACATCGGGCTCCCTGCTCAGCAGGGAGTCTGCTTCTCCCTCTATTTTCTTGTTCCTATTACTCTACCTCTTATCCTAAGGTTTTCTTTCATACTTATTTTAACCAAAGCATAAAATCAGCAGGGAGAAGGCCCAACATAGATTGTGGCTGCCAAGATTGCCCCATGCAGGAAGGTACTTTCTATCTAGCTCATCGTTTTTGAAGGGACCCACGTGTGCAATCTTCCTTTGGGCTCTGGCTCCACACCTACTAAGAGGTGTAGAAGAAGATATGAATTTGGCTGAGCATGAACAAAATTTGAGGATGCTTCATGACATTTAATTACTTCGGTGCATGTCAGAACTTGCATGGTCATGAGGTAGAGAAGAGAGCTAATACCGTGAGAAAATCTAACAGACATACATTTTATTTTGGTCATCAGTGAAAAATAAGGTAGTTAAGTTTCTCGAACCATCTATGGAGAGTCCAGTTTTCAGTGGCTCAGAAGCAGGTGACTTTAGAAATAAGTAGATTCCACAACTGCCTGCCATAACTTCACAGAGGTTCTTAACTCTTCTCCCTTCACTGTATCTACATCTAAAATGTTATTGTTGGAGCTTGGTTTTAATCCTTATTGAAACATAAATGTCCACTGGGGAGTAAACACTTCAGGCTGTGATTGGTCATTTGTACCCTAAGATTAGTGAATGTCAGACTCTGTCCTGAGTCTGTTTTGACAAGTCAGGCAGAGAGTAGGAAGCACCAGGTCACCAGATTCCTGAAGCTGTGAAGACAGAAGGCTACTGAGAGGGAGAGGGATTCTAACCCAGGAGACAGAGCTAGGTGAAAATTCATACCACACACTTCATCACTGAACCTAGCGGCAGGGCTACTTAGAAGAAACAGATTTAAAATTTTTTAACAAATGTGCCATGCTTAATCTCAGCCTGAAGGTGTATCGTTTTGAGAATATCTGAGGAAAAGTTCCTGAGGCATTTTGAGTCACTGGAGAAAGGGAAAAAAAAATTGATAGAGATTTTCCCATTTTAAAAATAGATTGTATTTTTAATGGGCTGCAATTGACTAATATTTTGCACAGTATTAGAATCCGAGCAGATGTTTATTCATTTAGATTGCAAAAACTTACAATGATATCTCAGCAGCATTCTTCTACTAAAGTTTATCAGAGGAAGGCATTATCTCTCTGAGCTCAAGACTCATTACACTACAAAATAAAGTTCTTGCCAAATCAGAATAAAAACATTTCTGACGTTTAGATTTTTTTACTACCTTGGTATTAACATGTCTAGATCATATAACTCTTTATGTATCAGCCTGAATATTATTCCACAGAGAGGTCTTCTCCTAAAATACTTAAGTGATCCCCATACAAAGTGGCATGTTTGGTGGGAAGAAGGCCAAATTTAAATGGTTTGCATGCTCCCCCCCCAACCCCCCACGGAGTGGTTTTGATGGAATCTCTCTGGGCTTCACTTTCCTTTCTACAAAACAACTATACTACCTACCCATGGGCACTGTGAGGTATTGTGTTTTGAAGATTAAGTGAGATCATGCCTGTGTCTGTGTTTTGTAAACTCTGTACACTGTATTTTTAGTTTGATGAACATTCTCTTCATTATGTGGAGATATAAAAAATAATCGTAGATCTCGGGCCTCTGGGTGACTCAGTTGGTTGAGCATCTGACTCTTGATAATCAGCTCAAGTCTTGAGGTCAGGGTTGTGAGTTCAAGCGCCAAGTTGGGTTCTATGCTGGGCATAGAGCCTACTTTAAAAAAAAAAAAAGGTAATAAAATAATTCATTGTTTTCTATGTACAGGCATAAAATTCAGCCACTAAATTTTCCATGTAAAAAGATATAATCATGGGCGCCTGAGTGGCTCAGTGGGTTAAGCTGCTGCCTTCGGCTCAGGTCATGATCTCAGGGTCCTGGGAAAGAGCCGTGCATCCGGCTCCATGCTTAGCAGGGAGTCTGCTTCTCATTCTGCCCCTCCTCCTGCTTGTGCTCTCATCTCTCTCTTTCTCTTTCAAATACATAAATGAAATCTTTAAAAAAAATAAATAGACATTAATAAATAAACATTGAGCAACGTCTGTATAACCAGCATAATCTCTGTATATAACACACTTATGGGTTTATCACTATCAGATCTGTTCCTTTATCTTGGTCAGATCTGTTGACACCATGTAATGTGTCTTCTAGAACTTTGAAGGTACTGGATCAATGACTCTGCTTCTGACCCTGATTGCTCCCTGACAATCCAGGTACTGGGTCTTGAAGTATTGAGGCCATTTCCCCAGAGCTGTGGAAATACTAGCTAATAGATTGTGAACTGCCAAAAATCTCCTTCTAGCTCAGTCAGAACATTGTCTGTGACAGTAATGTTGACAGTTTTCACTTCAGAAAATATAGGTATAATGTGATTTCAGTTATTCATCTCCTCAAGTTGATGGGTGGAATTCTGAAACACTGTTTTTAGACACTTGGTGAGGAATCTGTAGTCATCCATTTCCTCCTCCTCCTGACAAAGCTTCCATCATAGCGTTGCATCTAAAGAATCTTCTAGTACTTGAAGGACAGACAAGTTTTGTTAGCTTACTTCTCGACTGTCTTCAGTGTACACAAGTATCAGGAATTTATGTTCAATTTCGTACACCCACTCCTATCATCCTTCAGTGCTGTGGTTTTGGAAGCACCTTTGTTTTTTCTGTTATGTATGTGGATTTTTACTACCGTTTAAAGTTTGGCAATATTGACAAAAATCACATACCTGGTCCCACTATTTTTCTTTGGCATACCAGAACTCTTAAGATATTATTAGTGGCTTGCTGACCAAACACTAACTCATTCTGAAATAACTTAAGGCAAAATGTAACAGGGGATCTGTAAATAGTAGATTTACCCCTGCCATTTCAGGGTGAGGAGAAAATTATTAAGATAAAGAGTGGGTATTTATGTTATATGAGCGAGAATAAAGACACTGTGCTGGTTTGTAAGGTCATTATTGGCAAGTGGCTGTTCTAATGAGTTATCAGGAGAAATCTCTCAAGTGTGAAAAAGCCTGACTTGGTGGCAGTGACTTTGTGGTCATTTTTGATGCAAGTTCTCTATATACTAATCCTTGGGCAATAACCTATAAATTGGCACATGGGATAGTTAATCTTATGTGCCAACTTGCCAGCATCACGAGATAACCAGGTATTTGGTTAAACATTATTTCTGGGTGTGTCTGAGAGGGTGTTTCTGGATGACATTTTTATTTGAATCAGCAGACTGAATAAAACAGATTGCCTTCCCCAGTGGTGGGGGGGGGGGCTTGTCCAATCTGTTGAAGGTCTAAATAAAACAAAAGGCAGTAAAAGGGATAATTTACTGTCTCTGACTTGCTACATTTGAGCTGGGACATTACTGTTCTTCTGCACTAAGCCCGGAATATATACCATCTGTTGTCCTAGTTCTCAAGCCTTCAGATTTGGACTAGAACCAAACCACTGGATTGTCTGTGTCTCCAGCTTATAGATGGCAGATCATGAGACTTCTCAACTTCCATAATCACATGAACTAATTCATATCTATCTATCTATCTATCTCTCCATCTAGATCTTCTCTTTATTCTGTTTCTTTGAAGAACCCTGACTAATATGGTGTATATGTATGGTCCTTGAAGTACCCATAGGATTAAAAAAAAAAAAAAAAAGAATTACACTCACAACCATGTATCTTTAAAAGAGTTTCTTGGGGCACCTGGATGGCTCAGTGGGTTAAAACCTGTGCCTTCAGCTTGGGTCATGATCCCAGGGTCCTGGGATCGAGCCCCACATTGGGCTCTCTGCTCAGCAGGGAGCCTGCTTCCTCCTCTCTCTCTCTCTGCCTACCTCTCTGCCCACTTGTGATCTCTATCTGTCAAATAAATAAATAGGTAAATCTTTAAAAAAATAAAAATAACAGAGTTTCTTGCAGAAGGGGTGGGTGCCTGGGTGGCTCAGTCAGTTGGGCATCTGACTCTTGATTTTGGCTCAGGTCATTATCTCAGGGTTGTGAGATCAAGCTCTGAGCTTGTCTTCATGCTGGATATGATGCCTGATTAACACACTCTCTCTCCCTCTGTCCCCTCCATCCTCCCACCAAAAAATAAGGTTTTTGGAGCACTTGGGTGGCTCTGTCAGTTGAGCATCCGACTCATGGTTTCAGCTCCAGTGGTGATGTCAGGGCCGTGGGATCGAGTGCCCCCGCTGGGCTCCACTCCCAGTGTGGAGTCTGCTTGGGTTTCTTTCTCCCTCTCCTTCTGTTCCTCTATACCCCATTCTCACTCTAAAATAAATAGGTAAATCTTAGAGAAAAAAAAAAGTTTCTTGCAGCCCAGAACATAATCTTTGATTCCACTGTTTAGCTGAGTAAACATGGTTGTTTTATATTTCTCCTCTTCAAAATTACCCTAGAGAAACAAGGTTAAAAGACGAAAGTTCAGGGACAGCTGGCTGGTTCAGTCTGAAGCATGTGTTTCTTGATCTCAGGTTGTGAGTTTGAGCCCCACATTGAGTGTAGAGATCACTTGAGAATTAAAAAAAGACATATTATTTTTTTTTAAAAGTTCAAACTCATACCTGCCAAATTTTGGAGGCATCTATAATCAGAAATTACAAACTCAAGGAGAGCTAAAAAAGGTATTGAAGGTCCAAGAGGGGGGCCACAGGAAGACGATGCCTATGATTGCAGGTCTCAGAGACAACCTCAAGAAACAGTTCTCCAAAGTCATTGCTCCAGGGGCACATGAGTGGCCCAGTTGGTTAAATATCTGCCTTAATCTCAGGTCATGATCCCAGGGTCCTGGGATCAAGCCTTGTGTGGGGCTCCCTGCTCTCCCTCTCCGTCTGCCCCTCCCCCCATTCATGCATGTGCATATGCTCTCAAATAAATAAATAAAATTTTTTTTTTTAAATCATTACTTCAAATCTAGAGGTAAAACAAAAAGTCCCCTTTGTGGAACACTGAGGTGACAACTTTCCTAGAGCAAAAGTAGCACTGATTCTCAAGAAACATACTGGGCAGTCATATTTGCAAACCAAATTATTTTTGAGAGCAGAGAAAAAAGGTTGGCACTATGAGTAGTTCTGCAGGGTCAAACTTAATTAGGAAAAGTAAAGGCTAAAAGAAATTGTTTACTCGCACAACAACTCCATTATTTAAATGATTTTCTTGCAGCCTGAAACATGGTCTTTATTCCTCCTACCACATGAACCTCCAATAAACACACCTTACTCAAAAATAAGTAATAAAGTGGGGCGCCTGGGTGGCTCAGTGGGTTAAAGCCTCTGCTTTCGGCTCGGGTCGTGATCCCGGGGTACTGGGATCAAGCCCCGCATCGGGCTCTCTGCTCAGTGGGGAGCCTGCTTCCTCCTCTCTCTCTGCCTGCCTCTCTGCCTACTTGTGATCTCTGTCTGTCAAATAAATAAATAAAATCTTAAAAAAAAAAAAGTAATAAAGAAAATTGAGCAAGCACAGAAATTATATGAAGATACTAGAGAAGAATGTGAAGGCAGTAATGGGAATAAAAAAGAGCAAATGAATAAAACATGCTATGGAGAAGCTGCTGTAAATACATGAAAATTTTGAATGAACAGGAATGCATACATTCCAAGAACATAAAGCACATGTACTAAAAATTGGATAAGATAAACTAAGATAGCAAAAGAATAAAACATGAATAAGCAGAGCTCAATAAGTAGGAAAAGCAAAATCATCACATTAGAGAATGCCAAGTTAGAAGGAGCATAAATGAGAATAGACAATTTTGAAAATATGTTAAGAAATATGGGGTCTAAGAAAGAAGTCCTGGATATACACATGGAAAACCATTTTAAATATCAAAGTGAGAGCATTCCTGAGTATTCATGAAACTCTGAACGTGTAAAAGAAAATGATAAAGTGACAAAATTAGCTATTAAAATTAGCTATGAAAAATTCTGAAGTTTTTATGTGACAGAAACACTTTGTAAAAGTTCCAGAAATATGACAAATATTATTAAAAAGTCAAAAGTTAGTGGTACCTGGTGGCTCAGTTGCTTAAGTATCCAACTCTTGATTTCAACTCAGGTCATGATCTCAGGGTAGTGAGATCGAGCCCTGAGGCACGCTCCACACTCAGCGGGAAGTCTGCTTGAAATTCTTTCCCTCTGCCCTCCTTCTGGTGTGCGTGTGTGTGCACGTACACGTGTATGTGCTTGCATGTATGCTCTCTCTCTCTTTCGAATAAATAGATCTTTAAAAAAATAAAATAGAGGGATGCCTGGGTGGCTCAGTGGGTTAAGCCTCTGCCTTCAGCTCAGGTCATGATCTCAGGGTCCTGGGATTGAGTCCCGCATCAGGCTCTTTCCTGGGCAGGGAGCCTGCTTCCTCCTCTCTCTCTCTCTCTGCCTGCCTCTCTGCCTACTTGTGATCTCTCTGTGCCACATAAATAAAATTAAAAAAATAAATAAATAAATAAAATAAAATAGAATAAAAAAGTCTAAAGTTTAAAAAAAGACAAATGAAAATGTAGGGGAAAATGTTTCAACTCATATCACAAAGGTCTTATGTCCTTACTATGTAAAGAGTACTCACAAATCAATAGCACTAACAAGAGAGTAGAAAAATGGGAAAAGAATATAAAAGGGAAGGTTACAAAAAGTGAAATAAAAATGACCCTTAAAGATATAAAGCAATGCTTAACCTCACTCATAAATAGAGAAATGCCAAGATTTTGTGTTTTTCAGTATGGCCAAATTTCTTTTTTTTTTTTTTTTTTAAGATTTTTATTTATTTATTTGACAGACAGATCACAAGTAGGCAGAGAGGCAGACAGAGAGAGAGAGAGAGAGGGGAGGAGGCAGGCTCCCTGCTGAGCAGAGAGCCCAATGTGGGGCTTGATCCCAGGACCCTGGGATCATGACCTGAGCCGAAGGCAGAGGCTTTAACCACTGAGTCACGCAGGCGCCCCTAGTATGGCCAAATTTCAAACAGTTTGGTAAAACATGGTGTTGATGAGAATATGAGAAACAGACATTCTCATACATCAAATGTTAATACAAGCTTTGTGAAGAGCAATTTTTCAAAATCTATCAGAATTTAAAATACAAATTGAAATTACAAATACAAAATAAAAATACAAATTTAAAATACAAATAAATGCAAAAATACATTTAAGTATTTCTCCTATTAGTGTACTGTAACATGGTTAAAATGATGTATTTGCAAGGTTTTTTAAAATTAAAAATCAATTAATTAATTTATAGGGTATTATTAGTTTTAAAGGTAGAGTTTAGTTATTCATCAGTTGCATATTACATCCAGTGCTAATAACATTGAAGCCCCCCTTAATGCCCACCATCCAGTTACCTTACCCCCTCACCTATCTCCTATCCAGCAACCCTCAGTTTGTTTCCTATAATTAAGGGTCCTTTGTGGTTTGTTTCCCTCACTGATTTTTGTCTTAGTTTATTTTTCCTTCCCTTCCCTATGTTCATCTGTTTTGTTTCTTAACTTCCACATATGAGTGAAATCATATGATATTTTTCTTTCTCCTATTGATTTATTTCACTTAGCATAATACCCTCTAGTTCTGTCCACACATTGCAAATGGCAAGATTTCATTCTTTTTGATAGTTGAGTAATATTCCATTGTATATTTATAGATAGCTATAGAGATATATATACCAGATCTCTATCCATTCATCTGTCCATGATCATCTGGGTTGTCACCATAGTTTTGCTACTGAGGACATTGCTGCTATAAACATTAGAATGAATTTGCCCCTTTGAACCACTGTATCCTTTGTAGTGCAATTGCTGGGTTATAGGGTAGCTCTATTCTCAACTTTTTGAGGAACTTCTGTACTGTTTTCCAGAGTGGCTGCACCAGTTTGCATTCCCACCAACTGTGTAAGAGGGTTCTCCTTTCTGTGCATCTCATTGTGGTTTTCATTTGTATTTCCCTGATGCCAAGTGATGTTGAACAGTTTTTCATGCATCTGCTGGCCATTTGTATGTCTTCTTTGGAGAAATGTCTGTTTGTGTCTTCTACCCATTTCTTTTTTTTTTTTTTTAAGATTTTATTTATTTGACAGACAGAAATCAGAGGTAGGCAGAGAGGCAGGAAGAGAGAGAGGAGGAAACAGGCTCCCCGCTGAGCAGAGAGCCCGATTCGGGGCTCGATCCCAGTATCCTGGGATCATGACCTGAGCTGAAGGCAGAGGCTTTAACCCACTGAGCCACCCAGGTGCCCCAGTCCTATCTTATATTTAGGTCTTTCAACCCCTTTAAATTTATTTTTGTGTATGGTGTAAGAAAATGGTCCAGTTTCATTCTTCATGTGGCTGTCCAATTTTCACAACACCTTTTGTTGAAGAGACTATCTTTTTTTCCATTGGACATTCTTTCCTACTTTGTCAAAGATGAGTTGACCATAGAGTTGAGGGTCCATTTCTGGGTTCTCTATCCTGTTCCATTGTTCTGTATGTCTGTTTTTGTGCCAGTACCACATTGTCTTGATAATTACAGCTTTGGCATATAGCTTGAAGTCCACAGTTGTGATACTTCCGGCTTTGGTTTTCTTTTCAGTATTCCTTTGGATATTGGGGTCTTTTGGGGTTCCATACAAATTTTAGGACTATTTGTTTCAGTGCTGTGAAAAATATTGATGGTATTTTGATAGGGTTTGCACTGAATGTGTAGATTGCTTTGGGTAGCATAGACATTTTAACAATATTTGTTTTTCTAATCTATGAGCATGGAATGTTTTTCCATTTCTTTGTGTCTTCCTCAATTTTGCATAAGTGTTCTATAGTTTTCAGAGTACAAATACTTTAACTCTTTGGGTAGGTTTATTCTGAGCTATCTTATGCTTTTTGGTTTCTGGAAACCAAGGTAGTCAGAAGACAGGAATAAGGGGCATATTCACAGTGCCTTTTGAATCGTGTTTCATGGATATGTGTCAGGTATTCAAAAACAATTGAATAATTTAAAATATAATTAATTTTAAAAATAAAGCACACAAAATATAAAATATAAACTACACAAAACCTCAATGATTTTGCTTTTAATTTAATTCTATTATAGAACTTCAAGGAGAATATTTGAAAGCTTGAAATATTATTCTTAACTTGGTCAGTGTCATGTGATTCCCTGAAGCTGTGTACTAAGAAAAGATGTGAATGACAGGGTTGTGGTCCTTGGACATACACTCAGGAATCATGTTCTCCCAGAACTGAGGGTGAGGGACTTTTAGAAACTGTTTTAGAAATTTTGGAAAATAGAACAACAAAAAAAATTGGTCTTGCAATTGATACTTCAAAATTTACTTTTTAAATTTACCATGAGATTTGTGGTCTTATGACTCCCAAACACATTAAAGAGATTAGGCCTCCACTCAAAAAAAAAAAAAAAAAAAAAAAAAAAAAAAAAAAAATCCCAAAGAACTCTTCTCCCAACATTTATTTAGTTTGTTAATTAAGAGTTAAATAGAGGTAAGCTGTGTGGTCTCTTTTCAAACCATCTTAAAAGACTTTGTATTCTTGTCTCCCTCAACCTATACCCTCCCCTTCTGACTTTCTTGAGAAAAGAACAATGGCTAGATTTTAACTGACCATTTCTCTCTACAAAAGAATCTACATTTGAAGGGTACAGAAGGCCCTCTTTGGGAGTCTCACCAAAGAAAAGAGAATTAAAGTGCCTTCACCCAGGAAAAAACAACAACCACCTGTAATCTTTCTTAATTCTTTTCTCTGCCTTCATTATGCTCACATGCTGAAGCAAGACAGAATGTTCGACACTGTTTAGTCTAGTTTTGGAAAGAAATGATTATTTAAGTTGTTTTAAACAAACACCACTATTAAATTTTGTGGAATGGATGAAGAATGTTTATCATCCACACGTTGCTCTCTTTGCTAGTGTTATATGTCACAGTTCCCTTAAACTGAATAACACATTGACAGCATTGAATGGAGTGTCCCCTTTGCTGTATTTATAAATGTAGGAAAACAGATCTGTCCATTTCTTGGTGAGGAATGATCTGATCACTTTTGCAAAATACCTGTTCAGGGAATAAGCTTACCTGTTAAGAACCACTTGTCAACCAAGGAAGAATTCACTGAAAATTTAAGCAAACAGTCATTGGGCAATTCAAGTGGCAAAATTCAGAAAATAGACTCAGGTAGAAACCTGGCTCTTGTTCCCAAGGAAGACAAAGAAGGGGAATAGTTCTAAGATGAGAGGACACAAGTAACATTCTCATTTAGGTCTTCTGTGCAAAACAGGGACGGAAACTAGGTTAACTGGTATTGGCTGAGTTAATATGCAATTGGAAGCTTGAAACCTGTCAAATCCGATTGGCCCCTTGGGAAATGAAGAATGTGAACATTCAGGTGTCCTGGTGAGGAGGGAGTTAAGTCCAGGCTGAGGGCTTGCAGTTAAAAAGACGTTCATAGTCTCTCAGATGAGGTGATGAGGATGTGCATAAATCCCTCTTCCCTATGACCTCTTGGCTCTATTTTAAAAGAGACTTTCTCTCTCAGCTAGGCTTGCTTGCTCCATTTTGAAATTTCCTTTTACACAATAGTCCTACACCTCCCTCTTACAGGGTTTCAATAAAGATGACCAGAAAAGCATATAATCATAAACAAATATCCCAAAGATTAAACAATCTCAGGGAATCAAGAGAGATGATTATATGCCACCCACTCAATAATGGAGAATATCGTAATTTATTCCAACAGCTAATTTTCTCCCACAATATTTTTCCTTTGCCAAACAGAACATTAATATCCTTCAAATGTTAGTCCTCTCTCATATGATTCCAAATTAAAAAAATACACACCAAGGACTCACATGCATTGCCCACACACACACATATTTGTAAACGGCCTTTCTATTTCAAACTCAGAATATAGGTAGTCAGTTCTTAAGGTACCACCCGTTGTTTCATGGGCTGGCTTCCCCCTCCCCTGTCATCATCAATCAAAAATTCAAATTCACTTTAAAATTAGCCTCTGCCAGGGGTGCCTGGCTGGCTCAGAGGGTTAAGAGTCTGCCTTTGGCTCAGGTCATGATCCTGGTGTCCTGGGATCGAGCCCTGCATCCGGTTGCCTACTTGGCAAGGAGCCTGTTTCTCCCTCTGCCTCTGCTCTTCCCTGCTTGTGATCTCTCTCTCTCTCTCAGATAAATAAATTTTAAAATGTTTAAAAAACAATTTAGCCTCTGCCAAACATAATTAGGGAACTAATCCACAGGAAAAAAGACATTCGGTAAACCCTTCATAATCCAAGAGGTTAGGCTTTGCCATTCAAGAAAATAAGCACCAAAATGCCAATAAGGAAAAAGGGTCAGATCTCCACAATAATGGTCTTACCCCTGGAAATCTACAGATTTATTTTTAGTGCCTTGCCATCTTCTGACTAGTCATTGAGTAGTTAAGTCTTCCTTCCTATAGGTACTCAGTGATTTAATTTACAAACATAAAATTTCTTTTTCAATTACATGTTTCATTTAGAAAGAAGAAGGGCAGCAATACTCTTTGTTAAAATCTGTATACTGACATGGTACACATATGAGTGTGTGATCTCATTATAGTAATCACAAAAATCATGCATGAGAGATGTTGCATTAATATCCTACTGTTGCTGCCATAGATTACCAGCTTCGTGGCTTAAAACAACAGAAAGCTATTCTCTTTCAGTTGTACAGGCCAGAAGTCCAAAATGAGTTTTTCAGGGCTAAGAAGGTGTCAACAGGGCAGTTTCTTCTGAAAGCTCCAAGGAAGAGTCCCTTCTGGTGGTTTCTGGCATTCCTTTGCTTGTGGCCACATCGCTTGGGTCACACTGCATTCTCTTCTTCTGTAAACAGGTGTCTCCTTCTGCCTCTCACAAGGATATGGGATCACATTTAGGGTCTACAAAGACTCTTTCCATGTCAAGGTCCTTGACTTAACCACATCTGCAAAATCCCTTTTGCCATCTAAGGTAACAACATATTCATAGGTTCTGAGATTAGGATGTAAACATCCTTAAAGGGCACGATGCAGCCTACCACAGATGGTATTATTCCCATTTGATAGATGAGGACACTAAAAATCAGAGATGACAATCTGGTTGTCCACTTTTATGGGACTGGTACATCCATGATGCGAAGTCTTTTTTGCTTGTTGATTCCCCTACATCAGGCAAAAGATTCTGTATTTGAGAATTATTGTGTGTGTGTGTGTATGTGTGTGTATATGTATGTGTATGCATATACACAAATAAATGTTTTCAAACTGAAAATGGTGACTTGAGATCTTTGTTTCTAATTGAGAGCTTGATGTGCTTCAAAAATATGTCTGAAATAGGGGCACCTTGATGGCTCAGTTGGTTGAGTATCCAGCTCTTGGTTTGTTTAGGTTATGATCTCAGGTTGGGGAGGGGAGGATCCAGCTCTGTGTTGGCCTCTATGCTCGTCAGGGAGTCTGTTTAAGATGTGCAACCTTGTCCCTTCCCCTACTTGCATTCTCTCTCTCTCTCTCTGTGTCTCTATAAAATAGATAAATAAATCTTTAAAAAAAGAAAAACAGACATGAAATAAAGTTCGTGCTATTGCAAAAATATCTTTAAGGCCCATGTTACAAAGGGGTGAAATCCCACCTACTTTCCACAAAGACCAAAACTTCCAGGTTTATTCATGAAACTGTTCAAGCATGTGAATGTAAAGTTACCAACTACAGATAATTTGTGACCATCTCCTTTTAAAGCCAAATGGAAGTGTTCTCTTGGATTTGAGCTCCAGGACACGTTCCAGAGGCCTAGAAATGAGGAGGCGGAATAGGGCCAGAGCTAAGGAGGAGGAGGATAACAGGCTAACCTTTCCGTCTGACAACTGGAGCTCTACTTGTCTCTCTTTCATATTTAGGAGTCCTGACTGAAAACTTACCTGGAAGTAATTTTTCTGCTGCTAAAATTAACTTGAAAGTCACCAGTCTTAACCTGTAAGGATTTTTATAATTTCTTAGGTGTCCATTATACATTTAATACGTGTGTGTGTGTGTGTGTGTGTGTGTGTGTGTGTGTGTATGAGAGAAAGAAAGAGACAGAGACAAAGAGAGTCAAAAAGGAGAGAGACAAGAGAGCCTGAATCTCTAAACAGTGGATGCCTCCATCATTTTTCCATTCCAAAATATTACCCGTGCCTCCAGACAGCTTGGCCAGATGACAGTCTTCAAAGGTCGTGAACCTGCTCAGAGGGAAAGGGTCAGCCCTGCCCCACACGACATGTTCAGCCACTCTTACCAGCCACTCGGGTCTCTTTAGTAAACCACTTCCTCAAGTGCGCTCATCTATCATCATGCCAGTAAACCCAGAAAGCCCTCTCAACCTCAGACGTTGACTCCTTCTCCCGGAGCCACGAATGCAGATGCTGCAGTCGCGTCTACTAACATACACGAGGAAGGGGGAAAATGACATGAAAAACTGTTGATTTTGCAAACGACTGCTTAGACCCTGGATAATCTTCTAAATTTATTTTTGAAATAATTTGGCTGAATACAGTTTGTTTGTGTGGTTTTTGCACCTTCAAGCCAGCCTCTGTTTGTTGAACGGCCCTTTTATATTTGCCAGAAGCACATGAGGACTTCTCCAACATCACATGGTCCCTGGTTTAATCAGCTAGTAAGCTCAGTCCCCACCAGGAGATAGAGAGTAGTTACTCCTATTCTATAAGCTCCTCTCCTGGTAACAGCTTAATGGAGTCTAGAAATTAGATTAATGCTTAATGACCACCAGAATACTTTAGTACTTCATACCTCAACCAGGGTCCTGGAATTACTTGAAAGATTTAAGTCAACTTCGAAAGTATTATCTTAAATCAAGCTATGCCGTAGGTCAAGCTGGGTCCTTCAGATTAACTCATTCATTCACTTATTTCTCTCTCTGCCTGTACCATTCTTTCTTTTGCATTAGTGACAGGACACAAGCCTCTAGTTTCAATGTGACATCCCGTCTTTGTAAAATGAAGTGACTTGCTTTCCCTCCCTTAAGAATTATTTGTAGAACTTGCCTGTTTCACATACACAGTGTCCCCTGAAACTTAGAAAAGATGCTTTAAGTCAAAAAGAAAAGCTCTAACTCTACTGGCTAGATCCCAAGAAAATACCATGGGTTGAAGGTACCACTTTCAGAATGGTGTGCCTGCGTATTATTTGTAAAATTTTAGAAAGCATGTCTTAAAACATCGGTAACATCCTATGGTGGGCATCCAAATACCATCACTCTTGTGAATTTAATTTTCAGAATAACAGTTCCTGTGAGTAGTGGTTCTAGGAGTCCTAACACAGAACACAGAATGTCATGGGGGTGGGAGGGTGGGAAGGGACGACCATGCTGACAGAGCACTACAGATGTGTACTGAGGAGATAATCAGCTGTCCCTAGGGTAGACTTTGGGTTAAGTGGCTTAACACACATTACTAAAATTGCCTCTGACAGCAAACAATCAGCACAAGGAAAGGCTGAAAAGAAGGTGAGGACACCAAGGTGGGGGGCAGTTCATTGCCTAAAAGAAGAGCTCACCTATTTAAGATACATTCCCTAATACACAGGGCTTTAGAAGGCAAGAGTTCTCTCTGTTTGCAGGGTAGGCTGTTCATGGTTATTTCTTATAGCTTTCACTACCTAACTTAAATCTGTCATTTTCCATTATGTTTCCCAGAAAGACCACATTCCTAAAGCATGCTCAGGAGAAGTGGTATTGCCCAGATGAGCAGCCCACGATGCCAAAGTCACTTGTAAGGCAGCAGAATGGGGTTCTGGAATTAGAGGGCCTGACTGCAACAGCTCCACACACTTGCCTCTTTCCATGAACATGTTGGCAGTGTGCTCTGGTGAGCCAGAGGTCAAGTGCTGTTATGAGTCACATTTCACACCCCTTGGCTACCACAGAGTGTTTCAGAGGCAAACACCTCATCAGCCTTGTAGACTTAGACGAACGAGCCTCTTGAGAATCACAAGTGATTTTTTTTTTTCCTTTTCTGAGTAGGCGCCCTCTGTCGCTATTTCAGTATAGACTCTGAAAGAAAATCTTCAAAACAAAAATGCAGAAACTTGAGCAGGTTAGGCGTGCCAGTCCATGAAATTGCAAGAGTACAAGAGGGAAGGCAACCTGAGGTTGAACTGAAGGGTGGTGGGTGCCATCCTCCCATGTGTCTTTCTGCTTTGTTCCCTATAGCTGTGGTAGAACAGAATGTCTGGTCCCCAAGCATCCTAGTCTATGAACTAGGGGAAATCCGTATTGGTCATCATCTCTTTTGGCAAATATGAGCACCATGACAGGACCCAACTCCAGACCCTATACCTGTAGCCTTGTTATGTTGGTAAGACCCATCAACCTAACTCAATTTCTGGTCCCAGAAATGTTAGCTTCTTCAAAAATGTGTTGAGAACTTGAAATATAAGTTACTTCTGTAAGGGGGGAAAAAGTCACAATTCCATGTTTATGGAACAAGAATCTGCTTTCTGAAAAGATTACTCAGGTCATACCTGAAATGGTCCTGACAAGCTATGATGGAGAAAGGCACACTTCGATTCAAGTGAATTCTCTTACTATCCTCTTGGTTATAAAAATATTTTTGGTACTATCTAGTACAATTTCTAGTGGAATAAACATTCAGCCACATATCATAAACTGTGCCTACCTTATCATGATTACAGCTGTGAAAAAATGCTGTTCTCCTACTCTTTATCAATAGCCAAAACCAACTATTCCTTCTGTCTCTATCATATGAATATGGCCTGATCAAAATTAGGTTATAAATACCTAATTTTAAACTTCTAAGAAGCTACACTGTCTTACAGTCGGATCCTCAGCTTCAATGCTTTTCTGTAGACTGACCAAGTATAGTCTTTTTTTCTTTTTAAGATTTTATTTTTATTTCATTATATGAGAGAAAGGGAGAGATGAGAGTGCAAGTTGGAGAGGAGCAGAGAGAGAAGGACAGGCACACTCCATGCTGAGCACAGAGCCTGACATGGGCAGACCCCATGACCCCAAGACCATGACCTGAGCCAAGATCAAGAGTCAGATGCTCAATGGACTGAGCTACCCAGGTGCCTCTGACCAGGTATAGTCTTTAAAATGCCCATACCCAGAGCACTTGGGTGCCTCAGTTGGTTAGACATTTGCTTTCTGCTCAGGTCATGATCTCAGGGTCCTGGGATCGAGTCCCACATCGGGCTCCATGCTCAGCATGGAGTCTGCTTCTCCCTCTCCCTCTTCCCCTCCTCCCCACTCATGTGTGCACTCTGTCTCTCAAATAAATAAATAAAATCTTCAAAAAAAAAATAAAGCACCCACACCCACTGCAAGCTGAAAAGCACAACTCTTTGCCTTTGTCTTTCTACCAGGACTTACTTTGACTGTTGCTATCTGCCCCATCACCATCTTACCTTGCTCTCCCTGCTTTAGAAGACATTTTTTGTTCCATTTCCAAAGTCCATCTCTCATATTCCTCCTCTCTGCCAGAAACAAGCAAATATCCATCCTCCTGCACATACATATGTGTTTCTGGGAACAAAGAGTGAGTTTTGTTTGGCCTGAGCCAACTTTAGGGTCTTATTCTCCTTGCTTGTAATTGGAGTAGGCATGGGCACAAGAAGTGATTCTGGCCAATGAGGCATGAGGGAGGTATGCAAGCCAGCTATGGGGAATTTTTCTTTACACCGAAAAAGAGAAGAGATGACCTCTGGACATTTTTAGGACTGGATCTGATGCCTGAATTCCTGTGGCAATCTTAGGACAGTGAAGTGAACTAGACCCACTCTGTTCAACACAGCCATAGGTCTCTATTGAGCACTTGAAATGTTGCTAGTTCAAAATGAGAAGTACTGTGCCAAACACCGCACTACTAAATGTGTTGATATAGATGTTGAAATGATAACTACTTTTTTCAATATTGAGTTAAAGACAACATATTATTAAAACTAATGGTACCAGTTTCTCTACCTTTTTTAATGTGGCTACTAAAAAAATTTTAATCTCATAGGTGCTTGCTTTATATTTGCATAGAACAGCATTGAACTAGACTGAGGACAAAATCCAAATGCTAAAAACTGAAGAGCTGAAATGTGAAAAAATCTTGGTCCTAAATGATGTCCTTAACCAACATATTGACTTCATTTACAACTCTGGAGTTGACCTATCTCAGAAATTCTTTCTCTGTAGGATAGGAAGACTTCCAAATAGTTCAAGACATTGTGAGTTGGGTTTTCTAATACTTAGAGCTAAAAATATCTTGACACACTGCCTCATCCATCACAGCCTGGAGAGGCCACTTGGACTATGCCAGTCTCACAGCTGAAAGCATGAAGTTCACTAAACCACAAGACCCTGACCTTGCTATGGTCATAAGGCAGAAAGCATGGAGTTTGGGATCTTCATTTTCATTGGAATAATGATATTTGCCTCACAGGAATATTGTTAAGTATCATAACCAAATGCTATATTAGTTTGCTAGGATTGCTGTGACAGAGTACCACAAGTAGATAGCCCAAACAGCAGCAATTTATTGTCTCACATTTCAGAGGGTAGAATTCCTGGGTCAAGGTATTGGCAGGATTGCTTCCTTCTCAGGGCAGTGAGGAGAATCTATTTCATGGCTCTCTTCTTCCTTTGGAAGGTTTGCTGGCAATCTTTGGCATTCATTGGCTTGTAGATACATTACCCCAATCTCTACATCGTGTTCACATAGCATTTTCCCTGTTTGCACATATACTTCTGTGTCCAAATTTCCCCTTAAGAAAAATTAAAAAAAAAAAAAAAAAAGGAAAAACAGTCACATTGGATTAGAGCTCACCCTAATGACTTCATCTTAACTCGATCATTTACAAAGACCCTATTTCCAAGTAAGGTCACTTTCCCCCATAGTAAACATTAGGATCTTGGTATGTTTTGGGGAGACGAATTCAACCCATAAGAGATGCAATTGCATCACAATTGAAATTGTGCTGCATAAATTTCAAACCTCTACCCAAACCTATGTACTATGTGATTACAGCAAAAGCAGTACGCATTCCTGCTGTCCAAAAGAGGGCACAATAAGTGCAGGCAGCAAACAATGCATTAACCAGATGCTTTGATTGGGTTGAGAAGGAGAGTTGCTGTAACTAGACAGTTAATAATCAAATATTTTGGCCGCTGATGTGTTAAACCTGTAGTCAATACTGTCCACTCTGATGAGTAATAGACTTGTTTTATAAGTCAACCTGCATTTTTTTCTGATTTGTGTTTTGACCTAGATGAGTCATGTCGGTTGACCCTCCTCCTGGGGTGGCGTTTCCCACAACCTGCTGTTAAAACAGCTGTTCCTTCTCAGAATTACCCCCATCCTGTAAGCCTCAGTAGCTAGGTTTATAGCTAAGTAGAGAGTTAAGTGGAGCAGAATGCATAAATAACACTTGTGTCATGATCCCATGCAAGTTTGTCTTTAATAAGTTGTTTAAGTTTAAAGAACTGATTTATAACCCCAGTCAATGGAATATACCTTGACCTCAAAATGTTCACAGCCCTTACTGTCAACTACAGACTTCTTTATTTGGTGCATTTTCTTGTATCAACCATACATCCTTTTTGTTTCTTTTTTTTCCCCAGAAATACTAAATCATAAAATTCTTGGGTTCTTGGGTTCTAGAGATCTTCTAATAACTAACAATAGATGAGAACAAAGATGGAGAAGGTTGTCTGCTTTATGTTCTCCAAATTAATTTTTTCTCAGTATGGCCACAGTGTTTCTCCTCAGCTTACCTCAGTGCTGAGTTCTGCTCAGTTGGAGTGACATCTGGCTGCAAGTTATAAAAACAAAGTCGTGAAGCTTTCCCATGTTTGCATTCTATGTTCAACTAGCCACAGGAAATTCTCAATACTTGTTCTTATTTTACAAAGATGTTTTAAACTACGGGGATCCCAAATTGTCCACTCTGCAGAAGGAACAGAAGAGGAAGATGATGTTAAGTAACCTCTATTAACAGTAGATCGTGTTTTAGGAACTGACCTAAGTGTTCACATAATTTAGCTCCAACCCTGAAACTAATCCTGCAAGAAGGGTTATTACTGTCTCTGCATGCAGAAGAGGAGAGACTCAGAAAAATTAAGTAGCTTTCCCAAGAACACAGTTGGCAAGAAATAGAGCTAGGATTCTCCTCCAGGTGCCACTGCCTACTCTCTTGCCCTTTTTTCATAACATTAGTAATTAATATTCTTCACTTCATCAGCTAAGTAAAAAGTAATCCCAACACCCACTTTTGTTATATGCATGAGAAAAGCTTATTACAGTCCCACGTAATTGTTCTTATTGTTTGAAAAAATTATTATATGAATATTCTTTCTATTTCTGCATAACATAGAAATCTGCAGATATCTGAGTCACTTGTAAGGGACTGTAGCTCAAACAGGATAGGGAGAGAATGGCACCTTACATACCATTTTTGAAAATAAAAATTTATAAATAAATACCTACTTCATTGAATTCAGCAGCAAACACTAATAAGAATTTATAGCATTCAACAGGGGTCAATAAACTATCTCCTCTGGACCATATCCAGCTTACTGCCTGCTTTTATACAACCTATGCTTTTTACATTTTTGAATGTTAAAAAAGTAAATCAAAATAAGAAGACTATTTCATGAGAGTTATATGAAATTTGAAGTTCATTGTCCACAAATAACGTGTTTTTTTTTTTAATGTAACCACTCTCATTTGTTTATGGACTGCCTGTGACCTTGAGCTATGACCACAGAGTTAGTAGTGGGGACAGAGATCGTATGGCTCACAAAGCCAAAAATATTTGCTACCTGACCCTTTACAGAACATTTTTGCCACACCCTATTATTCTGGTCACTATGGGAAGTTTTATTAATGTGACCAAGACAGAATATAGACTCTGCTCTCAAGGAAACTACAATCTAGGAGAGGGGTAAGATGCATACACAGGGTTTACCTTAAGAGCAGATAAAGCAAGAGTAGTGTCATAAGGGACGTTATAGCTCAGTGAATATTTAAAGGAAGGCAGATATAAAAGGATATGGAGATGATGTTTTATGCTCTATCTTATATCCTGGTTTATAAGTAACTGAAAATCAGGGTTAGTGCACACTGGGCCTCTTGTGTCTTTCTTTACTCTGCTTCAGACAGACACACGCATACACACACACACACACGTAAGACCATAAAAACCACTTTTCAGGTATGACTTTATTTTCAAAATTCTCTTTTTATTAAGTCCCCAAAATATACCAATTGAGCCATTGTCAAATATATGAAACTCTCATACATTGCCCATGAATTTTAGAGCTCACAGGAATTTAGACATTTTTTAATCCAACACCTTCATTCTACAGATGAGAAAACTGAGCCCACACAAGTAAAGAGAATTTCCCAAGTTCAGACAGCTGGTCAGTGACTAAGGTAGCAGTAGAGCTAGGAGGGACCTAGATTTGTAGAAAACCTGCTTCCACATACATTTTATAATTTAACCCTCAAAATAGCCCTGCAAGGTCAATATTATTTCCCTTTTATAAGACAGTCACCTGAAGCACAGAGAAAGTACTTACCCAAATTCTCACAGATACTTTTTATCGAAGCCACAAACTAAAACTTTGGCCCTAAATCCTCTGATTTCTCCATAATGTTCTGGAGACCCTAGTGCACACAGTTTGCCTCATTCCAAAAAAGATCATCTCCAGCTTCAAAACCACATGTTACCCAGAAAAACTGTGGTTTTCTTAAATGACCACATGTGGTACCTTACCCTTGACATAGTTCCAGCAAATTTTAAAAAATAACATCGGTTATTTTTACAGTTGACTTGTGTCATTTTTCTTAAAATTAAATCTGTCAGGGTGAACATTTAGAAATGATGGCTCCCGTTCAGGAGGGCGTGAGGTTAAAAATCTGGCAGTAATACTCCTATAATACATTAGGTGTCCACTTGGTCAAACTAATGAAGCATTTCTCTTCATCACAAAATATAAACGTACAGTTAACTGGACCTTAGTACTCAGACTCTTGACCACTCATCAGTTACAAAATGTGGTTATGGAGTATGTTATATGTTCATATGTTATATGTTATTGTATGTCATATGTGATATGAACATATATAGTATAACAGTATAATACATAGTATAGATATAGATGTACAGTATGATAGTATAATATGTTCACTTTTTTAAAAAACCAACAACACACTAACTCTTTGCCTTCAAAGGCCTTGTATTAGAAACTGGCTAGATGTTCAGGCTGACCATTTCCTCTACTTCCTGGCCCTAGGACTAGACTACATTACCCAGCTTCCGTTGTAGTTAGGTGTGGTCATGTGACTGAGCTCTGGCCAATAAAATGTGGGCAGAGGGAACCCTGCCACTCCAGGCCTGCCAATAAACCCTTATGCACAATCATCCATACTCTCCTCTGTTTCCTCATCTGTTGGCCACACACCAACAACTGCTGGAGATCTTCAAGACCATGCAGGAGGTGACTGAGTCACTGAAAGGAAGGAAACTTAGTCCCTAAAAACAGAAGCCTGGGGTGGGGCACTTCCCTCTCACCCCTACTGACCTTCACTGAACTGTTAGAAAAGACCAAAATAGCTTATTTTGTTAGGTCATTGAGATTTAGGGTTGTTTTCACAGCATTTAGTCAGCCCTAGAGATTCGAAAGTGATTTCATTGGAGGATGATGTGCCCTGGCTCAAATGTTCCTAGCTGTTTGATTTTCTTATTCCCTTTGTACACTATCTCACTTTATTTCAAATGTTCGTGTTCTCAGTAGGGGGGGCTCTTCATTGTTGAGGGTGAATTTGAATATTGGCAACAACCAAATGACACTTGATACCAAATTTTGTAATAAAGATTCATCAAACTCAACAGATCTGTAAAAAAAATAATAATAATTAATTTCTACTAGTCAAAAGTAATATGTGACTTTAAAACAATGCCTCTAATGTAAACCCAGCCCACAGCCCGTCTTTGTAGATAAAGTTTTATTGGAACACAGCCATACTCATTGTTCACATACTGTCTGTGGCTCTTTTGACACTCTGCAACAGTAGAGTTGAATAGGTGCCACTTGGCTGACAAAATTTATGAGCGTTGCTATTAAGGGTATAATTGTATGAGTATGAAGACATTGAGTAGTGATCTTGGACTATTAAGGTAAGCAGGAAGTATAACAAATAAGGAGGAGAGAGAGAAGCTATAGGAAAACCTATAAAACAAAAAATATAATATGGTATTTTTGCTCTGTGCAAAAAAGTATACCATGGTCTTATGGAATCGTAAAGACATATAATGTGCTCCTTGCCTTCAACAGCTTGCAGTCTCACAGAGAGGGTAATATGCATACATGTTAAAAGTGGACAAATGACCCAGCAGTTGTACTCCTTGGCATTTACCCAAATGAGCTGAAAACTTATGTCCACACAAAAGCCTACACATAGATGTTTAAAGCCTCATTATTCAGAATTGCCAAACTTGCACGAAACCAAGATGTCCTTCAGTAGGTGGATGGAAGAATGCGACCCATCCAGACAATGGAATATTATTTGGAACTAAAAGATACGGACTATGAACACATGAAAAGACATGAGGGAAGCATAAATGTATATTACTAAGTGACAGATGCCAATCCAAAAAGGCTACACACTGTACAATTCCAACTATATGTCATCCTAGAAAAGGCAAAACTCTGTAGGCAGTGAAAATCAGAGCTTGCTAGGGGTTAGGAGGAAGGGAGGGATGAATAGGTTTAGCACAGAGGATTTTTAGAACAGTGAAACTATTCTGTAGATACTATGATGGTAGATACATGTCCTTATACATTTGTCAGAACCCAGAGACAACACCAAGAGTGAACCCTAATGTCCACTGTGGACTTTGGGTGATTGTGATACGTTAGTTAGTGTAGGTTCATAGATCTTATCAATGAACCATTCTGGTGCCAGCTGTTGATGGGGGGGGGAGGGGTGCTGTGTGAGTATAGGAGTGGGGATATGAGAGAAGCCTCCATGCTTTTTGCTCACTTTTTGCTATGGAACTAGAACCGTTCTAAAAAATTAAGTATTGGAGGAAAAAGACAAACAAACAAGAATAAATAATGCAAGGCAGTCCTCAGTGTCAAAGGTGTTGGTAAACCCAAGTGCTAAAGATCAGTAGAGCAGGGCCATCAAAGAAAGACAACAGGAAGAAGACAGAACTGGGCTGGGTCCAGGAACCCAGGAAAAATCCCTAAAGACCCAGGAAAAATCCCTGAGCCAAGAATCCTACTCGCTGATGAGGGGGAGGAGGAGGCCCCCTTTCTCCAAGAACAAATTTAAAGGGCTATTATCCAAACTGTTTGCATTAAAAAGAGCAATAAACACTCATCTCAATAAAACTCCTTAAATACAAAAATATTTAGTATGCCCAGTCTGGCTCCTCTTGGTTACTTATTTTTTTTGTTGTTGTTAAATACTCAGTGCAGAGTACAATTTACTTCTCCATTAAAAAAAGAAAAAAAAAAATCTTTTTTTTTTCCATTCTGTTTTGGTTTGTGGGTTTTTGTTGTCATTTCTTCCTAAAGCGCTGTTTCTTCACATTTGCATCTCCCAGCCTTTTTAATGTGATATTCCATTTAAACTGCCTTTTAATTGTACGTGCTGCCTTGGCAGAACATGACTGATGTACTCGCGTTAATTAGGGCTCCAGTCAGCAGCCCGTGCCAGCTGGAAACTGAGAAACAAGCGTAAATTATTCTGTCATCAATCAGCTCGAAAATGTTTGAATCACTAATTAGTTTGCAATTTGGGTGACAGTTTATCTGACGCAGGCGGTGTCAGAAACTTCAGATCTTAGATGAATAATTTGCCAGGAACAAGCACAGATTCCCTGCTTTTAAATACATGAAGGTTTATCTGCATGTTGAAAGGTGGCTCAGCAGTCTTCATTAACTTCCAACTGGGGCTATGTAAATCAGGAATCAGTGTGAGCCTCTTCAGGCCTTGGTGGCTTAGCAGATGATATTTAGGACAAGAAAGCCTCTTTTTTTCTCCTTTTTTTTATTAATAATTCATAAACTGATAGACAAGGATGTTTGGGCTTTAACAGCTTAAAAAAATCACAATGGTTTTATAAAAAAAAAAAAGCAATCACCCCCCTTTTTACATGAAAATTAGTTGTGCTGTATCTTGCTGCTTAACTGATTTATTCTTCACCATCATGTGACTGGAATGTTAAATGGGGGAGTGATTATTAGCCCTTGTCCTTTCAAGAAGGATCCTTATTGGGATTTTATTAAATGGCAGACTTATGTTTCCGTTTAAAGAGAAAGGTGTGTGGACTAGGATGAGGGTGGGAGGGAAGGATAAGCAGTAAAAAGTAAAGAGAATTTTTGTCTGAACACATCATAAAAATCTGTTATTTACTTAGTTATGGATGCTAGAATGGCCCCCAGTTTTGTGAATCGAGATTAAGGCCTTGCACTAACTGTTGAAGGGAGGGCATATCATCTGTGGGAGACCTTAAGGATTCTGGTGTGATTTGGATCTCTCTGTGGCTCCATTATCCCCACATTTGAAGGCTACATGCTGCTGTCTGCAGAGAAGACCCAGGATGGAGGAAGTTGTCACCTTTCAAAATTCCTTTGCAAGAGGTCAAATCAGGCCATCCTATTAATTGCAGTAGACCTCATGAGCTGGGAGTGGCAAAAGCAATGTTGTCCACTTCTAGAATGGAGAAGGAGAAGAAAGAAAGGAGGTGAGTTGACAATATCCCATGCCATGTTCAGACTCCACAAAGTTTCCTGGAGGGAACTCTAAAGTTGACACCTCCCTGCTTTGCTCTTGATCCAAATTACTCCCAGTTCTGCTCTAACCTTGGTATCCCAGTTTCTCAGACATGGGACAGTCCTTATGACTGTCCTTATAACTACGTCTTGCCTTCTTTCTCACTGGCCGGATTTTTGGTTTGATCTGTTTCCCCCATAAATCATTTCCCTTCTCCTATTTCCTTCCTGTTGCATTTATTTCTTGGCCCCCTTTCCATGTATAGCCTTCCCAAAACTGGGTTCCTGCTTTCTTCAAGTGGATTTGCTGCCTGATTCATCATTCAATTTAATGATTAGATTCTTGAACTCCAATCTCTTTGGAAGACAAGCCACTGCTAAGCCAGCCAATCTTAAATTACACAAGCTGTCTCTCTTCCTCCTTCTCTCTCTCTCATACACACACACACGCACACTACAGATACATCTAGTATTAATCTCTTATTAATTGTATTTTCAATGATGTCCCTATCTGTCATTTTTCCCTCACTGACTTCTTTCCTAGTTTGAGATCAGCCTTCAGACTATTGTCCAGGTATGTTCATCCCGTGAATCACCAATGTGCGGCCTAATTACCATTGTTAGACTTCTAGCCCTTTTGTTCTACCTCAGGTCCTGATACTGTCTTGTGCTTTTAGGCATAGCACAAAACTGCTTTCCATGGGGTGTGCCTTCCTGGAGTTTATGTTGTAGTTAGCTTTTGTAAAGCTGTGCTGTAGAATGATTTGTGAAAATATTCGACAGCTTACCACAACAAAGGTTAACTTTTCACTCATGTTATGTGTTGACTATAGCTGTGTTCCATGCCCTGCTTATCTGGGAACAAAGTCTGAAGGAGAAGCCCCTATCTGGAACATATCATCCTTCAGGCAGAGGGGAAAATAGAGGTGGTAGAACCAGTGATGACTCGTAGAGCCTCAGCGCAAAGTTATCTCACACGTACCATTGACACGTACCATTGACCAAAGCAAGTTACAATGCCAAGTCACTCACACTAATGGAGCAGAAATTATAATCCTTCCACAGAGACAAACATGATAGAAATAAAATCTGCCCAAAACTTTCCAGAAATGTTCCCAAGAGCTTTCTGGGTTGCCTGGCAATGGCTATTTAGGAATAGGGATACCTTCCCTGCAATAGATGTTGAAACTTCACACATTTCTCATGGTCTCCATGGACTGCGTAACTGGTTTTTCCATCCATTACTATAAAAACCTGACGCTTAAGCTAAGTGTTTTTTGCATCCAGTCTCTTCAGTACCCCACTGCTAAAACTGCTCTCAAGCTTGACCCATAAAAAGGAGAGCAATGGAGTGGAGGAGAGTTAAGAAGGGTCCCACCCCAAGAGCACAATCGCAGAGCTTCCACCAGGCCCCGGGATAAACATGCCTTTACATAGTTCATGCTAAGCTACAATCCATACGCCTCTTCCTTAATCCTTGCTGGGTTGACATTTTGGAATTCATTCATACTCTAATTTCCCATGTTGGAGCTTCAA
Source organism: Lontra canadensis (assembly GCF_010015895.1). Classification (NCBI taxonomy): domain Eukaryota; kingdom Metazoa; phylum Chordata; class Mammalia; order Carnivora; family Mustelidae; genus Lontra; species Lontra canadensis. Next base: position 18,738,447 of record NW_022631025.1, read on the forward strand.
TTTATAAGGCCCCAGACAAGAGACTGGTTTTCCTTCCTCTTCAATATCCCAATCTGATCGTTGACACACTGCTCTCAAGTATATGTTGGTGAGCAAACCACAATCTTGTATTCCTGTATTCACAGTTAACTACATCAAAAAGGAATGACCACCCCCTTCCAGCCTATGTGATTGTTCCTGAAAAGAACAACAACAACCAAAAAAAAAAAACAAACAAAACAATGTAGCTGTTAAAACAGCAAATGCCAACAGTTATTAACTTAGTCTAATACCATTCATTTCTAAAAATGTATTTATTTTCCCTTTGCCAAGAACTCAATCTTTTCCACCCCAGTAGTTTGGCAACATGATGTACCTATCGCTTTGATTTTGATATATAAGTTTTCCCCCATTCAATATTTCTCTTTGATTGACTGCCCTCTGTGCCTAGAGCTTGTGTTACCATATTTTACTTTGAATACTTAAATCTGCATAGAAATTGCAGACACACTAGGAATATAGCAGACTATATAACAGACTCCCAGCAAACCAAAATGCTTTCCCTTTCTACACCTTTACAAAGCATCAAATTTTTGAACACAGATAGAAAATAATTTATTAAGTAAAGGTCCGGGGTTCTAAACAAGCAATTGTGATTTCATGGTGTATTAATTTCCTAGGAGCTATAACAAAGGACCAGGGAGTAGGTGGCTTAAAACAACAGAAATTTATTATCTCACAGTTCCAGAAGCAAGAAGTCTGAAATCAAGATGTTGGCAGGGCAATGTTCCCTCTAAAACCTGTAGAGGAGGATCCTTCCTGGCTTTTTCCTAGCTTCATGGGGATTTGCCAGCAAGCCTTGGGGTTCCCTGGCTTGTAGCTATAACACTTCAATATCTGTCTCTGTCATCACAAGCATTGTCCCTGCCACGACTGCATCTCTTTGTTTCTTCTCTTTCTTCTAATAAGGACACTAGTCCGTATTGTCTTAAGGCTCATCCTAATGACCTCATCTTGACTTGATTACATCTTCGAAGATAATAGGGTCACATTCACAGGTACCAGCAGTCAGGACTTCAACATGCATTCGGGGAGGACACCATTTAACCCATAACTCCAGTTAATATAGTTTAGATATCAGATTCGGTGCCAATTATCTGAGTTACCAGACTTGAGCCTGTTCCTAATTGAGGGAGATGATGCATCACCTTCTTTGGGTGAAAGGTGTATCAGGTTAGTTCATCTGCTTATGCGGCTGTGTCTTTCTCAAACACCTCTGTTTCCAAATGAGATACTGTACACCGAGTGACAGATTTATTGGCTATTCCTCACATATGCAATCTTGCCCCGAATTAATAAGCAGTTGTTATTCCAGCAGGTACTCTAGATGGATTCCAGTTCCTCTTCTTTGAACAATATCTTGATTTGTGATAGTGTCTCTTACAAGGCGTGATGAATCTGGATGGAAAGAGAAGTATCATTTTGCTTACATGTTTATTATATGTCACACATATATGTTGTTGGTTTTCTCTTTATACACAAATAATAGATTACCATTATGGAAAATGTAAAAAAAAAATAAATTCTGAAAATTGTTAAAGACATCTAGAACATTATAGCCCACCATCCTCATTCACCTTATTAATATTTTATATAATCCCTTCTACTCTTTATGTATAGATATGAAGAATAATTTTGAACAAACTAAAAATACACATTTGCATGCTTTTTTAAGTAAGTGGATTTAAATCTGTACTTACCTGTGATGAAAGAGACAGGGGCCACTGGCTCCTGGCATGGGGGAAAAAAAAAAAGGAAAAGAAAATACCCTATTCATGAACCCCAAATCCTAAAAGTTACATGATATGAGTGAGCAGTTTAGTTTAGAATAGATAAGTAAACATGAAGCTTATTAAGTTTATAATAGGCAACTAAGACAGTAGGTCTACCCACCAAAGAAAGTAAGTTAGATAAGGACGTCCAAATAATGCCACTTTTTGTTCACCTCAGGCACGTAGAACGTGACAGAAATGAGTTTGGTTGGGGTTATTCCATAAGCCTAAACAATCAGCAGTGTAGACTCCCGCTAACTAAATAAATTGCTATAAGCTTCTTTCTTTTCTTGAAGAAAACGATATGTAATATATTTCTTAGAGCTAGTAAAATGTAAGATAGAAATATAGGGCAACATCTCTAGTCTTGTCTTCCTCTCTTGTTATAATTCTCAGCAATTTCAACATGCCTGCACTGACAGTTCTGCTGACATCCCAGCCCCACCGTCATCCTCCTTAACTCAGTACCGGCAGGTCTATACAGTTAGGCTACTCACTGATGAAGCCACACCTGAAATCCAGCCAATTCTCTCAAAACTCTCTACTCCTCTAATTCCCACTTCCTTAACTTCTGTCTTGTTCATTCTTTCATACATAAAGTATGTCCACCTCCTTGGAAATTACCACTTTTCTTTATTTGTGAATCTCATCCTTACCTCAGGTTTCCCTACACATCCTCAATTTATAGCACTCACCGACTGTTTATTCCACTTCCACTATTGGGCAGAATTGAAGAATGGCAGGACGTTATGATTTCTAATGCACCTAAGACTTCACTGTTTAGGGCCTCATCTCAGTGCATCACAGATCCCACACCATTTCTATTTTCACATTCCCCCAACCCTCAGCCCCTCCCCAAGATTTACTCCCCACACCCAGGAAATGGCCACACCTACATCTTCAAAGGGAAGGTCAAAGCCTTTGTGCTCAGACAGATCCCGGACCTCCACCTAGTAGCTGTGCCATCTTGGGGAAGTCAGTCTGCTTTCTGAAAGCCCCGGGCTCCTGTGAGGAAATGAAAAACAAGGTTTGTGAAAGGACATCATCTGGTTCCTGGAAGTGTCAAAGTGAGTAGAATTCTAAAATTGAATTTTCGACAGCTGCCTACACTATGTTTGTTTAAGCCTGACCCAAGCAGAGTTTCTGACATTCACAGACTCTCCTCTTGCAGAGACCAAGGGATAGAAGGTGGTGATGAGAACCAACAAGTTGAGTCAACTCAAGTAGCTCCGTTTGCTGTTTCTCTTTTGCTTTTATTGGCCTCTTTCCAAGATGGCTGGGCCTACGATTGGTAAAAATCATTGAAGAGTCAGCAGAGAAGCACGTGGTATGAAACACGGAGAGAGCAGATCTGCATTTGTCAAGATTGGTTAAGGTTTCTGTGTTCACTTGCTGAAACTAGGAGGCAGAATTTCATGTCAGCTCTTCCAAAATGAAAAGATTCTCTATACGATTTACCTACGTCTAGTGAGGGCCAAAGGGTGAGGCTTCAAAATGTGGCTTTTGTGATGACTTCCCAATTGTTTTTGATGTTTCTTGCTGCCAGTGGGCACTTCCTGCTCCCCTGGCCTCTCTACAAACTCCACGTTCCACCCAAATCTACCCTCCCTGGCCAATCCGTGAGCTTTTTTTCCTATCAAAATTTAGCTGTCCTGTGTTCCGTTCCTTAGGGACCAAGTGACAGCCATCCTCACCAAGAGAGAAATTTTGCCAAAGATTGCTGACATGTTTAGGAGCTCTGACTCTCTATCCTATTCCAGCTAATGTATTTTCTTATTAGCCCGGTGCTGTGTCTCTAATGCTGAGAATTTGGGCCATTTTGACAGAGCTTGGAGAGATACTTTTAGACATTCAATACATACCTTGTGGCCCCACCGTTGAGGTGACCATCTTTATAGTTTATGTGAAAGTTTACTCTGCTGTCAACAGCCCACAAACAGCAAAAACCACAGCTACTGATTCAAAACAAGATGAGATGCTTGAGTAATCTGGGTATTCATGAATGTTCTGACTCCGATGAGCTGGTTCAGTGAGGGGCAGTTACCGTAGACCAAACTGGAACTCACTGCCCTTTCTAAATCAGTCAGGTCTCTCTATGGAGATGAAACGTAATGTCTCCAAATGCTAAGCACCATATATTTCTTTTAAAATTCCCAGCTAAGGGGGCACCTGGGTGGCTCAGTGGGTTAAGCCTCTGCCTTCGGCCCAGGTCATGATCTCAGGGTCCTGAGATCGAGCCCCACATCAGGCTCTCCGCTTGGCAGGGGGCCTGCTTCTCCCTCTCTCTCTGCCTGCCTCTCTGCCTACTTGTGATCTCTCTCTGTCAAATAAATAAATAAAATCTTAAATAAATAAATAAATACATACAATAAAATTCCCATCTAGGATAAAAGTCCTTACCCAAACTAGAGGAGCAGTATGCTGATGTTAATATATGCTGGCATCTGCTATGGGACACTTGACATCGGCTACGACTCACAGGTGGGATAATATTTGGGGTGGGAGGGGGGCATTATGTGCCTGGTGTTATTCAAATATGGAGAAAGAAAAGGGTTTATGAATACTAAAAGTCTATAAAATCTTCTTGGATTTAGTTTCTAACAAATCAACCATAGAGAAAAAGTCATCCTATCTGTCTCTGAGCTCTGCAGAGAAGACCTCATTCTTGGACCTTTCTGAATATTCCATAGTTTGCAACACAAAACTCATCTCCTGTTGTCAAGCTGCTGTTATTTTGCATGAGATGGTTTTAAAGCTGGTCAGTGTTTCTGTTAAGAGCTCACGATAATTACCTGATTCTCGACTGTCCAAGAGGATTTGTTTCTCCTCTCCGTCCCACTCTCAGAACAGAATGATGTCTGACATCAAAGATCCCTGGAGACATGTGTTAGTGTCCTGCAATGGTGTAATAAATAATAAGAAGAATGTTAAAAATTATTATGAAGGATTTGACCACTTGGCCAACGGAGAATGCATGGATGGGTTAGACAGAAAGATAAAAGCAGTATAACATGTAGCTGTCTGACCCTTTAGGTAAGAATTTTGCTCTCCAAAGGAAAGCCTTAGAAATGTTAGATTCACTCACTTTTTAAAGACTTTGTTATTTATATAGCGTTAAAGATATTCCAAACACATAGTAAGTCACACTCAGTAAATTAAGGTTGAAGGAAAGGATTAATACTAAAATGGGTTAATGCTATCTCTAAATTTTTTTTTAAAATTAGACAATAAAATGCTTTAACATTTATGATTTACCTTATATGTTGAGAAAAGCTTGTTTTAAGATATTCTTTTCCTTTTACCACTGCTTTTGTAGCCTTTCTCCCCTTATGAATAACGCTAATACATTGTGTAAGAACTACATGTTGTTAAGTATACTTTATTGAGACTGTAACTGCTGAGTTCTTATGGATTTTCTCTTCCCCCTAAAAAGTTAGCTGTGGCCCTTCTGAGATGACAAAGCAGGGAAGAGAGGGAGCAGAGATCCATTGTTCCTTCTGTTCTCTTCACCTGGGATCTCACGAAAGAAAGAAAGAAAAAATGTACAAACAACTGTGGTAACAATGTCTACTGTACATTCTGTTCAGGCTGTTTATCCAAACAAGGACTTCAGCCTTGACTGCCAGGCTGAGGCTGGATTAATCCTCCACCCCCCCGCCCCCCGCCAGTGGATACAGATAGCAGAGAAGAGCCTACGGAAATCAGGTGTATTTGGGAAGGAGGAGAAGTGGCTGGTGGCAGCTGAGGTCTTTAGTAACATGGAGATTTCATAGGAAGAGTCTTTAGTAGGAAGTCAGCCAGAAGATAGAGTGAAATTAGGGCAGGGCCTGGGAATGGAGGTGACGAAAGTGGTAGAAGCAACCATTGGAGATCAATTGCAGGCATTCTGGGTAACATGATGGAGAGGGAGATTGTAATGACCCATATAGTAGAGTGAGTCTGATTCCCAATGAGGTAGATGTCTAAAAACTAATTAAGGAAAATGAGGACTAGACTGACCATTCAGCCAACTTGGGTGGCACTGGGTAGGCTCCCTCAGTGTCTCCAGGGTACCAGTGCCTGGGAGAAGGGAGTGTGAGTTATCTAATTGGGCATCAAAGAAATGCAGGCATGAGGAACCCCTCCGAAGGCCCAGACTTCCTATGAGGGTGTGGTAGCTCTGTGGAGATACCTGGTGTCTCTTTTTCTTAACTTGGAGAGACTAAGAGTGTCTCCAAGCTTCTCAGGCTTGGAGAAAGAAGATAATCAAGGACGTACTCTGCCTGACAGTCCCTGGTTGGTTCCAGGAAGGAAGGTGAAGGTCTGGGGCAGATTGAGGGCTGGATAATATGAATAACTGAAGGTTCAAGATTCATTCATTTAGTACGAGTTTATTAAACCCCTATTATTGCCAACCACTGGGCCCTGTGCTGAGGCTTGGGTTGTGGACAAAAGAGAAAAGTCATTCTGATGTGGAGTTGACAAAGGAAAAGCAGTTACAAATACAAAGTGAAAAGTGCTACCAGTATGCTTGTCCTGGTTTGGGTAGAAACACAAGAAGGGCCCCCACTCTTCTCTTGGGGAGTTAAAGAATGTTTCCAAGAAGTGACACCTAGGCTGGGATATGGGAATAATGAACCATTCTGCAGATAAAAGGGTGAGTGGAATGCTAGGGAGACAAGAAATGTCAGGGTTTAGGATCCAGAGCTATACTGTGGTCCAGTGGAGAACCAGAAGTTACCCAGTTTCCACTGGAGTGGGTATATTCAGAAATGTTACAGGAGAGATACCCAAGGACCATATGAAGAAGAGCTTTCTAAAGATATTAAGGAGAATGTTTATCTGTGCATTTCAACCCACCCCAATGCTTTTACACTTAGAATCCAGAGGGTTGGGGCTCCTGGGTAGTTCAGTGGATTAAATCTCTGCCTTCAGCCTAGGTCATGATCTCAGGGTCCTGGGATCAAGCCATGCATCGGGCTCTCTGCTCAATGGGGAGCCTCTTCCCCCGTCTCTCTCTGCCTGCCTCTCTGCTTACTTGTGATCTCTGTCTGTCAAATAAATAAAATCTTAAAAAAAAAAAAAAAAGAAGAAGAAGAATCCAGAGGGTCAAAATGCCTTCCCTATTGTGATAACAAAGCTTGAATGTTACTGTTGAGAAGAACTGGTTTCCATCCTGGCTCTGCCGTATCCTGGGTGAAGGTGAATGATGCCTCAAACACTTGGAGTCTCAGTTTTTCACTCTGTGAAATAGGAATTCTATTCCTATCTTGCATGGTCATTTTTAGATTTAGAGTGGTTTGCACATGGAAAGGGAGACCATCCATTTGGGGAGAAAGATTCGGTAAATAGAAATACTGATTCATTCCTATTTCTTATGCTATTCTCAATATTGTACAACACTATTCAAATTTCTCAGTAAGAAAGTACAATGGACAAAAGGAAAAACAGATTTAAAGCGCCCTCTCTAACATGCTGCTAACAGTGTGAACCAAGGTCCAGAGTAATGTGGGTTCCCATCTGGAATATAGGGGAAATAACACTTGATTCCTCACTTCCAGGCATGTCGTAAAGTTTAATTAGATGTTATCCATAAAGTACTACGAACTTCTTAGAGGAAGGCAGCTTATAAATACAAGTTACAGAACTCTTTATTATTCATCTTTCATCTCTTAATTTATCTACCACTCCCCTGTAACCTGGAACTTTGGTATTTTCTCCTCAGATATTCCTGAGATTTCTTACAGAAGGAGTAGGCTCTTGTTCTTTTCCTTTATCTCTGGATTTCTGGTGCTTTGAATTTCACTCAGCTTCCCCCTGGTCACTCATTTATTACATCTGATGGATTCCCTTTCTCACCTCGTGTACTTTTGTCGGAAGATGTTTCAGACCACGGAGACAGCTTGATCTGCCTTACCTCTCTCTTGAACTTTCAACTTTAAATTTGATGGGCATCAGTGGGATTCTAGTCAAGGCGAGGTAGATTACTGGTTATTTGGCCCTCTTGTGTAGGCATGACACTAAATCTTTCAAAGCCCCCTGGTTTAAAAGTGATTGATAAGTCATCAGGATTGAGACAGTGCCCTCCTGAACTGAAGACCAATTTCTAACTTTTTCAGATCACTTGCAGCCTAATGTTTTAGGCCTGTTATTTCAGCCCAGTTTTGGGGTTTTTTCCTACACAGTAAAGCAAGACAGATGTTATCACCTGCTTTCTTTCTACCAGTGGGATTTCTGTGTACAAAACCAAGAGCGATGTAGTCCTATAGGACAGCTAAGACCTGTGAACAGTTTCCAGCTCCTGTTGCTCCTCAAATGAAATTCATTGTTTTCTTGCTAAGTGCAGAACAGGAATGAATGTTATTAATACTTAATGAGGAACTTTGAATTTTAATGAAACTCAACAATGGGATTTTTCAAGGGTGGACTCAAGTATTAATCTCTGGTATTTTCAGTGTTTACAACAGATCCTGCCATATGTTACAAACCACAACTCTATCAGATAAATAGACAAAACAATTTTACTAGGAGTGAGAAGGGATCAAACAATTTCAATATAACCTAGAAGGTTCCAAAAAAAAATCAGGAAGATGCCATATGGATGTGATTTCTACCAAAATTTAATTGGGGCACAATAAATACGATCTCAATTCTGGGGAGCAGGATAGGCTAGTGGGTTTCAGGAGGGGCTTGCAAGATTGTACAATTGTATCCATTGTTATAAGAAAAGAAGATCCAAAGCAAACAAGGCAAAATGCTAAGATTGTATAAATGGCAAATGCATGGCTATTCATTGTATTATTTCTGTTCTTATCTGTGTTTAAAATAAAAACATAGTTTTGCAATAACAGTACTACTTACAAAACTTGTAATTCTGAAAAAGAATAGAATTATACATGTAAATTGGTTTCCACCTTAGGGAAGCTTCAGGACTCTAGTCAAGGACCTTTGCAAGCTTTCTTTGCTGGCAGCGTTTAGGGATGAAAAGCTGATACTGAACATGAAAGCAAAAACCTTAATTTGGTTTTAAGAGCGCCATTCAGGAGCTAGCTCTGTAATTATTGACAACTGAAAGCAGAAATTTGCATTTGTCCTTGTTACACTTCATATTATGGGCCCACAGATCTAACCTATTGAAGTATTTCTGATTTTTCATTGAAGTAAAATTGGTACAGAACATTATTTAAGTTTTAGGTGTCCATTTAAATTTGGTATTTGTATACACTACCAAGTGATCACCACCATAAGTCTTGTTGCCATCATTACAATCGAGACCCCTCACCCATTTCACCCACCCCCCAACTCCCTGCCCCTAGGTAGGCATCAGTCTGTTCTCTGTGAGTTTGGTTTTGTTTGTTTTATTTTTTACGTTCCACGTATCAGTGAAATCGTACAGTATTTGTCTTTCTCTGTCTCACTCCACTTAGCATAATACCCTCTAGGTCCATCCGTGTCGTTGCAAATAGCAAGATTCCCTTCATTTTATGGCTGAGTAGTATTCCATTGTGTGAAATACACACACATGTGCACACACACACACATACACACACGCACATTATATGCCTACTGTTTTCCACAGTGTTTGCACCAAATTTCATTCCTACCAACAGTGTATGAGGGTTCCCTTTTTCCACATCTTCACCAACACTTGTTATTTCTGGACTTTTTGATAACAGCTATTTCAAAAGGCTTGAGGTGATATCTAACTATGGTTTTGATTTGTATTTCCCTGATAATTAGTGATGTTGAACATCTTTTCATGTACCTCTTGCCATCTGTATCTTCTTTAGAAAAATGTCTATTCAGATCCTCTGTCCATTTTTTAGTTTGGTTTTTCTTTTCCCCATTGGATGAGTTCTCTATATATTTTGGATATTAACCCCTTATTGGATCTATGATTTGCAGATATCTTCAACCATTCAGTAGGCTACCTTTCATTTTGTTGATGACTTCCTTCACCACGTAGATTTTGTATTTTGACGTAGTCCCACTTACTTATTTTTGCTTTTGTTTCCCTTGCTTTTGGAGTCAAATCCAAAGCATACAAGCAAACAAACAAACAAAAACATTGCTGAGATGCTGACAATGAGCTTGTCACCTAGCAGTTTTATGCTTTCAGGTTTTACATTCAAGTATTTAATCTACTATGAATTGATTTTGTATGTGGTAAAAGATAGCGGTCTAGTTTCATTCTTTTGCATGTGACTGTCCAGTTTTCCAAACATCATTTACTAAAGAGACAATCCTTTCCTCATTGTATATCCTTGGTCCCTTTGTCATAAATTAATTGACCATAATTGTATGGGTTTATTTCTGAGCTCTCTATTTTGTTCCATTGATCTATGTGTCTGGGTTTTTTTTTTTTGTTTTGTTTTGTTTTTTTGCCAATACTATACTGTATTGACTACTATAGCTTTGAAATCAGGGAGTATGATACTTCTCGCTTTGTTCTTCAAAATCGTTTTGGCTATTTAGGTTCTTCAGTGCTTCCTAAAAATTTTAGAATTACTCTAGTTCTGTAAAAAGGGCCATTGAGATTTTAATAGGGATGCACTGTAGTGTGGACATTCTAACAATATTAATTTTTCCAATTCATGAGTATGGAATATCTTTATATATTTTGTATCATCTTCAATTTCTTTTATCAATGTCTTGTCTTCAGTGTACAGGTTTTCATCTCCTTGAATAAATTTATTCCTAGGTATTTTATTCTTTTTGATGTGATTTTGTATATTGATTTTTGTATCTCCATATCATCTGCAAATAGTGAAAGTTGTACTTCTTTTCTGATTTGGATGCCTTTTATGTATTTTTTTTTCTTCTGTAATTGCTCTGGCTGGGAATTCTGCTACTATGTTGAATCAAAGTGACAAGATTGGACAATCTTGTCATGTTCCTGATCTTAGAGGAAAAGCTCTTAACATTTCACCATTGAATATGACATTAGCTCTGGGGTTTTCATATATGGCCTATAGAGGTATATTCCCTCTGTACCCACTTTGTTGAAAATTTTTATGATAAATGGAGGCTAATTTTGTCAAATACTTTTCCTGCTTCTGTTGAGATAATCATATGATTTTTATCCTTCATTTCTTTATGTGGTATACTATATTGATTGATTTACAGTTATCAAACCATCCTTGCATCCTTGAACTAAATCCCACTTGATCATGTTATATGAGATTTTTTAATGTGTTGTTGAAATTGATTTGCTAATTTTTTTGAGAATCTTTGCATCTATGTTTATTAGGGATATTGGTCTGTAATTTTCTTTTTGTGAGTGTGGTGTCCTTATCTGATTTAATATCAGGGTAATGCTGGCCTCACAAAATAAGTGAAAACTTTTCCTCCTCTTAAGTGCTTTGGAGGTTTGAAATGGATAAGTATTAAATCTTCCTTAAATGTTTGGCAGAATTCACCCAGAAAGCCAACTGGTCCTGGACTTTTGTTGGTTGGGAGGTTTTGATTACTGATTTTCATCTCCTTTCTAGTAATTGGTCTGTTCAGATTTTCTATTTCTTCATGATTCATCCTTGGAAAATTGTATGTTTCTAATAATTTATCAATTTCTTCTAGGTAATATAACTGCTTATAGCACTCTCTTATGATCCTTTATATTTCTGTGATATCAGTTGTAACTTGTTCTTTTTCATTTATGATTTTATTTATCTGAGCCCTCTTTTTTTCTTATTCAGTCTAGCTATGGGTTTGTCAAATTTTTTTTTTTATGTTTTCACAGAACCAGCCCTCAGTTTCATTGATCTTTTATATTGTCTTTTTAGCCTCTCTTTTATTTATTTCCACTCTGATCTTTATTATTTCCTTTCTTATACTAACTTTGAACTGCACCTGTTTTTATTTCTCTAGTTCCTTTAGGTGTAGAGTTATATTGTTTATTTGAGATTTTTCTTGTTTCTTAAGATATCAAATCTCTATTGCTATAAACTTTCCTCTTAAAAATGCTTTTGCAGCACCCCATAGATTTTGGACTGTTGTATTTCCATTTTCATTTGTCCCCAGGTATTTTTTTATTTCTCCTTTGACTCTTCATTAATACATTTGTTGTTTGGTAGCATATTGTTTAATATCACATATTGATCATTTTTTTCAGGTTTCTCCCTGTAATTGATTTCAATTTTCATACCCATTTTGGTTCAAAGAGATGCTTGATATGACTTCAGTCTTTTTAAATTTACTGAGACCTTTTTGTGACCCAATATTTGATCTAATCTGGAGAAGATTCCATGTGCACTAGACAAGAAGGTGTATTCTACGGCTTTTGGATGGGATGTTCTATTAAGTCCATCTGGTGTAATGTATTGTTTAAGGTCAATGTTTCCTTATTGATTTTCTGTTTGGATTATCTATCCATTGATATAAGTGGGGTATTAAAACCCACTAGAATTATTGCCTATTTGTCATCCATTTATCCCTTTAGGTCTGTTAATACTTGCTTTATATATTTAGATGGTTTTATGTTGGGTGCATAAATATTTACAAATATTATATCCTCTTGTTGGATTGATGCTTTTATCAATATGTAATGCTCTTCATTGTCTTTATTATATAGTCTTTGTTTTAAAGTCTATTTTGTCTGATATAAGTGTAGCTACAGCAGATTTCTTTTCACTTCCATTTGCATGTATTATCTTTTTCCATCTCTTCACTTTGAACCCTTCTCTGTCTGTAGATCTGAAATGAGTCTCCCATAGGCCATAGAGGTTGGTCTTGTTTTTGTTGTTGTTATTGTTTGTTTGTTTCAATCTATTGAGCCACTGTATCTCTTAGTTGGAGAATTTAATTCATTTATATTTCAAGTAACTATTTATAGGTATGTACTTACTGACACTTTGTTTATTGCTTTCTCATTGTTTCTGTAGTTCCTCTCTTCCTTTCTTCTTGTCTTGCTTTCTTCATTGTTTGGTAAATTTCTTTAGAGTTATGTTTAGATTATTTTCTCATTGTCTTTTGTGTATTGACTGTAGACTGTTGCTTGTAATTATCATGAAGTTCACATATAAATATCCTATACATGTAAGAGTCTGTTTTAAGTTGATAGCATTTTAAGTTTGAGTGTATTCTAAAATCTCCATATTCTCCTTTGCCATGTGTTCTGTTTTTGATGTCATATTTTACAACTTGTCTTGTGTGTGTATCTCTTAACTAACTATTATAGTTACAGTTAATTTTACTATAATTATCTCTCAACCTTCATATTAGCTATAGAAGTGATTAACCCACTACCCTTAGTGGAAATTTTTATTTTCATATGTTTTCTTGTTACTAGTTTGCCTTTCTTTTCAGCTTAAAAAGAGTCATTTTAACATTTCTTATGAGGCTGATTTAGTGATGATGAACTTCTTTACTTTTTGCTTGTCTGGAAAACTCTTCCTGTAGCTTTCAAGTCTGAGTGCTAAGCCTGTCAGATAGAATATTCTTGGTTGGGAGTTTTTTTCCTTTCAGCACTTTGAATATATCATACCACTTTCTTTTGGCCTGAAAAGTTTCTACTGGAAAATCAGTTGGTAATCTTTTGGGAGTTCTCTTAAATGTAATAAGTTGTTTTTCTCTTGCTATTTCTAATATTCTCTTTGTATTCTTAAATTTGACATTTTAATTATAATGTGCCTTGGTGTGGATCTCTTTGGGTTCATCTTATTTAGAACTCTCTGTGCTTCCTGGATTTGGATGTGTATTTCTATACCCAAGTTAGGGAAGTTTTCAGCTATTATTTCTTCCAATAATTTTCCTACCTCTTTTTTCTTTCTCCTCTTCCTCTGGGACCCTGGGACCCCTATAGTGTGAATGTTATTCTGCTTGATATTATACCACTGGTTTCTTAATCTGTCTTCACTCAAAAAAGATTTTTTTTTTTTCCTTTTTGCTGCTCTGATTGGGTGAGTTCCACTGCCCTATCTTCCATGTCACTAATCTGTTCTTCTACTTTATTTAGCCTAATGTTGAAGCCATCTGGTGTATTTTTCAGTTCAGCTATTGTGTTCTTCAGCTCTGTGACCTGTTACAACCTTATGTTTTCTTTTCTTTTTTTTAAGATTTTATCTATTTGTCAGAGGGAAGGAGAGCGAGAAAGCACAAGCAGGGGGAGTGGCAGGCAGAGGGTGAAGCAGGCTTTCCACTGAGCAAGGAGCCTAATGTGGGACTTGAACCCAGCCACTGGGATCATGACCCAAGCTGAAGGCAGATGCTTACCCAACTGAGCCACTCAGGCATCCCTTTCCTTATGTTTTCTATCTCTTTATTGAAGTTCTCACTGTGTTCATCCATTCTTCTTCCAAACTCAGTGAGCACCTTTATGACTATTACATTGAACTCCTTATCAAGTAGATTACTTTTCTGAATTTTATTAAGGTCTTTTTCTGGGGATTTGCCTTATTCTTTCATTTGAAATATATTCCTCTTCTCCTCATTTTGCTTGACTCCTAAGGTTTTTTGTTTTGTTTTGTTTTTGTTCTTTGTAAGTTTGTTTTTATGTATTAGGTGAAATGGCTACCTATTCCAGTCTTGAGAGAGTAACCTTGTGTAGGAGATCAGTCTTATTGTCCAACCTTGTCCTAGCTTTTGATTGCTTCTCAAACCTTTGTGATTGTCTAAGAAACCTGATTAGTTCTTGAGAGGTCCCAGTTGATGATGTTCCAAGAACTATAAATGTAAGAACTATAAATGTAAATCCTCAGGCAGGAGGCTTTAAGGTATGTAAATATATAGTCTTATGGGTCCACAATCATAAACTGTAGTGACTTCCAGACCAGGAGATCTGCAGGTGTACCCTGGGTGACAGTTGTAAAAATTGTGGCTTTATATGAGTGTTTGAGCTCTTTTCTGGGTGGTATTAGTGATCTATAGGGAAGTCAAGGGAGGGCACTAATGTCTTCTTGCCTGTGTTCCCTGGGGGTGCCTCTTTAGCCTCTGGTGATTTGGAAAACCTGAAACCTGCCCCTTAGGCTGAAACTCCAGGAAAAGAAAATAAGTCTTTTTCACATAAAGACTGGGGGTGTGTTTCAGTCTGCTGTTTGGTAACCTATGAAGGACTGTCTCTCTTTTTATTTCAGACCAATGGGCCCAAAAACACAGTCTCCTCTGACTACAGAGCCAGGCATTTCAGGGGCATCCCTGTGTTGGTTGTGTGTGCCTGCTGGCTGGAATGGGGCAGGCCTTGGCTGCAGCACACAGGGGCAGGCACTCCTACCAGAGCTACAGGCTGTTGGGGGTGGGGTGAAAATGGTGTCTTCCAGCACCAGCTTGAACAAAGAAGAAGGAGAATGCAAAAATGGCAGCTGCCAGTGCTTCCATCTCTGGGAGAGTCTCAACAGTTTCCTGGCTCTCCAGCAGATGCTTTAAGACTAGCTAGTAAGTCTTCTTTGAATATGATCTAGTCACCTTTGTGTTGTTGCTTTTGTGCTGGGTCCCTGAAAAACTGGGTGTGTGTGTGTGTGAACCCATTAAGAGTGGATTTTCTGTTTCCTATAGCCCTGTAGTTGTCCTGAAAGTAAACTTTGTTGGTTTTTAAGGCAAGGTACTTTGGAAGTTCATCTCTCTGGTACAGGTCTCAACGATTGGAGTGCCTAATGTGAGGCACAAACCCTTCAGTCCTAAAAGACAAACTCCGTATTAGAAGATACCTCCTGACCTGGTTGACACCTGGGGTGGAGTTTCTTGTGAGACCACATCTCTGCCTTTCCTACTGGTCTGGATGTGGCCCTTCTATCCTTCGCTGTGGAGGTGCTGTTCAGCTAGCTTTCAGGTACTTTATATGGGGAATTGTTTCTTGTGTAGCTATAGGTTTGTTATGTAAATGAGAGGAGGTGAGTTCAGGACCCTTCAATGCTGCTATCTTATATCGGTCTCTTTGAGGTATTTCTCTTAAAAGCATTTGTTATTTTTATAAAATTGATACACATATAATTTTAAAAAATAAGCAATATAGAAAAAAAGAAAGCAATAAATCACTGAAAATGCCACCCTTCCAAAGTAGAAACATTATTCTTACACCTTTGCATTCACGAATTGAAACAGAAAAATAAATGAATGTTCAAGTGGGTAAGAAAAATTGTATAGTTAACATTAAACACATTTTCATTTTAAAACATTAAATTTAATATTATTTAAAAAGAAA
Organism: Lontra canadensis; assembly: GCF_010015895.1. NCBI lineage: Eukaryota > Metazoa > Chordata > Mammalia > Carnivora > Mustelidae > Lontra > Lontra canadensis. The sequence continues at coordinate 18,754,371 of NW_022631025.1, forward strand.
GAAAGACACTATAGTAAAACTGAAGGAATTGCTGAACTTCAGATAAATGAGACTTTTCCACAGGAGATATTAATTTTATGCTATTACTCGAACTCTAAAGCAGATTGTGGACTTCTGGGTTCTGGTCTGGCATGTAAGGAGCTTAGAAGTTACCGTCACTCCATCCTAACAAGTAAGAAGCTGAACAAACTGAAAAATTAGCAACCTTCTTAGATTTACAGAGAAGTGAGTCACAGAACAAACCACAGCCCCCAAAATGAAGAGACAGACAAGTAGTATAGAGAACCACAACTTATATACAGGACCAAAAACTCAGAAACCAGAAATTTCTGTGGGAAGCAGTTTTAGGGTAGAAAGACCTGAACTGTCACTGACAAATTTCTGGAGGCTCAGTGTGAACAAGTCTGAGAGAGAAAACCTCCGGGGGGACCCCAAGTCTCACACTTTTATGAATTTTATTTCCGGGAGCTCCACTAGGTTCTCAGTAAAGAGAGGAGAAAAATCCCCTCTGGCTTCCCTCAAATGGAGGAAAGAAAGTAACCATTTTGAAGCATATCTGAGCATTTTGTTATTGTCAAGACCAGACCACAGGAAGAACTATTTTATCAGAGCTTACCCTGTTGAGATTTATCAGAGCCCAACCAACCTGGGAGGAAGAAAATACCCAACTCCAGACTCCTCTAACCATCCTATCCCACCTAGAGGGATAAAAACTGAAAAGCACTTGTGAAGTTCACAGTCCAAGGACACAGGATCACTCAAATACTGAGACTTAATCATAAGCCTGTGGAACATTTCCCTTCCTTTCCATCACACCTGACCATCATCACATCATTAAAGGCCGATTTGCCTCAGTTTCTTTTCTCGTCATGTCCACCATTAAGAAAAAATTATAAAGCACACTAAAAGGCAAAAACTATAGTTTGAAGAGACAGAGCTCATCAGAACTAGACCAAGATGTGGCAGGGATGTTGGAATTATCAGATCATGAATATAAACAACTATGATTGATATGCTAAGGGATCTAATGGAAAAGTAGATAATATCTAAGAACAGATGGGTAATGTAAACAGAAGAATGGTCATTCTAAGAACAAATCAAAAAGAAAGGCTAGAAAAAAAATACTGTAAAAAAAAAAATGAAGAGTGCCTTTAGTGGGCTTATTAGTAGCCTAGACATAGTTGAAGAAAGAATCTCGGAACTTGCAATATGTCAATAGAAACTTTCAAAAGTGAATAACAGAGAGAAAAAGGACTAGGGTAAAAAATAAATAAATAAATAAATAAATAAATAAATAAAAGCAAAAAAACAAAAAAACTGAATAGAATGTTCAAAAACTGTGAGGCAACTACAAAAGGCATAACAAATGCTAAATGGAAATACCAGAGTGAAAAGAAAGAGAAAAAAAATAGAAGAAATATTCAAAGCAATAATGAGTGAGAAATTTCCCCAAATGAAAGTCAGATATCATGCAACAGATCCAGGAAGCTCAGAGAACACTAAATGGGATAAATACCCAACACAAAAACAAAAATAACCAAAACCCCTATACTTTCGCATATCATTTTCAAACTACATGAAATCAAAGAAAAAGAAAAAAAGAAACACACACACACACTTAAGGAAGCCAGGGAAAAACAACAACTTACCCATAGAAGAAAAGAGATGAGAATTAGGGATTCTGGGTGGCTCAGTTGGTTGAGTGTCTGCCTTTAGCTCAGGTCATGATCCCAGGGTCCTGGAATCTAGCCCTGTATCAGGCTCTCTGCTCACCAGGGAGTTTGCTTCTCCCTCTCCCCCTGCCTGTCTCTCTGCCTGCTTGTGCTCTCTCTGTCTCTCTGACAAAGAAATACGTAAAAATCTTAAAATATATATGTGTATATATATATATACATATATATATATACATACATACATACACATATATATGTGTGTGTGTGTATATATATATGTATATATATATGAATTGCATCTGACTCCTCCTAAGAAACCATGCCACCAAGAAGGGAGCGCACTAAAATATTTAAATGGTTAAGTGAAAAAAGCCCTACCAACGTAGACGTCTATACAGTGTGAAATCACCCTTCAAAAGTAGAGGTGAAAGATTGTCTCAGACAAACAGAAATTGAGGAATTTTGTTGCAAGTAGTGTTAAAAGAAGTTTTTTAGAGAAGGAAAATGATATAGGTGAGAAACTTGTATCTACATATAGAAAGGAAGGGCATAGGATAATGAGTAAGTGAAGAAAAAATTAAAATCTTATTTTTTTTCTCTTCATTGGTCTAAGGGAAAACAGTTTTTTCAAAATAATAGCAATAATGTATTCAATTATGTATGCTTTTATATGACCTATATTTGTTCATGTCTATACATGTATGTATGTACGCATGCACACATACACACACACACACACACACACATTTCTGTATGCTTAACCATAAGTGAAATCAATGACAGTAATGATACAAGAGATGAAAGGGAAGAATTAGGAGTATTTTGTTATTATAGGATACTCGAATTACTTATGAAGTGGTATATAGTGTTACTTGAAAGTGGACTTGAATTAGTTGTAAATGTATATTTCAAAATACCCAGAATAGCCAACTCAATATTGAAGGAGAAGAGCAAAATTGGAAAATTGAAGAGCAAAATCTAACTTCAAGACCTACTATAAGCTACACTAACCCTAATCCAAACAGTGTAGTACTGGTGAAGGAATAGATAGATAGATCAATGGAACAGAATAGAGAGGCTACAAATAGACTTACATAAATATAGCAGACAGACCTTTGACAAAAGAGCAAAATTAATACAATGGAGAAAGGAGATTTCTTCAACAAATGGTATTGGAACAACTGGACACCTGCATGCAAAAAAAAAAAAAAAATCTAGATACAGATCTCACACCCTTTTAAAAAAATAGCTCAAAATAGATCTTAGACTTAAATGTAATATGCAAAACTGTAAAATTCCTAAAAGATAACATAGGAAAAGCATAGAAGACTTTGGATATGACATTAGATACAATGCCCAAGGCATGATCCATGAAAGAAAGAATCAATAATCTGGATTTCATTATAACTCAAAATTTCTGCTCTGTGAAAGACAATATCTACAGAATGAGAAGGCAGGTCACAGACTGGGAGAAAATATTTGCCAAAGACACATCTGAAAAAAAGATTTCTATCCAAAACATACAAAGAACTCAGAATTCAAAAATAAAAAATATGAACAACCTGATTAAGAAATGAACAAAAGGGGGAACCTGGATGGCTCAGCCAGTTAAGAATTTGACTCTTGATCTTGGCTCAGGTCTTGATCTCAGGGTCATAAGTTCCAGCCCTGTGTTGGGCTCCCCACAGTCATGGAGCCTACTTAAGAAAAGAAAAAAAAAAAGGGGGGGTGCAAAAGTCCTGGAGAGATGCCTCACCAAAGAAGATATACACATAGCAAATAAATATAATAAATATATTTAAAGATGCTCCACATAATTTGTTATTGAAATGCCCAAAATCTAAAACACAGACACAAAATGCTGATGTGGATACAAAGTAATAGGAAACCTCAGTCATTGCTGGCAGGAATGCAAAATGGTAGAGCCACTTTGGGAGACACTTTGGCAGTTTCTTACAAACGTAAATACACTCTTACAGGATTCAGTAGTCATGCTTAGTGTTTACCCAAATGAGTTGAAAACCATGTCCACACAAAAGTTTGCATGTTGAAGTTTATAGCAGCTTTATTTGTAATTGTCAAAACTTGGAAGTAACCAAGATATCCTTCAGCAGGTGAATGGAAAAACCAAGGCATATCCAGACAGTAAAATATTATTCAGTACCGAAAAGAAATGAGCTACCACACCATGAATGGATGTGGAGGAATCCTAAATGTATATTACTAAATGCTATAGCGTGAGTATTTTTGTCCCTCCCAAAATTCATATGTTGAAATCCTAACTCCCAAGGTGATGGTGTTAGGAGGTGGGTTTTTTAGGAGTTCTGAGGGTGGAGCCCTCCTGAATAGGATTAGTGCACTTATAAAAGAGGTTCAAGGGCCATCATGTGAGGTTACAGAGAAAAGACAGTCTATTGCCAAGAATTGTATGCTCATCAGACACGAATTCTGTGGACACCTTGATCTTGGACTTCCCAGCCTCCAGAGCTGTGAGAACTAAATATTTTATTTATAATCCCCCCTTTTATAGTAGTCCAATCAGACTAAGACACTAAATAAAAGAAAACAATCTATAAAGTCTACGTATTGTTTGATTCCAAATATATGACACCCTGGAAAAGGAAAAACTATACAGACAGTAAAAAGGTCAGTGGTTGCAAAGGGCTAAAAGGAGGAGGGAGGAAGGAAGGAATAGGCAGAACATAGATTTCTAGGACAGTGACACTCTTCCCTATGATACTACAATAGTGGATACATGTCATTATACATTTGTCCAAACAGTAGAAAGTAAATGAGTGAGCAGAGAGTGAGCTCTAATGTAAACTGCGTACTTTGGGTGATAATGATATGTCCACGTAGAAATTCATTGATTGTAACGAATGTATCACTGTGGTGAGGGATGGTGATCTTGGGAGAGGTGGGACATGTGAAGGGCAAGAAGTAAATGGGAACTCTGTACTTTCTACCCAATTTGGCCATGAACCTATGACTCCTCTTAAAAAAATAAAGTCTATTTCTGAAGAAAAAAAAAAAAGAAAGAAAATTGTGGGAAAGGATTACAGAGTTAGAACCATTATGCTTTTCCGTTATTAGTGGTTTCTGTATCATGAAAAATAAATTCTTAGACTTACAATTTCCTCTCACCGCCTGATTTTCAGTGGCTCTCTTGTAATTTTACTACCTACTGATTTTACTACATAATAATTTTACCACATAATTTTACTACATTCTCAATTCCAATACTACATTCTCAATTCCAATACTACATTCTCAATTTTACTACATTCTCAAGGCTCTTTTGAGCCTTCATTCAGTAGGATGGTAACATCATCATGAAGTTTGGGGTTTTTGTTTTTCTCAAAAGTGACTCATGAATATTGAATTCCCAAGTTCGTTTATGCTTAAAAATATCTTTCTGTGGCCCTCGTCTTACAAGGACTACCGTTTGGCTGAGTTTAACATTGTCAGGTCACCCACCCCTTCACTCGGAGTTCTGCAGGATTGTTGCTACTAAACCATCATGGAGAACATGGAGGCCAGTCTGATTTTTTCCCACTTGTGTCTGATTTTTCACTCTGGATGCCTAACTTCTTAAATGTTAAATGTTAATATCTCTTCTAGGATATGCTTCAACATTAATCATTCAATATAAAACGTTTTATGATATGCAGAGATTCTCTTCATGTTACTGTTCAGCTGTTTCTTCATTTGTTTTTTCTTTACCTCTCTGAATTTTTTTGCTGTTCTCTTTGCTTGGTTCTGTACCTAACTGGTGTCAATTATGTGTATGTTGGATGATATTTGTCCTTGCTATGTATCATTGACTCTTCTGTTATTGTCCTCAGTTGTAGCCTTTCTCTTCTGACTTTTCCAGAATCATCTCAAGTTCTGTCTCCCTGACATCTTTTTGTTGTCAGCTGTGTCTGTCCTGTTTTCTCACTACTCCCGCCTATTCATTTTCCATCTCCATGAATAACTGTGTAAGTTTTACCTCAGTTTGTCTTCTTACCTTCACAAACTCCCTTTTATTCCCATTGGGCTGGTTTATTACTTTCTTTATCTTTTCTTTTTTGAATTCACCTTCTAATTAAAATTCATGTTGTAAATTCATAGTGTAAAATATCCATGAAGAGTTTTCTTCTATTTCCTAGATGATATTTCCTTCCAATTTGTACTTTTTATTGGGTTTTGTATGCTGTATTTCTTTCTTTCAACCTTTTTAGCTGTAGTATATCCCCTATTTAACATTAGCCACTGTCTTCAGACTTCTTGTTGGCTCTGATATAGAGCAGGCGAATCAAACTCTATCAGGCGCTCAGCTTCCCTGAGTTTAGTGTTGCTCTTTAATTTTCTATACCCAGAAGCACCTGGGTGACTCAGTCAATTAAGCATTAGACTCTTGGTTTTGGCTTAGGTAATGATCTCATGGTCCTAGGATTGAGCCTCATGTCAGGCTCTGTGCTCACAGGGAGTCTGCCAAAGACTCCCCTTCTCTCTCTTTCTCTCCCTCTCTGCCCACCAAAAATAAATAAATAAATATTTGAAAACCATTTTTTTCTGCATCCAGTATAGTGATCCTGGGAGGTGGTGGATGGTGAACACAGGGGAAAATAGGCTGGCTGGAAATCCCATTTGAGTACCTCTATTAGGGCCCTCACCAGCCACTAAGGACATATTCCACTTCCATAACCTCTTTGCCCTAATTCGTCATAGTTCTCTGAAATATGTCATGCTGTCATAACCTGACTGCTTACGCCATGACCCAGTGCTTAATTTAGTGGCCTCTTATTATAGAGGACTTTTTTTCTTGACTCTCTATCAGTGTTATTCTTGAATCTGCTTCTTTTCTTGAGGGTTTTAGTAAAAATTCTTAAAATGTTATTAGCTCCTTTTTTCTCCTCAATTCTACTTCCAAGGGTAGGGCTAGGAGCCATGCTGTGTGGCAAAAGAGTGATCAGTTTCTTTCCTTGGCTGCAACTCTTAAAATTATATAATATGAAATTCAATCTCTTTCCTCATTTGGTCACTGCCTGTGAATTTTTTACTGTTTTGTTCATTCCTTTTTGGGGGATTTCATGTGTTTGCTTCTTCTTCTTCTTTTTAAAATGTATTTCATTCAGTGCTAGAAGAGATTAATTTTATAATCCCACTGTCTCAGAAGTCTTTACCCACGGCTTTTTCAAAATCACTTTGAATGGTGACTATTGCATCTAAAACATAACTTTACTTTCCACCATTGTAGCTTCCTCAAATGCGATCAATATACCTGTGATAGTTAATTTTATTTCTCAACCTGACTGCACTATGGAGTCCCTAGCCGGCTATTTGGTCAAATATTATTACAGATGTGTCTGGGAAGGTGTTTCTGGATGAGATTAACATTTAAGTCAGTAGAATGAATAAAGCAGATTGCCTTCCTTAATATGGGTGGGCCTTATCCAATCAGTTGAAAGCCTGAACAGAATAAAAAGGCTTAAGGTGGAACCTCCTGCCTGACTGCCTCTGAACTACAATGTCAGTTTTTCTTTCAGACATGAGCTAAAACATTGGCACTTCCTGGGTCTGGAGTTTGCTGGTTTTCCAGGCTACAACTATACCATCAGCTTTCCTGGGGCTCTGGTTGGCTGGCCAACTGCTAATCTTGGGATTTTCAGCCTCCCTAACTGCATGAGCCAATTCCTACTGACTGTTTTTCAGAGAACCCTAACTAATAGAATTAGTAAAAAAATGTGGCATGGCACAAATACTAGCCATTCAAAACTGAACTCTTTTGGAAAACATTTGTTTAACGACATCAAAATGAACATTAATGTTAATGTCACAGATTTAGGATAGATAGCTCTAAACTTCAGAGAAGCAGTCCAGGTCAGAGATTATAAAACACCAGTCTATAATTCTAGAACCCTCTTTCTCCCCTTGGAGAACAATATTTCCCATCCCTGTCCTACAGGTTCTTAAATGCTAAAGTCATCTACAAGTTTGTCTGCCCCATAATATATAATTCAATTGGACTTGGAAGTCTGAGACTCGATTAGCATGCCCAGGTGCTTCCTTAGCCTACTTTTTTATTTAATACTTTAATTTCCTCTTTGAAATGCTTTATCTATCCTCCCCAGTTTGAAAATTATTCTCCCTGAGGAGAAGATAGAAGCAAAATCATGTTTTGGGAAACACATGGGCTTGGAAGATATAGAGTCAACATTTCAGGCCCAGGAACTCCTATTAACTCATTGTGTGATCTTCAGCAAGTTATTTATGCAGCTGACATGCAGTTTTCCCATCATCAGGTGGTATTCAATAATAATCAACAGCACAATGTTTAATCAGAACAATATTGTGATTAACGGAAAGACACCAACAGATAAGTTTCTTTAACGTTGCTAAAGAATAAACACAAAATGGGGGCGCCTGGATGGCTCAGTGGGTTAAAGCCTCTGCTTTCGGCTCAGGTCATGATCCCAGGGTCCTGGGATCGAGCCCCACATCGGGCTTTCTGCTCAGCGGGGAGCCTGTTTCCCCCTCTCTCTCTGCCTGCCTCTCTGCCTACTTGTGATCTCTCTCTGTCAAATAAATAAAATCTTTAAAAAATAAAAAAAAAAGAATAAATACAAATGACCTCACACAGATGACTTCACAGATCAGAGGAGGCAACATCAATCCTCTGTGTAGAGGCAGGCCTCCCTGATGCTCAAAATACCATTAAAACACCTTTCCACCAAGATATCTTCTTATCATTGTTAAGACACTTTCAAGTTGTTAAACTTCCTTTGCCATGATCTACAAGTTTTTCTTTTCTTTCCTTTTGATTTTTCTAGCTTCTGAATGTCCTCCTATCCACTAGATGCAAGTAACTGGAAATACCCCCAAAACATTCCTGCAAGAATGAGTCAGAGAGTTCTGCCTCTCGAGGTCAATTTCCCAAGTGAGCATCTTCTCATAGGTTAGGCTTTGGGTCTGCTGAAATTTATTGCTCTACTTTCTACTCCTAGGGATGCCGTGACATTTAAAATTTTTAAATACTAGGAAAATAAAAGTTACTCCAAACAAATGTAGTACTCAGTTAACTCACACTGTATACCCAGTGTTCTGCTCAGTTAAGAATATTTGGGTTGCAAGTGACAGCACCATTCAACTCAATTCAAACCGTCCTAATAATAAAGAGTATTTATTATCTCACAAAACTTAAAATTCCACCAGTTATTCTGGCTTTAGGAGAGAAATGATCTAGTAACTCACTGGGTCCACTTTTTTCTCTTTTCTTTCCCCTGTGTCTATTATGATTTCCATCTCATCTGAGAGAATCAGTGTCTGATAGCTCCTACATTTATTATGAGATTCATACTTTATCACTGGGTCTGATATCCATCCCTGAACTAAATTAGGGAGAGGATAAATTGATTGGATTAATTAAATCAAGACCCATCTCTGGAACTGAAAATGGGATCATTCCCACACAAGTCTCATGTGTGAGAGTGAATTCCATGTAGGACAATTGGGGTACCGTTAGCAGGAGACATAGGAACAAATGCTACGGAGACAGTGAATGTCAACTACATGGATTCATTTTTCTTTTCAAAAAAAAAATGATTAAAGTACTTCTTGACTCTATCTAGCATCAGTACCTGTAGTGCTTTTCTTAGAAAAGTTCATGCTATTCTCCTATATTACTCTTTTGGTAACCTGGCCCTTCTCGCTTGATTACTACTTGTTTTAAAAGATGAATCTACTAGAGAACTTCCTTTTTTTTTTTTTTAAGATTTTATTTATTTATTTATTTATTTATTTATTTATCTATTTGAGAGAGAGAAAGAGTGCACAACCAGGGGATGGGGAGGGGAAGGAACAGAGTGGGAGGGAGGGGGGAAGAGAGCCTCCTTGCTGAGTGTGAAGTCCGATGTGGGACTCAATCTCATGACCCTGAGATCATAACTTGAGCTGAAACCAAGAGTTAGATGCTTAACCAAATGAGCCACCCATGAGCCCCACTAGAGAATTTCCTTAATACCCCCATATTGATATCTGTAATTTCTTCCCCCTTCCCTTCCTCATTGTGTTATTCAGAATTATGTGGTTAGAATTGCATTTTTAGGTTCAGCTCCCAGCTTCTCTTAAATGTGTTTTCCTCTATATTCTTCCAAATATCTTAATAAAGGAACCTGACAGTAATGACAATTATGTTGTTATTGGGGGAAATATAACCAGCATATCAGCTAGGCCCACTCCCCCTTTCATGTTATAGTTGGTAGAGATGGGACTGAAGTGTGAATGTATCATGAGAATAAGGTTGAAGAAAAATGTGGTATTTTCTTTTTACTAAAGGAAGAAAGTTTATGCAGCAGTCTTAAAAGGAGTCTAATAAAAAATTAAAAAAAAAACCCAGAGAACACATCTGATTCTTGACCGCCAGCCTAGAAAGCTTTCTTCAGATTACTTCCCAGTCCTACCTCTCACATGACCCGTGTTTTCTATATGTGAAAGAAAGAAATTTTTGTGCTGGTCAGAAAAAAAAACCCTCAGGCTGATTGGTTGATTGTACACCATTTTGTTTTATCCACACTCTATTAGCCCAGGTAATTGGGAGTTGAGTCCATTATTCCATTTCCCTGTCCTATTGCAGTTCTCTCTTTCTCTCTCTCTCCCCCTCTCTCTCCCTCCTTTTCCCTACCCCCTCACATACACATAATCTCTCATACTTTATCTCTTTCATCTAAAAGTATGAGACATTCTAAATTTTCCTTTTAGCCAGGAACCACTTGAAAACTTTTACTCTAGTGATTTGGGGATGCAGGGGGCAAGGGGGGGGGTCAATGAAATTTTGTTTCATCTGGAATTTTTGTGGGTCTTAGTGAATTAATGTACATGTGTGTATATTCATCAGGAGCTCATTTATTATTTTTTTGATTACTCCAACTTAAAATCTTTAAAAACCAAATAGTGAGTTATTTATAATGAAGAGGTCCAAGGGAAAGTCTGAACAATCATCCTTCCTGTACATACAGTCAAAATATCAGGAAAATATCTTCGATCATCAAATCCCTACCCCCACCTGCCCCACGCACAAAACACCCTGACAAGAGTTTCTGAGATATATAACTAATGCTTATTTCCATGACCCATAGAACCATATATTTTTGTGATTTTGTCACAAACTTAGTGAAATTCCATAAAAACAGTTATAAAATATATGTGTGGACCTTCCCTCTCAATTTTTGGTAGAATTTTCTTAAGAAAACTTCAACTACTCCCCTGGGGTTAATAATACATTATATGTTTATAAAAAAAAATTAAAAATTTATTTAAAAAAAGAAAACTTCAACTACAATTTCAGTCTGCCTACTAATGATTTAGCTTTCACAATTCTTAACAAAGAATAGTGCTTCTTACTATTTATCTTAGCTTCTTAGATATTTTATGTTTACAAAATAAAACACTTTCCCTGATCTTTTCAGCATAACTTAGTCACTTAGCCATATTTATTGTGCAAGTACCAAATTTATATGATTGTAGTGGGAGGTTTGGTCCAAAACCGAGAGTCAACTAAGCCTTCTGAGAAACGACAGACATTAGCTCTTCACTTAATACTCAACGATATATCAGATTCTTTGTTAAGTAATATTTTGACCTTCAAAAAATAAATGATTCAGTGATAACACTGGACATCTCCATTTTAGGCCCTGGAAATCTCTGCTTATTTATTGTTTCCAAAAAAAACGTTCTGAGTAAATCTCACTGGATTGCATTTCTAGTAAAAATAAGAACTGTCTTTGTTTGTTGCATTTTTGCTACAAGCACTTTTGAAAGGCTGCTTAGAAATAAGATGGTGGTATATTCCAAGGGAGTCCATGAAGCCCACCACCTAGTGATGGAACATGACAAAAAGCAAACAAACAAACAAACAAACAAACCAGCTGATAAGATCAGCTGTGAGGAAGCTAGAACCTAGTGACAAGTCTCAAAACCAAAGTCCAGCAGACTTCAGAGGTACTCAGAAATGTCGCAGATGGGGGAGAACAGAATAACATTATCAAGGCACAAAGCCCTGGCCTAACCACTGGAGACAAAGGGGATGGAATGGGGGTCCCAGAACATGATAGAAGATAAAAGTCAAATGGAGCCACTTTGTAAAGGGTGAGCTTTGCCATTCCCTTATACCTGCGTGTTATGTTTCATTGGCTACTTCTTGAGTTTCAGTCTCAACAAAACTAATTTGAAGAGCTTACTGTGTATTATACAGCTTGTTGTTGTTAAGAAAAACATCATAAATAGGTCTAAGATATTTAAAGAAGAGGAGCGATTTGGAGTCTGTTTGCTCCTTCCTTCACAAAAAAAAGAAAAGAAAAGAAATTATAAAATATATTATCCATACAAAGGCCAGCCATCTCCTAACCCCTGTGGGCATAATGTCATGTTAAGGAAGCATTAGTCCAGATTCCATAATAATTGAAAAACAATGTAAATTTTTACTGCTGCCATTCATAAAAATCGCCTAAGGGAAATCATCCAGAAAAACTTTGGAAATATATTCTTTCCAACCCTGTGGCCCCCTTCCACATGTGGCAGCTGACCCCAAATCCCTGTTCCTCCCCCAAACTCCCTTTAGTCTAGCTGAACGGGCCTCTCCTACATCCTGACTGATCTGTCCCTGGTGCAGCCTCTTTACTATGTGGCCCATTTTAACCACTCTGACTTTTTGCAGATCCCCTCTTCCCCCTTTAACCAAGATCTATAGAGTGAAAGAATACCTAAAAACTTATACAGCAAGGAAGAAAAATTCCTCTCCCTCTTTTCCAAGATGGTTTGCTGATGGTGGACAGACACTGAAATTTCAACTTGTAACTTGTTTCTTTTATTCTGTCTCACTAATAATATGGATAGCCTTTCCTTTTAAAGTAATTTTGTTAAGTAGCAAGTTTGAAGAGGAAAATGAAGGCTTTGACTTTGATTTACTGAATGCAGGCATAGCTTTCATTTGAAAGACAGAAAAGCCCCAAATCCTTGACTAGGTACAAACACCAAAGGGACATGGAATCCAACTTTACAAACACAAATTGCAAAAACAGATGAGTCAAGCTCAGGGATAAACCAGGGTTAGGCTTCACAGTAACTCAGAGCAGATCCAAATGCTCATATTTCTTTTAGGAATTTGCTCTGTTACTTTAACAGTTGTGTCCTTTGTGATAAATATTTTTATTTGAATGAACTATTTTCAAGTGGGAAAAATTACTCATTTACGTAACCTGTGCCTAAAATATGGCTGTTTGGACCACAGATTCCTAACCAAATCTGACTGCTGACAGAGTATTGTAGATGCAGGTGAAGAAAGAACTGTGTTCACTCGAGTGACAGGTCATCCCCAAATCCGAGAAAATAGTTGCAGGCATGTAATAAGTGTATGTGTAAGTTAATAAACTCGCAAGGCGCCATGTATTTTTTGCACTTTTACCAGTGATCTGTTTCTTCTTCATTGCAATGTCACAACACTCTTCTGTAAATTATGTGACTTTCCTTCAGTGCCCATAAAACCTCACAGGGCGTCAGGTAACAAGACTTTTAGGGCTACAACAGGGGGTAGAATGGAATCAGGGGTCATGAGACATGAGGGTAGGAGCTACCCATAGAAGTAAAATATGGTAGGGGTGCCTGGGTGACTCAATCAGTTAAACGTCTGCCTTTGGCTTAGGTCATGTTCTCTGGATCCTGGAATTGAGCCTCTTGTCAGACTCCCTGATCAGTGGGGAGTCTGGTTCTCCCTCTCTCTCTCTGTCCCTCTGCTCCTCTCCTCTGCTCGTACTCCCTCTCTCTCTTTCAAATAAATAAATAAAATCTTCAGAACAGAAAAGAAGTAAAATATAGTACAAGAAAATTGGGGGTGGAGGGCACATCCAAAGAGAGGTATTGTTATTTGACTTTTTTAATCGGCAAACCCAAGAGAAGAGGTGAAAAGTATAGATAAGAAGTAGCCCATGTCTCTGGCCCAAGAAATTTGACTGTGAAGGCAATAAGAGAGACAAATTTAGGGCCTAAACAGATTACTAGCATCAAAGTCAGGAGCAAGGAAGGTAGAGCAGTTACAGTAACTATGTCAACCTTTCTTTTTGGTATATTAATTTGGCCTAGCCCAAGATCTGGAATATGGTGGGTCGCCAATAACCACTAGTTCATTTTTCCTTCCTTTTTCTTATTATGGATTTATTTCTAGACCTAAAATATTATAACTGGTAATGTGTATGCATCAGTTTGGTTCCCTAGCTCAAACTAGATAGAGTTCAAATGACAAATCCCAAAAATTAAATTATAGTTCTACCAGAGCTGTGTAATAATTTGTATTAGCCTCATGTACTCTGTGCCTTGAAATCATCATCTTTCAATATGGATAATAGCTGCTCAGAAGTATCCATAACACAGTGCTTGCAGTGTGACTTTTGGAATAGAACAGATAGTCTTCCCTATTCCATAGAGTGACTAGGGAGCATGAGGCTACCCCTCCACCAAATGATAAAGGGAAGGAGATTGAGATGTTGGAAATAGGACAGATAAACTAGTAGGGTAAAGGTATAGACTATAGCCAACATCATCCCAGAGGTCTTCCCTCTGGGACTGAAGCTTTTTCCACCAGCAAGTATGTTGGAGGTATGACCTACCTTGGCTACAATCATCTGTTTCCACTGAATTCTCTATTGCAGATTACTCTAAAACTTAGCAATTTAAAACAACAAACATTGATTATGTCACAATTTCTGCGGGTCACGAATTTCCTCAAAGGCATAGCTGCGCATTCTTAGCAGGGACCTTTTTGAGACTGCAGATGTCAGCTGGGGCTGAAATCATGACAGTTTAGTTTTTTTTAATTAACATATAATGTATCATATGACAGTTAACTGGGGCTGGGAAGTCTCCTTCCACTTTGATCATTCACAAGGTCATTGGCGAGAGGCCTCAGTTCCTCCCCAGCAGCTGGTAGGATGGTTCAGTTCCCTTCTACCTGAACCTCTTCTTAGGGTGGCTTGAGCACTCACAAAATGGCAGAGAGAGTGATGAAGAGAGAGAGAGAGAGCAAGGTGGAAGATGTGATGCCTTTTAGGACCTAGTCTCAGAAGTCACCATTACTGCCATTACTGTTACCATGTTCTCTTTGTTCGAAGCTTGTCACTATGCCTAGACTTTGCTCCAGGGAAAAAGAAGCAGGCTCCACATTACACTGGGAGAGTCATCAAAAGTATTATGGATATATTTTTAAATGACCAAACTATAAAGGAACAAGACTCTTCCTACCCTTATACACAGGATCTAAGATTTCCTCAGAGATGGAATTATAATACAGAGTACATGACAATATGGTAGCTATAAGAATGAGATATAAGGTAAAGCTGGCATCACAAGTCCGTAGAAAAAAAAATGATTATTTTAAGTTATGTTATCATATGTTGAGCACATTGTGTCTACAATTTATTAAACTTTTATATTCCTAAAGATTTTTTTGGAGTGATACTACCTAGTAAGAGCGAGCGCATACGTCACCTTTTTTCCTCCAAGCAGCATTGTATGGCTTGTATTTTCTCTGTAATAAGCACAAAGATGCTGTATGCTTCCCGTTTTATAGTGCTTTTCACAGCAACATCAATTGACCTACATTGGCATTCTGGGTAATGATTTCCAGAGATTGCAAATTTAGTGCAAAGGAAGATGGAGTAGAAAAAGGCAAAAGGTAAAGGAGGCATTTGACACTTTTTTAAGAGTGCCAAAAGTACCAGATAATACAGAAAAGGGAATGAAGGAAAACCCAGAAAAGTCTAGGAAGACAGTCACACAGAGGAGGTCTCTGGCAGCAAGAGAACACCAACCACCAGAGACAGGGAGAGTAGTCCAAAGCTCTTAGGAACATGGATGAGATTGGTAAAGATAGAACAACAAAGATAACATTTGCTTTTGGACTCTAAGTTAAGTACATGAATGAGGAAGTAGACTTTCAAATTCAAACTCATCTCAGGGTAAGAGAATAGAAGCCATTCATTGTCTGCTCATTCTGAGAAGGCTTCACAGAAGAGAAGTTGTTTTGGGAACCAGGACACTGAAGGTCCTCGTAGAAAGTATAGATAGAACTCATGTAAAGATGGACACTCACAACTGCCCCCAAATGCCCTGCGGCCATCTAAAAAAATATTGGAAGTGAAAGAAACTTGAAAAGTCAAGCCCTAGATATAAAATAGATTTGGAAGAACCACTTTCAAGTTCTCGGGCTTACTAAGTGAGATAGTGGCTTTTCTACATAGAAGTTGCAGTGTTCTTATGTCCTTCAAGAACTTTATCAATACAATACCGGTTGGAACTTGAAATCTGTTCATAGACAAACGCAGATTCACCCTGTGTGTGCAGTAAATTGCTAATGAAGAAGATCAAGGCAACTGCTATTTTTCATCTAGTCTAAAACACTATGTATTCTTCATAAGAAGCACCATTGTTTTATATAATACCAATGCTGACAATTACATTTTAATAAAATTTAGACAGAAATTTTGTCATATCATCCCTAGTGCCTTAAAGAGAATTGATGACTCAGAATTTTTCAAAAGTGCTCCACGGCTATTTCTAGTATTTTCTTCCAAGTCACTTATAGTCATTTTGCAAGTTTTGATACTAACTCTGTTTTAACCAATCAGATATGATGCTGGAAGCTAAGTAGCTTCTGTTGAAAGTCAAGAAGTTTCTGATAACTTAACGTGTGATGCCTTAAAAAGTGGTCCCACCCAAGGAATGACCCAGTCACATATGTTCCTCATTGCTTTGAAATTTCTTTCATCTGTTCCAAGGGATTTGGCAACTTTTCCTGTCTTTAGTTGCATGATAAGCAATCCTTTTCCTGGATCTTAGTAACAGCTTCATCTGCTGAAAGGCATCTGCCTTGCTTAGGTCAGATAAAGCACATCGCATTTTCTCTTGCTAGAGAATATTAAATTTAAGTCCCTCTTCCAACAACAAATCTGCCCTCTGATTCATTTTTACATCTTGTGCATATACAATAACTTCTTTTTAATGAACACAGTATAATCTTGAGGACATCCTAAATTGTATAAATTCAACATGTGTAATATCGACAATGCACCAAATGTAATTGAAGTGAGCAATATGACCAGCTAAGACCAAGCTGGTGCACATATTAATAACTATTGCATGACTACTGTTTGCTAACACTGATGGAAGGACAGATCACAATTTCAGAGGTGAAACTCAAGATGAGTACATCTTAAAACTAATGAAATGAAGTTTTTCATGAAAGAATGTGGAATTTTTCATGTTGGACCATACGGTCATGTTAGGTACCCGGGGAGCAGTATTCCCAAGGATGAGGAGAAAAAAATTATTCAAGCTGTTCCAGCAAATGTATTATAATGTGATGACTATTAAAATGCAATAACAATAAATAAGAATAGTCAATAAAGCATCACAGAGAGCCCCCAGAAGACCCTGGGATGTGTATGAATAATGTACATGGTAAAGATGAAATTGTGAGGACAGAGTACCAGACAAATCAAGCAGGAAAAATTAGCTCACTATAGGAGAAAAAAACTTAAGTAAAATCTTCATTTCACACCATACCCCAAAGTAAATTCCTGGTAGGTTAAATAGTTATACAAAAAGAAAATTCATAAAATAACTAAATCATCTTTGGATGCCAGAAGGGCTCTCTAAGCATATTAGTGAAAGAAGAAATAGATTTGGTGACATAAAAATTAACTTCTATACATAGAAGAATCTTATAGGTAGAAAGATAAGCAACAAATGGAAAAAATGCTTGGCACATGAATATGATATAATATAGTATCCTTAATATACAGAGAGCTTTTATAATTCAATAAGAAACAAATAACCCATAGAAAAATGGACCAAAAAAATAAACAATAAATTTACAAAAGAAGCACAGTAATGGTAAATAATCAATTTAAAAAGCTAAATCTCAAGAATTTTTAAAATGCAAATTAAGACAATAATGAAATATATTTCATCTGTCAAAGTTTGGGTTCTGGTTTTTGTTTGTTTGTTTGTTTTGTTTTGATTTGTTTTTTGAAGATCCAATAACCACCATAGATGAGCATGTAGAATGATCATTCTCATACTCTGCTATAGGACTGTAAATCAAATAAATATATCTTTTTTCAAGGGAAATTTTGAGACTTTTGAGACTTTCAGATACATGCAATACCCATGGCAAAATTAACCTATTACCCCATGAATTATTTTACAAATTTGTTCTGAAGGAAATTTTAGCTATGTGCAAAGAGATTTACGTGCAGAAATATTTATTACAATATTATTTATGATGTTTTAAAAAATCAGAATCAACCTATGAGTGCAAAATTATACAAATAATTTGTGAGACAATTAAATCTAGTATTGTAAAAATCTCTGATGGAAAATGCACAAGTGTGCAGAAAAAAGGGCATAATGTTTAGTGATAAAATCCAGATACAAAATCATAATCAAAAGGTAATATTTTGAGAGGGTGCCTAGGTGGCTTAGTGGGTTAAAGCCTCTGTCTTTGGCTCAGGTCATGATCCCAGATCCTGGGATCAAGCCCCGCATCAGGCTCTCTGCGCGGCAGGAACCCTGCTTCCTCCTCTCTCTCTCTGCCTGCCTCTCTGCCTACTTGTAATTTCTGTCTGTCAAATAAATAAAATCTTCAAAATTTAAAAGAAAGGTAATATTTTTGAATGTTTGAAGTAATTACAGTCTATGGCAGATAATTTTGATTTATTTCTGATGTTTTTCTGTATCTTCAAAGATTTCTACGATAAGTATGTATTATTTTTATAACAAGGAAGTGGGAAAAAAGGAAAGCAATTTGGTGATAAAAAGGCAAGAGCAATGCATTCTTTTTTTTCTTATCAGATAATGCAAATGGTAAAAGACACAACACAGACATCATAATAATTGTGATTTACAACTATTTCCTGTGCTTGAAAGAATAAAAATATTATCACTTTATGTTTTGGATTATGAAAAGTGAAAAGACAGTATTGTATCAGAATGGAAAAAGTTCATTTAAATATATAATTTGTACAATTTTACATAGCTATTATGTCCTTTTGAACTTTCATAACATCATTTCATAATGTAATGTCTTGTAAAGACAATTAGCAGCCTATCATATCCTACTTGCTCTTTCATTATCTAAGACTTAAAGAAGCACCCAAATAGAAACAAAGAAAATGCACTGTCCATCAGAAGAGTTGAGATGTTTACTTCTGATTCACACAGACAATATGACACACAATTGTAGATGATTTTTCAAGTAAACCAGATTCCTTATACCAGAATTGGGAATACACAGCCGTGTACAGAATTAGAATGATCATAACCAGAGGTAAGTTTTCCATAGGCAGGATTAGAGAATAAACCTGTCATCTTTATGGGTATGGCTTTTCCATCCAGTTCTTGTAGGGTATCCAACTCTGATTACCTTCTCCAGGATGAAGGTGAGATTCAGCCCACATACCTGGGAGTTATTTTTAACATTCTGCCACTTCTGTCAGCTTGCTGTGAGAGACAAAATTTCCTCCGCTTTTTACTGGATCCCTGACACAGAAAGAGAATTCAAAAGGTCTCCCCAGAGACTGGAGGTTGAATGCTTAGGTGGTGTTTTGTCCTCCTCTTGGACTCTGAAAAACAATATTTTTTCTAAGGGGTGGAAAGCTGAATGAACAATTCGTCTTACTTTGATTGATGGATTTATTGACAGTCACATAGCGGTTATGTTAGCAGTGCAGTTTCCCCAATTGTATTATTAAATGACAAGTACTGGGAAGAAAAAAAAAAATCGCTTTTAGCAAATACGAAACTTTAAAACTGTTTCAAAGTAGAGGAAAATTGAGTGGCTGTTTACCTTTGCCTCATGCTGCAAGATTTAACACACTTCTTTTTTTCCAAAGCCACACAATTTTCAAGTGATGTCTGTCTGATTTAATGTGTTGAAGTCAAAAGATTCCCCCAAACATCTCTCATTTGAAACCACTATCTGGGTGGCAGTAACAATGGCATCAATTACAGAAATGTTACTGACAACAAAAACATTCAATTCACCAACAAAGGTCAGCAGTAAATCTCTTTAAAATATGTATAGCTCATAAAAGTAATGGGTTTGCAACTGTGGTGAAAACAGATGTTCATAAAATCAGCATTTAAACATGAAGACACTGTAAAATAAATGAAGATGAGATTAATTTAACAAGTTAATTCCAAAACGGAATGGGGGAGGAAATTAACAGTAAGGCATGCTACTCCAAATGAGCCCAATTGCGTGGCAATCAAAGCTAAGACTGTTGTAGCAAGCTAAACAGGGGGTGGGGGTGGGGGGGCAAGCTGACCCAGGGTTTTGTGTAAGGAATGATTCAAGTATGGCACGTCATTTACTTTATCCTGTTTTATGACAGCAGATTGCTTGGTATTCTAAGATTATATGTATGTTGATACATAACCTAAAAAAGAAAGAGACATTTGGTCAGTTTCCTTTTGTCATCAGAGGGAGATGAGGGAGTTTTATCTCAACCAACTTAATTTCAGTTTTGCTAAAATCCCCACAAAAAAAGAAAGAGATACTAAAATCATCAACAACTCTTATTTTCAAACGCCAAGTTTAGGGGCGCAAAGGGAGCCGTGGAAACACAGTTGGAGTTCTCTGGAACACCTAGGGCATATTTAAGAATTTCTTTGTCGAGCAGGTGCGAACAATTATCCAAGCCTCACAAACATATGCCAATAACAGCCCTCCCTGCATTTTTTTCCTACCAAGAAAGGGATGGCGCAGAAGGGTCATTTCTGGGCCAGAAAGGCTGTACGTTACTTTACATATCCACACACAAAGCTCGACCCCGAACCCTGAGCCATCTCCCATTATGCTCCTGGGTTGAAGTAAATCTTGAAGGATTTCTTAAGTGTGTTCTCGCCACTCCTAAGCAGCAGGCAGAATTTGGGTGGCCTTGCTGGGTTGGGGCCTCCTGCTGTTGGCTGCAGTCTTTCTTGTATATACGGTTGAAGGGCACGAGGACAAGGCTGGCTTTAAATCTTCATAAAATAAAGACAACTGTGACTCAAGTTTGGTTTGGCCCGCTCACATAACAGAAACACGGCCAGGACTGTTTTGTACAAACTTTCTGTCATCGCAAAGGGAACAGAGAAGTTAGAACTGAGACTAGGGCAAAAGAACTCAGCCCCAAAGGCAAGTTTCTGAAAATTATGCTCTTGGTGAAAAATTGATTTATACTGAAATAACACTTTAAGTGCCCACTATCAGATTGGCTTCTCTGAAGACTGTAAAACTAGCTCTTGCTAAAACACTGGATTTATTTGAGACCTTTATGATCTTTGACGTAACTCATTATATAGTTCAACTTAGCCAAATCAATTGGCATTGATATAAACCCTCCAACAATTAGAAGCCAGTCTTTAAACAAAGTCCAGTTCTAAGGCATCCAATAATGAACCATGTTGGACTTCTTAGTTGATGACTCATTTCTTTATGCCTATTTTGACCATACAGTTGACCGCATGAAAAATTAACAAAAATACCAAACCAGTAATTTATCACTCTAACAATTTAAGTCAGTACAGCTAGTTAGTGTCAGTTAACAAATATGTATTGATCTTGTATTACGAGTAGCGCCCTAATATAGATATTATGGGGATGGGTTGCTGGAAGAAGAAAGAGAATGAAAGGAAGGAATATTATTCTTACCCTCAGGAAACCTACCATGTAACTGGAGGGGAAAAAATGTATATGAGAAACAATCTGAAAATAGTTTATTTATTTTTTTTTACAAAGTATGTATTTTAAAATATTAGAATACATTTTATTTTATTTTAGAAGTAATATGGGTTCATTATAGACAAAATGCTCAAAAGTACAGAGAGAAAAAATTTTAAATTACTACCACCCAAAGAAAATCGATTTTAATATTTTAAAATAAACTCCTTATTTTCAGATAGTTTTAGGTTTACAGAAAAATTGTGAAGAGATGATACCATATATCCTACACGCTGTTTTTCTTATTATTATCTTATATTACTATAGTGTATTTGTTTTAATTAAGAAACTAATAATGGTACATGAGTATTAACTAAAGTTCCTACTTTATTCATAGTTTTCTTTTCATTTTCTCAACTACTTTTTGCAGTAGAGCCCTTAACATACTTTTTCCACTTTTTAAAAATTTAAATTCACTTAATTAACATATAATGTATTATTAGTTTCAGAGATAGAGGTCAGTGATTCATCTGTCTTATTTAATACCCAGTGCTCATTACTTCTGGAGCCCTTCCTAACATGAAGAAGCCTTTAACATAGGAGTCCTCCCAAGGGTCTCTGAGCTACAACCCACTGTTACTCTTCTGGAGCTCACTGGTGTCATGGTAGGTGTGAGAGAGAGGACATGTCCTAGAATCTTATGATTCAGTCTCAGTTTTTTAGTGAGCCCCCTTCTGTCCAGGAAGGCCCATGACCTTCACAAGTTCTTCCTGAATGGTGTAGCTTTTTTGTTTTATCCTACCTTAGATTTTTGTTCGAAGTCTAGAAGGAACTAGGATGTGAGGAAATCTCTACTCCCAGTTGGAATAAAGCTCAGGTAAAACCCTTTTCCCAGGGGAAGAGGCCTTTGACATGGAGAACCCTTTGGGTATGTTTCACAATGATTAGTCTTCCCAGCTCTTAACAGAGCCACAAGGTAGCTCATTCTTGGATCTGCACTGCGAGAATCTGGTGGATTTTCTGCAAGCAAAACTCTAATTAAAATGTAGGGATCCCGCAAGACCATGGCACCCACAGGAATTTCTCTTTCTCAAATTAGTTCACACTTCGCCTCCGACAGTTTGTCAAAATTACCGTCTTAGGGCTCCAGAGCAATCTGTTCCAGGAAAGCAGATGTCCATTGTGACTCTGGATTTGCCTTTCTCTCCAGATTTCAGGGTAGTGAGTTGACCTGCACTTTCAATTACAACTTCAGTTCTTGGCTGGGTCAGTTCGTTTAGCTCTTTCTTGTTGTAAGAAGGGGAATGATGACTTCTAAACCCTTTACATATTAGAGCTGAAACCAGAAGGCCCACTATTAACAGTTTGAGAACATGGTTCATGTTTTCCTATGTGCATATTTTACAGATTTTTTGCCTATTGTTTTTTAAATCTAGAATCAAATGCCACACAGTCCTTTACTTTCTCTTTTTTCCCATTTACCGAAATAGAGTCACTACTTTTCCATGTGCCTGAGTATTTGTCGATGCTACACATTTTAATGATTTCTAGTATTCCATATGCGGCTTGTTAAGAAAAATACAAAAAATTGGAAACACTGCAAAAATATGGCACATACTTTCAATGCTAAATAAGGTAAATCCTCCCGAAGACTGTGAGAATGAACTGTACTATTTAATAAAGGGTATAGATTTACTGAAGTCACATGTTAACGTGTAGATTTTTTTTCCAATTGCAATACAAGTATTTTCAAGAGGAAATATAACTCCATAATTTAGGATATATTGCCTTGTAGGATATTAACCAGTTTTATAACTAAATCAGCATATTAGGGGCACCTCAGTGGGTTAAGCATCTGACCTTCATCTCGGGTCATGATCCTGGGGTCCTAGGATTGAGCCCCATGTAGGGAACTCTGCTTCCCCCCTCCCTCTCTCTCTCTCTGACAAATAAATAAAATCTTTAAAAAAATGTTTTAAATAAAAATAAATCAGCGTATTATACCAATATTCATTTATTAAATTGTTAGAAAATGTTCTTTGAGCCAGTCTTAACCTCTTACTGGTTTCCTCATTAATTAATGAGTAGAATAAAATCCTTAACATGTGTTCACTTTATCTTTGCATGAGATTCTTGATTTTCCATTCTCGAAAATCATTCTTTAGTAGGGTTTACCATAATTTATGTAATTATTCCCTGATTTGTTGACATTAGGTTTTTCTCACATTTGCTATTAGGAATCGCATTGTAATGAGTATAATTCTCCTTGTAAAAAACATAATTTTGACTCATCTCTGATATTTTTTGACATAGATTGCTAGAAGCAGAATTTCTAGATCAAAGAATACTGTTAAATTTTTCATTCATGTTGCCAATTTGCCCTTCATGAGGATTATACCAATGAATCCTCTCAGTTGTAGGAATTACAATAGTGCCCTTTTTAACTTAAATCCAATCTTCTCTACAATAAATATTCTACCTTATTTTAAATAATTGGACCTTTGATAGACATAGTGTTTAGTTGTTTATTTATTTTTCAGTTTTGATTACTATATTGATAACTCAGGGAGGCATAGATTCTTTACACGTTTTGGGTTTTCATTCACCTATTAGAATCTCTCCTTTGAGAATTGCACATTGATTGTCTTTTGCACATCTGCCTGTTGAGACGTGTGTCTTCTACCTACTGATTCGTAAAAACTCTTTCTATACCCTCTGACATTTGGTTGCAAAAGTTTTTCATAGTTTGCCTCTGGTTCTTAATTTCATTAATGGTATGTTTAGTATAGATGGAACTTTTTTATATTTTACATCGCCAAAATTATTATTATTATTACTTTTCCTTTGGTGCTTAGAAATACCTATCTAGTTACTAGTAATTAGATTGTCACCACTGCTTTCTCTGTTGTCTAATAGTTCCATGGAACTTATTTTGGTGTGACTTGCAACATAGAGATACAATGCTTTCCAAATTGTTAATTTCTTAAAAATTGGTATTAAATATGCTTCCTTTCTCTCCAGATTTGACATGGTGCCACTTAAATCCACTAAATCCTCATGTCTCAATTTTTTTTTAATTATCTTGTCAGTACCATGCATCTGTTTGTACTTACACAGCACCTACTGTTTAAATTAGTGACATATGTGTTTTTTAACAACTGCAATTCTTGTCTTCTGTATGCACATTTCTTCTCCCTATTTTTATTTATTTCTCTATATTAACTTTAAGTCAATTCTCAATTTTCTAGTCCAAAAAAGTCAGTTTGATTAGAATTTCATTCTTAAACTGGAGGTAATGGATAACTTGTAAAATATTGAGCATTTCCATCCAGGGGCATGAGGTGTTTCTTTTATCAGACTCCCCTTTAATGTCCATCAGAAAAGTTTTTTGGTTGTCTTCATTGCAGGTCCCACCTGGTGCTTCTTGGATTTATACCAAGTAATTTATATTTTGATTGTTCTGAAAACCTAGACTATGATAATTTTTATATATTCCGTAGTCATTTCAAAACTACATGCATTTTCTTTGGTTACAAAGTGGAAGATCAAATATATATATATAAAATCAATCCTTTGGATTGTAGTTCTCAGATTCTCTGTATCTTATCTTTCTTCTATCCACTCGATATGGCTTAAAAACAATTTCATAGTACTTTCGGGTCTGATTTTTACAACCATGTGTGTCTCCTAATTGCTCTAAGATAGGCATTAAATCATGATAGTTCTTAATCAGAGATCTGAACACTGGCTACACATCAGAATCACCTAAGTAACTTTTTAGAAGTATGAATGTCTGATGACCCATCAGAGAATGATTTTAAAAGAACCTCTGCAAATGAGAGCCTGGACTTTACTGTTTTGTTTTGTTTTTTTTTTAGAATTTTCCCCAAGTGATTCGAATGGAACCAGAGTCACAAACTGTTATCCTAAATTATTATCATAATCATCTAAAATGTACTAAACATTTTTATAGCCAATCACATTAACCAAGTGGGTGAAATGCTAACTGGACACTCAAGAAATTTACATACTAAGGCACCAGCAAGGTAGCATGTATCTAAAAGGAAAACACTGAGCATTTAAATATTTGAGGTCTAATCCTGAGTCTCTTACAGGCTTAACCTCTAACTTGAGTAGCTAGTTTGTTTTACTCCTCTGTGCCTTATTTTTCTCACTTGTGTACGTTGGGTGAACTAAATGATCTGTAGGAGAAATTTTAAACTCAACCATTTAAAGATATTTCTGTAAGAATCAGTTAAAAATGGACAAAGAAATCAAGGATTACATGCAGGTGGGATGCACAAATCGTCTTGTTTAGCTCGATGGTGAGACTCAGACTCAGATGCCTTCAGGGGCCAAAAAGTTAGCATCGATTTGTGAAGCAGCCAGGTCTAAAAAGTATGAGATCTGTGGTCAGCATAAGGCTCATGCAATGTCTAATGACATTCAAATTCAATTATATAGGATAGTGGTCTCTGAAGTAGGGTGAATACAGCCCGGCAAGTATACTACATGATCCACTGGGCTGTAATAAAACAATATGCTTTATTAATATTTAATACATGGGCAGACAATAATGCATATGTAAATGTATAAATTAAAATACCTATATTGGGAAGGAATGCTCAAATCTTAAGTTATTCAATACATGATTTTAAAAGAATGCTTAGATACAACTGATAAAGATGAGTCACCTGTCCTTAAACAAGTTACTTAAATTCTCTGAATTCCTAACTGCAAAATTTTCCTTGCATGGCTGTGATGAGATTTAAATGAGACAATGCATACAAGTCTCAATGACTGTTAGGTAGTATCATAATTAATATCCAAATCAGCTCTCTTATAGTCCACTGAATCCATTTCCCATCTGACCTTTCCGTTTCATATCCCTCTGCTATACTGTTAACTGACTTTCTAGAACACAGACCAAACATGTCACTGTACTGCTTAAAACACACACTTGTTCATGTGATTGCATGCACGTGCACACATACACACACAGATCAGTGGTTGGTTTCCCATTGTCTGCAGAGCAAACCTAGTAGCTAGCCCAGCAGTCAAGACCCTTCACAAACAGACACTTCCACCTCCCCTGGCCATTTTGTCATCACTCCTTGATGCAGACGCAATGGTCCACTGGCACTAGACTCTGTCTTAAGTGCATCAAGCATTTTTTACATCTCTTTGTTTATTTCATTTAGGAATTCCCTTCCTCTGCTTTTTCCTCCCAGCAAAGTCCCACAGCCTGTGTTTGTTGATTATTTACTGTCTCTTGAGTAGGTCTGGTAGAAATAGGAGCAGACAAATTAGAACATATTTGGGATATCTTCAAAGACATCAAAACTTGCCAGTTGTGACTAGACAAACGATTAGTTGTTATGAGACAAACTGAGAAAATCACCAAGCCTGAATGCATCCAGGTTAATTTGATCACTGTCCAGTGAGCTTGGCACTTACCATGACACCTAAAGGAAGCAGAAGTAGAGAAAGATAGGTGATGGAGGAACAAGGCAGGGAAGAGGAAGCGCTAGCTCTATTAAAATGAAAGGATTGGAGGCTAGGTGTTAAATCAGTATGCATCACCTACAATTTGACTCAGTAATGCTTGGTCTTTCTTCATCTGTAAAGTCAAGGAAGCTGAAATAGAAAGTATATGAGATCCAGCTTTTGCCATTCTGTCCTTCTCTGTACAAAGAGCCCCAAATTAATTATTACATGCAATATTACATTTATGTTGTTCAACTTTAACAATGTGTGTGTGTGTGTGTGTGTGTGTGTGTGTGTGCGCGCTTAATCCTGGAATCAAAGGGAAGATAATGGTACATCTTTTACACCATGTACATCAGAAAACGTCTAAACGTGACCTAAATAAAATAAATATCGGAGTATAGGTATTCCAGATGGTATGCTATCCTGGCTCACTTTTCACCTCTTTTCAGTTTATTACCCAGGAGGACTGATGTTTAAATTCAGATTCGATCCCTTTAATGTTAAGATAAACAGGTGTTTTTTGGCTTATGTAGTGGTTGTATTGCTCTTTAAAAGTTGTTTGAAAATACTTTTCTATATATTAAAATCATTTGAAATATACCGGACACTCTTACTTATAGGGAGCCGATGAGAATTGCTTTGTAAAGTAAGGATACTTTGGGTGGGACAGGTCCTCACCAATATATGAAGATTGGACTTTTCAAAACTTTAGAACATTTAGAATGCATATATGTACATATAACTGTACATAAACTGTTATGAGAGCCTGAAGATTTCAAATGAAAATAGTCATCTAATACCATGGGTGCTGACCAGTATGGTGGCCACCAGCAACACGTGGTCGTTGAGCCTCGAAATATGGAGAGTCCAAATTAAGATGTATTATCAAAGTTCTAACACCAAAAGAATAGATTACCTTGTTAGCACCTTTCATTTTGATTACATATTGAAATGATTATTTTGATAGGTTGGTCAAATAAAATATATTTTAAAGATGCATTTCACCTATTTCTTTATATTTTTTTAATGTGGCTGCTAGAAAAATTTAAATGACATATATGACTCACATTATGTTCCTCCAGACAATGCTGCTCTAGTGGCCATAAGTATGGCGTTTTACGTAGAGTAATGCATACTTGGGCCCTCTATACCTATATTTATCACAGATACAGGAAAAGGGAAATTATAATTCTGAGTGATTTATTTTCTTATTCTAGTAGAACTTGTTTTTTCCTATTTCAAAGTACAGATCTAATTTGGAATGGGTCCCCCTGATGACATTTCTCTGAAAATTTTATATGTGACTAGAATAAAAAAAAATTGTCAGTGATGTTGAAAGCCTTTCTTCATTAAAAGATTTTCTAGATGCACTCAACAAGAGCTTTATATAGCTCGCACAGAAAAAGTGCTTGAGGTAGCAGAATGTACAAAAACAAACAAAATGCAAATATGGGAAATACAGTAGTAGCTTGAGCTATCAGGCAATACTTTGCTGCTCCTAAGTCAAAAATATACACTTTATGTATTTAATTAGTGATTGAACACCTAGACGCAGGAGGGGAATTAATCTGGTTTAAAGAGTGAGTTCCTTTCACACGAAAGAAAGAGAGAAAGAAAGAAAGAGACCTCCTTGAAAAGTTCTGACCCTCTTGCTTAAAAAATGGCCCAACTTGACTCACACATAAATTATTTGCAGATATTATTATCCTTTTATATAACACTTTTGAAGCAGGACAGATGTAATGATATGTAGGGCTAAATTTTTGAAATCCCTGAGAGAATATTTTTTCACAAAGGTTTGGATCTGTAACTAATTAAAAATTAGACTTGTGTACAAAGATTCGAGTTCACATTAAAACTGTCCAATGGCAAAGACCTTTCACATTTGGGAAGACATAACTTTGTTTTTTTCTTTCCCTGTTGTTTCTTTTAATGACTGGTGATAAAACAGAAGGAAATACATTTTAGCCCTAAGACACATCTGGAAATGATATTTCAAATAATCCTCCCATTGGTCCCTCAGAATGAAGTTGAAGCACCCTGGTGACCTACATCCCTTACCTCTGGAAACTCTCGAGATGAAATCAGAAGGGTATTGACAGTACTGCAATTTCCTTGGGGCTCAGGGAAAGTAAATATGCATTCCTCTCCTTTATAACTCAGCAGTGGTTACGCCCTCAGTCATAACAGCTCGATTCACAATAGCCGAAAGGTGGAAGCAACCGAAGTATCCACAGACAGACGAATGAATAAACAAAATGTGGCATGTACATGCAATAAAATATTACTTAGCCTTACAAAGGAGGGAAATCCTGCCACATGAGACAACGTGGCTGAACCTCAAAGACAGGCTAAGTGATATTAGCCAAACACATAAAGACAAATACTGTATGATTCTGCTTATAGTAGGTATCAAGTGTAGTCCAAATCATAGAGACACAAAGTAGAAAGGTAGTTGCCAGGAGGTTGGTGGAAGGAAGGTTATTGTTTAATGGGTAGAGGGTTTCAGTTTTGCGAAAGGAGAAAGTTCTGAAGACTGGTTACACAACCAGGTGAATAGACTTAACACCATTGAACTAGACACTTATCAGTGGTTAAGATGATACATTTTAAATTTTATTTACGTGGGTTTATTTTACCATTGTTAAAAAAAAAAAAAAACCTCATCAGCAGTGCTTTCTATCTTTAATTCACCTATTCAGCTAGTTGGGCCAATGATACTTATGCTCTTCAGAAAACACCAGAATCTTCTTTGGCAGGGAGGTTCAAGTATTCAGTGTTGGAACTCAAAGGCCCTGGAACAACTAACCCACACCCACCATTGTTCATGTTAGTGCCAGGAGTGAGATCCATGGAAGCAAGGTGGCTTTGACCTAAAACCATGAGGTTAATTGGCAATTGGGCCAGGGCAAAAATTAAATTCCTTCACAACACAGTACTCTGTTTTCTTACACATATCTGTGACCCAGCAAACCTTCATGAATAACATGTTATTATGAAGTTTTTTAAATGAAAAACCAGCTCAGGTGTTAATCATTGCCAAGATCTTGTTTTCATCAATTGATGGCTTGCCCCAAAGCTCTTTAGCAAATTTGAACAGAGTGAAATGTAGAAATGATAAGGTCTCATTAGTATATGACTTCCCTGAACGTCTAGACTTTAGCAGTTGAATTGTTATGGTTTTGATCTTCTTTAATAGTAATGTGGATTGCTGCAGAAATTTTTTTTTTTTTTTTTTTTTTGCTCCTGAATCTTTTGTTCAGAAAACACTTAAACTGTGAGATGGCCTATGGTAAGGTTCATTTGACTGGCATGTTTAGAAGGCCAAATTTTTTAAGAGTTACAACAGACCATCATTATTCCTCCAGAATACCCACCTGAAGAGATTAAGACAAAATACAAAGAAAAAGAAAAAGGGAAGAAGAATGATTAGAGCTTTCTAATTAACTATTTAAAGAAAGTTCAGATGATATATTTATACCATAAAGTGTCTAATTCACCTCTAAAATATTCCCCATCTAGCCCTCCTGGAGGCTAGGCCACCTGCAAACACAATGTTTTTATAGTTTCATTTCCTTTGTTGAGAACAAGAACAATTCCCCAGGTTCATCGCTCCTGCTGTCCACAATACCCGTGTTCTCGCTCTAATCCACTGGAGCTTCGACTTCTGAGAAGATGCTCAACATGGCGTCTGCAGTTAATTTGGTCAGTCTCTTGAGCGCGGTGTCTCAGAATATTATTATTTTTTTCACATATATTGTCACGACCACTCTGTAGAACCGCAGCTCCCCACCTCTTCACCCAGGTGACCTGAGCATGCCACATCCAGCTCAGAGGCTACCATGGACATTTTAAATTGTTGAGGGAGCATGGCAATACTGAGTCACAAGAAATTCTGACACCATACAAACTAGTAGCTCCAGACAGTTGACATTTTCAACATGAGATTCCACTACATTTCTTTGATGACACTATATCTTTATGTAGCTGGATATTTAGCAGATACTGTGGTATAAAGCAAGTGCTAGGCAAAAATCAGTGTGGATCAAGAAATGAGGGTGACAGTGTCCAATGCGATTCCAAGTTTAAGAAGTTGTGCAGTGTACAACAGGTGCACCTGCCTTCTTAGCAAATAACTGTGATTACCTAAGAATAAAATAAAAATAGTATTTCTGTCTTTCAATATATGTGTACTACTTTTTTCAGATAGTTATTAATTTATTAGGACACAAATACATATTGTTGGACCTAAATACTTAATAAACAACTATTAAATATGTAAGTATTTCTTTTGGCCTAGAGTAGAGACCCCATGAAAAAATTACTAAGACACCAAGGTCACCATGAACTGACAAAGTTAGGGATCTGCTGCATAGGAAGTCTTAGAGTTGATACTGTGGTTGATTACTGATGCCCCAGCACACTTTCTGACGATCATGACCTGGAGGAATTCTATTACCAAAAAGTTAGACAACAGCAGGGACTGAAAAGCTACTCACAAATACCACTGCTAAGCGATTGAACATGAATTCCAACCTGAAACTTAGATCGATTCCTTGTTGAAATGATGATTCTAAAGCATATTGAAGAGTCGGCTATCAGTGGCTCTGCTTCTTGGAATCATATACCAAGAAACTGTCATTCTGTTTTAAAGCAAACAAAGTACAGGAGCCCTAAACGAATTTCCCTCTAGCCTTGACATTCCTGACCCTGCCAAAACACATCAGTGAATACACATCAGTGGGGCACCCGCAATGATCGTCTCTCGCTGATACGTGCTTCTAGGTAGATACCTCCTGGTAAGAATGTTCATTACCTTGCATGTTTTCCTGGAAATCTGGTTTCCAAGGCTGCTAAGTGTGATTATAACGTCATGATGAAGCTCACGGAAAGAAACCATGTATGGATTTCATATGTCACTATCAAAGAGAAAACAAATGATTTTGAATTTCCTAGTATCACATTATTAAGGGTTTTCTTGATTATAAGAAGGTCTGAAATGCTTGAAATGCCCCTAGTTTGATTTAGAAGTCTGCTGTCATAATCACAATTCTGTACCAGTTGGTTGCAATATGTTAGCTGCCGTCGGTGCTCATTTCCGACCATGTTCGCGTTTTGTCTTTCTGGTCCAATTTTTCTCACTTATGTCTTTTGCTAAAAGCCATTTCAAAGAGATTTGGGGGGAAAAGTGGAGTAATACATTCTAGTAAAAAAATTACCGTGATGCTCACTGAACTTCTTTGAAGCAGAGTGGTCAACATAATTGATGCTTTTATCATCCATGTTTCTCCATGTTCAACAAGAGTAGCTAATCCCACAAAATGGGGCAACTTTCAGAGTCTTGTCTTAATTATCTGCATTTGTAATTAGCTAATGACCAGCAGACACACAAGAATGTCTCCTGGATGCTCCTCTGCCTGTATCTAGTCTTCATTCATTGTACCCTCAGAGATTTTCTTTTAGTAAAAGCCATGTGGCTAAGGACAGATGGCCTGCCTGTATTATCTCCATCTTCATCAGCATCGAGGACATTTCCATTGGGGTGTCTTAACAGTAGTGGAATTTTCAGGAATATTTATCCCAAAGCCATCTGGCATTGATTTTTCAGCCTCAACCCCATGAGGTTTCATGAGGATCTTAACAGGAAAGTGGTGATAAGTCTCCGGCCGTTGCAATTGCCAACATGAGTGATACAGACTTTCTACACCGACTAATGTAGGTAACATAAAGCAAAGAGCCTCTTGGAAAGGCGTTGTCTCCTTAATAGTCAAAAGACTTTAAGATTGCACTGAGTTTTTTTATGTTTCGAGGATAACATCTAAAGCCAAAGGACCTGAGTGCAATCCTAGTCCCTGAACTAGCTGAAAGTCTGAATAAGCCACAGATATCTTCAGCCTCAGTTTCCTTGTGTGTGAAATGGGGATAACCTTAACAACTACATCACAGTGGTTGGGCAACTAAATTTGAAAGTGATATTCAAATATGAGTTATAATTATCTAAGGAGGAAACTGGTATTTTGAACTCAGCCAGATTAGAGAGTCTCTTTGATTTTAGTCTATGTGTTGTGTTTAAGTTCTTGTTTGTATATTATTTGATCATGAGTTACTAGTGTAACCATGATAGCTCTAGAGAATTCGTACAGTAGAAATGGCTTCTGTTGAAGCCAGTCTTGTTCTACCACTTCCGTAATGCAAGTACCTATTTCCTTAAAAAGGCACCTGTTTAGCACCTTTGTAGTATCTAACATAAAATTAGTGTTTAGGTCATTTCAAAAACCTCATCCATTTTAGGAAGATTTCAGTAAAGACAGTGCTGTAACTCTATAACCTTTTCTTTTAACCCTTGAATTTTGACTTTTGAAAAATCTCTTCTCAATTTAAAACTATTTTTAATATTATCATTTTCTCTCAAGAGCCAGAGGATTTCTAAGTTGTTCTTAATTTGTTTTCATGCGTAGAACATTCTGAAAGCCACTTTCTTGATGAAAATTAGTAAACAAACACAAACGGGGGGGGGGGGCAGTCTGAGTGCTCACAATTTTCTCTTTCCATTCTTCCCAGAGACAGCATAGCTGTTTAACAATTTGGGAGCAAATATATCATCTTCCTTCCTTCTTTCTTTCTTTCTTCTAATTGACCTAAGATTGACTCCATCGGAGGCCTGTTTTGCAGCCACAGCTGACCATTCTATTCCTGTCAGGGTCTTGAGAAAAGGGGTCTTTTTCTGCTCGTCATTTAATCCAAATCACTTAAATTACATTCTTTCCTCATTGCCGACTCTGCCTCGCAGATGCAAAGACATTGATAAGCACTGATTTCCTATGAGATGGAGATGCTTCAGTACTCTTGGCATCAGGATCAGCCCACCTGACTTTTTTATTTAGTTTTGATGAATGTTCCTTGTTTTGTACTCCTTCTCTGGTCAATTTATTTAAGTTTCAATCAAAAAGTCCTTAATTATGCTTCTACTGTCCAAATACTAAATAATTACTTAAGGCCAGCCTTATATACAAGCATATGTATATGTATTTTCCCCAGATACCCCCTCAGATAACCACTTGTCCCAGTTTACTTCGGACTGTCTCAATATTTGCCCTGAAAGGCCATCCTCCCAAGAAACTCCTCAGTCCCAGGGAAACTAGAATATGCAGCCCCCCAGCCCTACCTTATTTTTGGTTCTGTTTTCTACAGTTTCTATTCCCCATGATCAACCAAGTCTGAAAGCAGATGAACCTCCTCCTGACCTCTTCAGAAGGTAAGTAGCAGCCTAACGCTACATCATATTCACCTGACTTCATCTCACACATAGGCATTTCTTCCTCTTACATCATCGCAAGAAGAAGGGTGAGTGTACTACAGTAAGATATTTTGAGAGAGAGGCCACATTCACATAACTTTTAGTACAATATACTGTTATAATGGTTTTACTTCATTATTAGTTATTGTTGTCAATCTCTTATGGTGACTAGTTTATAAATTTAACTTTAGTGTAGGTATTATGTATGGGAAAAAATATATCGTATATGTAGCGTTCAGTACCATCTGTGGTTTCAGGCATCCACTGAGGGTCTGGGAACATACCCCTCACAGATAAAGGGGGAATGAATGTAGTTGGTCATCCTAGCACCACTGAACAGTGTGATTAATTTGGCCTATATTTAGATCCTCCTAACTTTCTCGAAAATCATTTCCCTACAAAGCTCTTTTTGTAGATAGGAGCTCTGTATGTGAACAAGTTCAAGTTGTGTCACAGTGACTTGGGATCAGAGAGCTCTACAAACCTGCCCTTCGTTTATGAAACATTCTTTTTCTTAATTCTCAGCATTCTATTTTTATTCCTTTTCTTATTGTATCCCCTTGCAAGCTTCGAAAGACTGTATAAAATGTGATCACTTGAACTCTGTTTTTGTGAATTAATTGATTGGTTTTAACTTAACTAGTCAGTTCAGTTATAAGAGAAATGATAGAGAATGCAATTTAAATTATTAGCAGTGGATTTATCTCATAGCAGAATTAGGGGTGATTTTATTTTCTTCTTTTCTAAATCACCATGTGCGGGTATTGATTTTACAAGACAAAGTCTTTTAAAAATAACTTTAAAATTAGGTTTTAAGTAATCTCAGTTAAAATGTGTAATGTTCACCAAAATCCATCCATAAGACCTCACCATTTCTGGTCAGAGCTGCCCAGGGGAATACACATAGAAAATTATCCTGGTCTTCTGTCCAGAAAGACATCACCATCACACCAGAAAAGGAAGACACCAATCAGGGTCTAAGAGACTGAGAATTGTTAAGCAGGTCAGTCATGTGATAAGCTGACAAGGTCAGTTCAAGAATGAATGAAACTCCTGGACAAGATGGCCAGAGGCAAAATGGGATTTGGAAGGGGGGAAAGGAGCTAAAAAAATAAGTCTTAGAGTATTTTTGTAATTGGACCAAAGGAACTTTCGTTTATTCATATACTCATGGATTTATTTGAAAATATTTACTTGATACCTTCTATGTGCTAGTCTTTACATCAATAAATCAGAGGTATACAAAATCATTGCTCTTTTAGGACTTCTACTCTAGTGTGGTATGACATTAGATAGCAAATATGGTAAGTGTATATAGTATTTTAGAAAGTGAAAAGTGTTATGGGGGAAAAACAGAACAAGCTTGGGGACATCAGGATGCAAAGTAGGGTGGATGGAAGAAGGATTATAATACTAAGTTGCAGAGCAATGAAGGCTTCAACTAGTAAAAGTTCTTAAAAGGGACCAGGCTTTCCCTAGAAGAAAGTGAGTGAAAACAATGACTTTGCAAAAATATACTGGGATTCCAAATGCTGGTTGACATCTAACCTGTGAGGTGGGACAAAAGAGGGACATTGAGTTAATGTCAGCTGGATCTGCCCAATTTGGGCCTCTTTACCTTTAAACTGGTCTGTTCCTAATTGTCTTTACCACAGCTGTGATGAGCAAAGCAGTGGTGTTAATAGTTACAAGAATATCACGGTAGGCAACAGCAGAAAGTGTATTTTGTACAGACAAGCATCATCTAGCATTTCCTATTGCAATCCAAGGTAATATGGAACCCATTAGGACTTTCCTAATGGAGCAAGCAGGTTTCTATTTTCATCCTTTTTTTATTCTTTCCCTGATATCAAATACTACCGAAAAATAATTTTAGTATTTTAATTAATGATTGACTTTAGGGCATGCATGAATACAATTTTGTGTTGTAGAAGTGAATGAGAGTCAAAAAGATTTTAAACTATATGGATAAATGAAACCACTAAGCCCATGATAACAAGAAAGCTCATTATGGGGGAAAAAGTTATGTTGGCAGTAAGCCGGCATTTTATTAGTTAAAATTTCCTAAGGTGAAATTGTCTTGAAGTTCTGCACAAAAGTGCAGAGAGGATATGTATTGATACGATGAATGAACGGATGAGTGTAGAGAAGAACATAATAATGACTCCGAACCCTCATGCATTATGAAAACATACCCATATATCCACTGTTGCCTTTTATTAAGCAAACTGAGCCTCCCAGAGGAGAAACATTATATAAATTGTACTGTTTAAAAATTGCTGTGTTCATTATGAGGAGCTTAATTATGGTCATCATTTACCCAAAAAAATCAAAGTCTTGTCAAGGAATTCATAATAATGAATGTTTCTCATTAAAAATTAATGAACAAGTGGCTGATTCTGAAGGTATAAAGTCTGTGGACTATCATTATTTTCCTTTCTTGTTTAAAAGAATTAATATTCATGCAAATTAGATCCAAATGACTACAGTTTAGGTGGTTACTTAGTACTATAGATTATGGATTTATCACCATAGAAGCCAATTATATTTGTAAGCATAGCCTAGATTATGCTGTGATAAACAAACCTGGAAATCTCACTGGTTTAAGAAGACAAAGGTTTCTTTCTTGCTCATGCAGAAAGCACTGTAAATCAGAGTACCCCTCAAAGCCACTCTCCTCCCCACAGTGACTCAGCAAACTGTGAGCCTTTCATTTTAAATCTCGGCCATTTCCCAACTTTCGGGAACATCATGGAACAGAAAGAGAGAGGTGGAAGGAAGGTTGTACACCAGCTCTTAAGGGCTTCAGCCTGAGATAACACACGTCACTGCTCTTCACAGCCCAGCGCCACATGGTTTTGACTGGCCTATCTGGGCTATGTAGGGGGAAACAGATGAGCATTCCGTGAATGATAGTACGCCTGCAACAGCAGAAGCAAATCCCAAAGAAGAGATTGGTAAAAAGCATATTGCCTACTAGATAAGCTCTGCTCAGAGTTTTTTGCCCAACACCCGGCATGAGGGAGAGGGCAGAACATTCCCAACCACAGCTGAAAACATCTCTGTATCTCGAAACTGATAAAATAACGCATGAATCCCTAAGTTTGTGATGTCATTGCCCTTGCATCCCTGTGATCGGAAACATGCTATAATAACTGCTCACATTCCAAGAGGGATCAAACCATGAATTTAAAAAAAAAAAAAAAAAGACAGTTGGTAAACCCATCTCTCAAAGGGAAATGGAAGGACTTACTTCCTTAAGTATGGGGTTATCCATGGCCCAGGCAAGGCCCTGCTCCTCAGAGGGAGGTACTGCCTTCTGTTAAAGTCTGAAGAAGGCTCCCTTGGCCAGATTAACAAGGAAGATGGTGCTTTGACTGGGAAAGAATAACACTTCATTCTGAAGTCTTGTTTGAGAACACACACAACTTCCCGTTCTTCATCCCTAGGCTAAAATAGCAAATAAATGAAGGACTGAGTTAATTAAATGCATATTTTAACATCATTTATCTGGCATTGATTGGCCGAGGCCACTTACAGTAAAGTGTGGAATAGTTAATACAAGTGCTGGCCATCTCCTAAAGGAGGTGACCTCAAGGTTATATAATTGTAGCAGTAATTTATTTAGCTTAAAATGAATGTGTTCTCAATTAGGTTGGTAGGCATTATAATAACACAAGTGGGATTTATATTTGCTTATGTCTTGGCTGTGAGGGTTTAGTTATTGGATTTGTTTGCCTATATTTAGTCCTCCAATTCAGTATCCTTCCCTCCCAGTAAAGATCAGGAGGCTCGTTCATGCTGATTAATAGGGGCCCAGTCCTGGCGTTGCAGATATTGGCCTCATCTCGCCAGAGGCCACAGAGGAACAGACACGTAGCAAGCCGCTAGAAGTCAACATGATCTGGGGGGTTCTGCTAGTGGGAACTGTTTCTCCCCCAGTGCAGATCCATCGGCATCTTAAAAGTATCCCATAAATTGGTGCTTAATATGAAGACACATCATTGCTGGGGCACTATAGGATTTGCTGCAGGTTTGATATTGTTGGAGTTCATGTTTTTGTTTTTATTTTGTTTGGGTTTTTTTTAAGTTTTTTTATTTTTTAAAGATTTTATTTATTTATTTATTTATTTATTTATTCATTTGTCAGAGAGAGAGAGAGCGCACGCGCACAAGCAGGCAGATGCAGAAGCAGGCTCCCTGCTGAGCAAGGAGCCCGATGTGGGACTCCATCCCAGGAGCCTGGGATCATGACCTGAGCTGAAGGCAGCAGCTCAACCAACTGAGCCACCCGGGTGTCCCTGGAGTTCATGTTTTAGAAACACACCTTCTCTTCCTGTACTCCGCTAGACCCTGGAGGCAGAACAACTGGTCCTCTATAGCAGAAGCAAAAGTCATCCATGATGCTCTACTCTCAGATTTGAACTTCTGATTCTGTTTG
This sequence comes from Lontra canadensis, assembly GCF_010015895.1. NCBI lineage: Eukaryota > Metazoa > Chordata > Mammalia > Carnivora > Mustelidae > Lontra > Lontra canadensis. The sequence goes on from NW_022631025.1 coordinate 18,793,007, forward strand.
TTCAGATAGGGGAGCTGAAGCCTCTTTACCTTTCCTTGGTCAGATGCTGTAAGGAGATTTTCAAAGTGAACAAGCGAATGGCTGAATCTTTACCAACCCCACCCAGGTCTCTGTGAATGTTTCAACCTTTGCATGCACACCAAGTGTGCAACTGTAATTCTGTATGAACAGATAAAATCAATCATGATTATCATTTTCATTTATTTACAGGCTGTCAGAGATGAGGGGTCGGTGGCTCACAGGGTCCCGCAGCGGCTGATCTGGAAGTACTCAGCCAGTAGAGGTCTCTATTAGACTCATAATCATGAAGTACTCATGCCCCCCTGGGAGGGTGCCAGCCCTCTCAGGATAAGTGTAGCCTCTTTGCAGAATGTGTATTTTTGTCCAAAAAAAATTTTTTTAATCTAAAAAGGAAATCTGGCACCGGTTGCCCTTGTGTTCTAGTTTGGGCTGTCAACTTCACGACGCAGTTCTGTTTAAATCAACCAGTGGGGCAGGAGCACTCCCTCTTTCCCCTGACAGATAGAAGGTTCTCTCCTATGACAGCACCCCCCCCCGCACACACACACCTAAAATACAACCCCTGCGCAGCCTTCCCTCTCCAGGGAACTGAAACTAACACTCACCTCACTGTCTGCTCTGAGACCATCTGCTTTGCAGTGAGGGCTTTCACCAGCACAAATTTATGGTCCTTGGGAAGAATAGAGAGACTTTTTTTCTTTTTTTGATTACATATGCAACAAATTCAAGTAAGTGATCAAACATGTGAAATTGCTGGAGATGAAAGCTGTCACTGAAGCAGGAAGTCGTATCAATGTTCTCCAAAGCAGAGTGCTCACAACCAGCTCATTTTTGTTTGAGGCGCTTAGTGGCTTTGCAACCCAGAGAAGTTTGTTCAAATGTCTACGGCACAACGGCAGAAGAGACGACGACTTTATATTTAAAGGTTGCATAACCAAGTCTCAGGTCCTGTGATGCCTGTAGTCTCAGGAAACACTGTCCGGTGGAAAGAAAATTGGACTGGGCATTAGGAGATCTGTGTCTCTCTTTTCATTCTCTGTGTGATGTCGAGTTTCTTAACCTCCCTGATGCTGGTTAGTTCTCTGTGGCATAGGGACGAGAACAAGAACAAAGGAAGACAAACTTCTTGAAAGAAGTTTAAAAATTCTTCCTTCTCAGGATTGTGCCGAAGTGTGAATATTTATTGAACCCTCCTGAATCATACTCAGTTGCTGTGGATTCTCCCCTTCCCGCTCCCCCCACCCCCGACTTCTTTTCTCATTGGTCTGGTCCATAGAAAGTCTAAGAATCCTTTTTTTTTTTTTAATTGATGAGGGAATTTAATAGGTAAAATGAAGCTTTGGGATTATTTGAGCATATCAGAGATTTTTATTTACTGTGCCCTGTAACACCCTCTTTATTCTGGGCATAGGACAGATGTCTAGAGTCAGAAGGACAGCACAGATTACATGTCAGATTATTCATATCCTCTTTGATTTGTAAACTGTTGCTCCAGCTCTGTTTCCTTATTATTAAACTGTGATGGAGGAAGAGTGTCATTTGCACCAACAAATGCAACATCCCAGAAGAAAGCATGGTTAACTTCTCCATCATCCATACACTCATCACCGGTTCATTGGTGTGTCCACTGGGAATCTCCTTTGTGCTTGACCCCCCACCCCCCGCGCTGATGGAGAGGTGCTGCTCACATCCTAGTTCCTCCTGTCAGGGGATCACTCTCCTTTGGGGGAGGGGGGACATCTTCAGGTGAATACCTCTAATGCTAATGGATACGTTGGATGCTAATTAGAATTTAAAGCATTGAGAGAACCCAAATGAGGGGATTTCCCACGTTCAAACTAGTGAGGGGAATGTGGGTCAGAGAAAGGCCCCAAATGTCACAGGTGGGACTCAAAAGTAGCTGGACAGTAGGTGAGGGGAGAGGAGGATGACGTCTTAAATATCGAAAATAACGAGAACAAAGGAAGATAAACTTTCTGGAGGAAGGTGAAAAGCTTCCCCATGCTTCACTTGAAAGAAGTTGTCCTGAAATTGTGAGAGTATTCATACTACACACACATGCGTGGAGAAAATAAAGATCCTTTATTCCCTAAAGCTTACAATCTTCATGGGTAGTAAGGGGAAGAAAGATGAGCTGTTTAAAATCTGGTCCAAAAATATTAAACATTTTGACTCAGCCTCTTTGGGAGAGCTGGTCAGTCTCCCAGAATCCTTCTCTTTTCCCTGATTCTGTCCTTCCCTGGTCTCTGATGCAGGATTCCTTTGCACAGAAGCCCTGACTTTTGATCCAGCGTCTCCTTCCTCTCCAAGAGCAAACCAGCCAACAAAGCTCTCAAGATAGGAGGGCCAGGTGCAGTGGGAGCCTGTCCGTGCACTGCCCCACATTCCTCTCTCCCTCTCAGATCAGCAGGTGGCAGGGTGACATCCGTCCTCCCTGCTTTCTGAAGGTATCTATGTTCCTGAGCTGGAGTGAGGGAGACTTGCCCACTGTAGAATATAAATGGAGAGGTAATTCGAAAATAGCATACCTATTTCAAAACCATGCAAGTTATACAGAAAGTTCTTATATGTGTGACTTCAAAGTACTTTTAAAAATTCCCTCTTTCGTCACTACAGATGGGCCAGGGTCAAGTTTGTACTTGTTTGCATTTCAGACAATCAGCTTATAGACAAGAGACTTCTACTTTCTTTCTTTTTTTTTTTTTTTTTTTAAGATTTTATTTATTTCTTGACAGAGAGAGATCACAACTAGGCAGAGAGGCAGGCAGAGACAGAGAGAGGGGGAAGCAGGCTCCCAGCTGAGCAGAGAGCCCCATGGGGGGCTCGATCCCAGGACCCTGAGATCATGACCTGAGCTGAAGGCAGAGGCTTAACCCACTAAGCCACCCAGGTGCCCCGAGACTTCTACTTTCATTGTTTTAGGCTTTGGGCTCCTATACGGTAGATGGGAAAGTGTTCATATCATATAGAAAAGTATCTTTATCTCTGGCGGTAGCAGGAAGGCTATATAAAATTGGCACTTCACCCAATTAGAGTAGCATCAAACATTTGAATTCATTTCATGCTAAAGATTTTTCCCAATATCCATTTTGTAACGCTGATGAGCCAGCCCAGACAGAAACAGCGCACAAAGATGATCGCCACTGCGGCCTCTCAGAGATTCAGGACATTTTTTTGAGAGAGCGGTATCTAGGCGAGAGGAGCATTGGGACAGACACAGCTCCAAGACACATATGCTTGAAGTCTGTAATCACTCTGATCAGTGGAGTTTCTGAAGTTTTACTCTGGAAAGTGAAGGCTTTACTCAGAAGGTGAAGAAGGCTGGCTTTGTCTTGCAGCTGTTTTGGGAGATCCTGGAATTAATTTTAATTTTAATAACTTCATTGGCATGACAGGGCAGGCATGTTTTGTGAACGTCAGTATAACCGAAGCCCTGTGTGGGGATGGATTGCACGGTCTCTTTCCTTGTGCTCTCCTCGGTGACCACGTCTGACCGTGAGACTGCCAAGTCCAAGGCAAACACTTGTTTCCCTAACTCCTCACCCCTCCCATCTAATTTTCTACAATAAGTAGTGTTTGGGAAAAGTAAAGGATTTAAGGAAATATGCTATTTTTACATGTCTCCAGTCATTGGATTTTTTTCCAGCTATATTCCTATACTCTGGTCACTGAGCCCAAAATGGATAAATAAATCTACAGAGAGTTTGTGAATTGGCTGTTTAGAAAACCAATCTAGCATATTTGTGAAATGTTCCCTTTCTGGCATGGCACATATAAATTATTCTGTATTTATGACCATTGTCAATTTGAGGACCTTTAATAGTCATGCCAAGATCAGAACTTGCAACGATGCGAGAAAAATATATCAATATATATTCCTCTCATATATAGGGTGTCTGTAAAAATACAGAAACATAGGTAAACCCATGTAATGCCTTCAATGACATCTCTAATCCATAAGAGCAATAAATACTATGGAATAATATTAATGTATCCTTGCTAATATCAGCAAATTTAATAACATTAATAATGATATTAGCACAGATACCTTTTCTCACCTATGTTCCAGACTTTATGGACATGCTACACAATGTGATCCCAAATGTATTTTTTTAAATGTGTGCATATATGTGCACATATTTAAAACACCAGAAAATATACAACCCAATTTTTTTGTTATTTGTTAGGAAGAGAGAGAGCACTAGCACACAAGCAGGGGGAGCAACAGGCAGAGGGAGAAACAGGGTCCCCTCTGAGCAAGGAGCCTGATGCGGGACTCATTCGCAGGTCCTGGGATCATGACCTGAGCTGAATGCAGACGCTTAACTGAGCCACCCAGGGACCCCTATGTACAGCCCAATTTTAACAGTGTTTTTTTTTTTTTTTCTGTGAGGTGAGGTTATGTATCATTTTAATTGTCTTTTTTGTTTCTGATTGATCTAATATTAGCATGTGTTACTTCTGAGTTGAGAGAAAGTCAAAAATAAAAAAACAGCAGAATAAACCATGTGTCTGTACATCAGCCGTTCAATGTAAATACTGGGAGATGAATTCTGCATGTAGCTGCAGCTGCTTGGAATCATGGTTGTGAGGCTCAGACTTTGCAGATAAATGGCATGTTTTAAGGATCTAGGGAGTAAAAAAGTAAAAACAAGAAGTATCAGAAGGCCCAAATGTTGATCACCTAATGAATTGATAGTAATAGTCTCAATATAACCATTTTCTTCCATAGAAGTTTCTAAGAAAAAAACAGAATGCAATAGCATGATTTCTTCAGCTTTGATTTCTTTTGTTTCATTCGACCAAACCACCAAAAGCATTCTGAAAACACAACTAAAGCTCCATTAACAACTACACATTTAAGGGACAAATTATACAAAATTTGCTCTTGGGAGGTTATAAGAAAGAGTAACATACATTTACATTTGCCTTCACCAGGTATTTTTAAATATGAAGAAGGTGTTAATTCATGTGGTAACAGCAACAAATTATCGGTTAGATTTATGAGAAGAGATACAAGAGACTGTCCTAGCGCTCGTCTACAACCAGTTCTGCAAGGGTGTTTGTGTAGCCCGAGTGTGTGCATGCAGAATTGTTACTATAATCTACAGCAATGGTCGGTTCAGAGCTTCCCTGTGATAACATAGATTGAATTATGCGGTCTAATAACTTGGGAAAGAGCTTTATCATGAAACTGAATGTGTCCAGTGGTTTTTATATGACTCCGACCTCTTACAGATCGTTTTCTCTGACACGATTTCTATAGCCTTATAAAACTTCTCATATGTTTAACCTGTACATATGAAACTCACAAGATGAAAGCCCCATCCCGCCGGGGTAGCAATCACTTTCTCTATAAGGAAGACCACAGGTTCCCATAAACCTTAAAGACAGAATATAATTTGAGTTTTTCTCTCATGGAATATTTCTAATGCTGAAGTGTACAACATGACCTAAGCACATTTAAGATACATTTGAAAGCCATTCAAGAACAAAACTGAAAATAGGCAGGGATCAAATGGTTCTGGCCAGTCCATCAGAGAACACTGGGTTCATGCCTCATAGGCATACCTTTCTCTTGCCTTTGGGAAAATGACCTGTAGGCTGTTGTAAGGGAAGAGTTCTCATTCTGTAGATGCTGGAACCAGCAGATGATTTACCCCCAAGAGAAGAAAATAATGACTTCTCCATAGAAGACACCGCTTTGCCTTTACTGAGAGGCATCTGAATAATGAGAACTCTACAGGGCGCTTTGGTCAGAATGACGGTGTCACCAGCTACTTCAGTAGATTTTTTTTTTTTTTTAATAAAAATTCTTCTACCCTGATCAATCCCGGCTCTTCAATTTAGAACTGAGATTAATTCTCCAAGACACATTATGGTACAGTATGAACACTTGAAGACATCTTAGAACTGCTTGCTTTCACATTTGGCGTAAGTAATGTACCACCTTGGAAACTGTTTCTGTTGACCTTTAGATTAAAAATATGTTGGATTATCGTGATTGACACTTTTAAAATGACTCATTCTTGCCAAACACAGCATAACAACTTTTAAACATTCCCTTTTCTTTACAACTGCCTCGACTTTCATTACACGAAACGTGGCTGGCTGTATTCTACACCGTCTCTCGTTGCCTAATGTGCTTTTTTTTTTTTTCCTTCTTCTTCAGAGTTCAAGAAGATTTACATTTGAAGCTAAATGTTTCAGTGATCGCTCTGTTGGGTTTCATTATACCAGTGTAGTTAATCAAAGCAAGTCTGGCCTTGCTACCATGATTCATTGTATGGTTTTTTGAACTTAATCATTTACACAGAATGAATATACACATTATCACTGGGGCTGGATTTCTTTAACAGCCTGCATGACACAGTACTGTAATGCCTTTGTCAACTGCGGGTTCCTGAGAACGTCACAGTTGCTAGCATATTTTTGTTAAGACATTTCATTGATGGGCTTTCGATTAGAAAGAAGAGAACAGGAAGCCCCTGGGTGGGGCTCCGAAGAGCAGAAGAAATGCCAGTTGACTTGACTCATCTCCAGTTGGGCTCCCTGGAAATCCTCTCACTTGGACACAAGGTGTCTGTCCGTGGTGTGTGTGGCCTTCCCGATCATAATAAACAAGTATCCTTTCCTCCCCCTCATCCCTAATCCCTTCATAAATTATTGACTCCGGGCATCTGGGTAGGGTTTGGCAGATCTCAGATTTGGGGGACAGCCTGAGAGAGTTACTGGGATTGTTGTTTTTACACGGAAGAAGCTAATTGTGTTAAGTATTAACACCTGTGAACCGGATATAACATGTCTAGTTTCTGTGTCTAACAAGTCAAGTCCAGTGATGCTCCCCTTGATACCCTATTTCTCCACAAAAAGAAACAAAAAAAGGCAGATTCACTTTTAACCAGAAAAGGTAGAGGGCAGGAGTCTATTCCAGGCTCCTAGAGATCGGTTGTCAGTTTTTTTAAGAATTTTGTAAATACATTGTTAAGCACAGCCATTACTAAAAATCAAAGTATATAAACTTTTAAGTAAATCAATTATATATTTTGTGTTTTTTTGAAGATTTTATTTATTTGAGGAAGAAAGAGCACAAGCTGAGGCAGGGAGCAGAGGGACAAGCAGACTTCCTGCTGAATAGGGACCCAGATGCAGGGCTCGATCCCAAGACCCTGAGATCATGACCTGAGTTGAAGGCAGATGCTTAAACGAATGAGCCACCCAGACACCCCTCAGTTAGGTATCTTAAACGGTAATAAATACTCAAAATTCATCACTTCCTGTGCATTTTACTAAATTGTACTATTCTGTATGCCCTTGAGGTTCTCCTTGTCTAGTGCATCTGTATGATGGAAACAGGTTATAGTAGCACACTGCCCCACATCTCTTCCCAACTGCACATTCAGTGATGTCACATCAGTAGCCTGAAATCAGCCATGATGAGAGTACTTACAGCATGAAAATCACAAATGCTATACAACAGGACTTGACCTGCTGTTTTGCCTCTCCCTCATGTGTGAAGTAGACACTACTTTCATTTGCCTACCAGAAAACTTCACTAGTCAGTCTCGGAAAAATTCAGTAAACAGAGGCACCTGGGTGTCTCAGTTGGTTAAGTGACTGCCTTCAGTGCAGGTCATGATCCCAGGGTCCTAGGATTGAGCCCCCTGTCAGGCTCCCTACTCAGCAGGGGAATCTGCTTACCCCCTCCCCCTACTCATGCATGCGTTTTTTTTCTCTCTCTCTCTTTTTCAAATAAATAAATAAAATCTTTAAAAAAAGAAAAGTCAGTAAATTATCTGGCCATAGGATTCCACTGCCGATGTTTTCTGACTATCAGAATCCATTCTGTTAAGTCTTGTGTTCTATTCCTCCCTCCAGTGGAACTTGAACGTGCCGATTTCCCTGTACACTCATAGAAACTATTAGTGGCATTAACTGGTGTTTGGTTGGTGTATTTGCCGTGGTCCTTGAATTAGGTACCGCTTAAGTACATTTAAGTTTAGACTTTTTTTTTCCAATCAGAGCCAGTTTTTACACATTTCCCAACATATCACTCTCCAGAATTGGAGGTCCAGTTGAAGCAGATCTACCCCCAGGAATGACCAGGCTCTGCTGCAGCAATCCTGCCCCTTGATCTTTACATCCTCCTTGCCTCTCTTCCACGCCATCTCTTAACCCCAGAAAAATACTGAAAAGGATTCCTAGAAATAACTAATTTTTATTCTGCTCATTAAAAAATCCCAATTACTAGAATTTACCTATTGTCAAAATTCTCACGGGTCTTTTTCAGGATTCACCATCACTACCACCAGTTTTGATTCAGCCAAGATGCTCCCATCTGGTTTCAACAAGGAAGCAAAATGAAGGTGATAGAAATGAGAAAAGGAGAAAGTTAAGCAGACATGAAAAGAGGCGTGGGTTTGATGGGCTTTGAGAGAATCAGGGATTCTACCTGAGCCTGTCCTCTCTGTGCCATTCTGATTTGCTTTCCATGGAGAAAACAACCTCTTTTTTTTTTTTTTTAAGATTTTTTATTTATTTATTTGACACGGAGAGACACAGTGAGAGAGGGAACACAAGCAGGGGGAGTGGGAGAGGGACAAGCAGGCTTCCCACTGAGCAGGGAGCCTGATACGGGGCTCGACCTGAGCTGAAGGCGGTCATTTAATGGCTGAGCCTCCCAGGCACCCTGAAAACAACCTCTTAATGGGAAACTCAGGGTCCATGATCAGCCAAGTATTCCGTTGCTAATGTAGGATAAAGGAATTGAATGGTGTGGGAGCTGGGAGCCAAGGACTGATAAAATTATATGGGGCCCACCCACTTCTGTTTCAGATTTTCTTAGCATTATATGTGAGCACACTCACAAAAGAAGCACTAAGTCACTCTTCGTATCTATTAGTCACATTTTGTGTGGGAGTAAGGCTGAAATGTGTGCATGTTCTCTTGAAGGAGCCTCTCTAATGGGATATCTTATCCCCACCCCCACCCCAGAGCTCTTTAAATGGTGATCCAAAAACCTGACCTCTGACACACTTCAGTCTTTCTGTTCGTTATTGATACCATATGCAGCAAGAATTACCTTCAGCTTTAACACTGACCCTGGAAGTCATGCCTTTCTCACAACTTTATCTACTATGGCATAAAAATTGTTTCTTCAAAACTATTAGTCACAGCGAATACTTTCCTCATGCGTACCATCATCAACATCCTTGCCTGTTTGGTCACTTCAGATGGAAAGAAACTGAGAAGTTTCTACCTCATTCCTGCCTCAAAGAGGCCCTCAATAGCTCGTAATGGAAATTGTTTGGCATGTTGCAATTAGATATAAATCACACTCTAACTTTCCAAGAAGCTTTGTTCCCAAAAGCAAAAGAAAGGAAAAGAAAAAACAAAAGAAAGGAAGAAAAAATTAAAAAGTGAAAACAAAACTCTCAAGGTAGTTATAAAACTTCTATGCAAAGATATTAAGGATAGAGGGTAACAAAACTTATTTAACTGTAAAGCCTAAAAATTAAAAACTAAAAAGAGCTTATCACAGAATTATTGTCCATTGTTGGGATTCCTTTTCTTCTTGTATTAAAAATGCACTATAGCACTTGTTTTTTCCCCCTGTATATGCCTACACTTTCCTCCTCAGTCGGACTAAAAATAAAGTATTTTGCAAATAGTAGTTGCTCCAAAACACTAGTCCACTGGCTGATTTCAAAAGCTGTGGGAGTCTACAAATTGACCCATTAAGCAGTTGCTCCCACCTCAAAGTTACTCCTATTAACACTAAAATGCAAGATTAGACCTCACATAGGCTCGGTAATGGTGCTCTCACCTAGTGTTCAATCCTATATGTCAAAATCCTAATCAGGTAAGAAGATGCTGAGAACATAGGTGGTGAGGTGCCTGAAGGTTGGCCTTCTATGCTATTCCATGCTGTGTCATTAAGGAACGCTTCTAGTTAAGTTGAGGTTAAAATAAAAAAATAAGCGTTGGTGTCATACAGTAAAACTTTAAGGGGAGAAAAAACTAACAACATGATTTGGTGCAACTCATTTTTGTCAAATGAGCCATTTCTCTTCTGGAGTTTGGCTTCAGACTCCTAGAATGTTCTGCAACTTGCCAAGTCACTTTAACTTCCCCACTGTCATACCTTTTGTGAAAAGAGGAAAATAAGCTGTCTTCATCTCTTTGGGGTTCTAGAACAAAATAGCATATGTGACCATATGTGACAAAGTACCAAGGTGACTTATAAACAACAGAGATTTATTTCTCCTGGTTCTAGGGGTTGGAAGTCAAAGATCAGGTTCTGGTGAGGACTTCCTCTTAGTTCATAGATGACCGTCTTTTTGCTGCGTCCTCACACGGTAGAAGGGTTGAGGGGTTTCTGGAGTCTCTTTCATAAAGGCACTGAGTGCATTCATGAGGACTGCACCCTTACAACCCAATCACCTCCCCAAGGCCCTACCTCCCAACGCCATCACACTGGAGATTAGTTTCAACGTATGAATTTGGTAGAGGACACAATTCAATCTATAGCAAATCCATCATTGGAATATTCCCCTGGTGTTCTGGCAGATGGTGATTCTGGCCTTGGTGTCTACAAGCACTCAGAAGGCCAGTCCAGGGCTGGGACAATGGCGGTGGTGGGGTGGGGGCGGGGTTGTCACCGGAGTGCAGGGGACAGATAGAGAAGTCAGTCTGAAGGAGCAATATACAGCTGCATTGAGCTTTCTCAGCACAAAGCAGGATTCTGGCCTCTTGAGTCTGTGAAACACTCAAATTCACTGAAAGCAGAGAGGAGGAGGACTATATATATTTATATATTGATCTGCATGCTGGGGTTTCAAATGTGATTCATTATGTACCATTTCCTTTACCCTAATCCATCTGCTAAGGTTCTCTTCTGCTGTGCAGAAGGCATTTGAAAAAGAAATGCGACTTTAACTGGGAAGAGAGTAACAGCATGACATAGTTAGAACCACCTGCACTAAAAAAGATTCAAGATGGTATTTGTCAAATATTGGAAGATGTGTGTCTGCTAGCTGAGGGATAACGGGATGTTTTCAGAGACTGTTTTAAAGTTCTATGGCCAAGAAAAAAAAGGCTGCATTTGCTTCTCATAATAGTGGTTATCATTTCTCTCGTGAAATGTTTATCTACTGGTGATCTCACTATGGCTTCCTTTGGATTGTCTTCTTGTTTTATTTTCTCTCACTAGAAAAAGCAAACATCTTGGTTCCTGTCTCTTTCTATTATAAGTACCTAGCATGTGCAAAGTTAACACAAAGACTGCACATTTCCAAGGAACTGGATAAGTACAGTCAAGTGGATCCCAATGGAAATGCCATGGCGTGGGCATTTGGTTACAAATGCTTGTTGATTCTGTAAGAAGTGGAGGAGAGATGGATCCAGAAGGGAGTGGGGGTGGTGAGAGAAGAGAGAATAAAATAAACACTTAGGACAGAGCTCCCTAGTGAATAAAACGCTTCTCTCCAGCTCAACTTAGAACTTTAAATACATGTCATACTCAATTTCATGTGTTGAAACCAGCTGATAATTCAGAGATTAGCAAAATTTTGTATCATACCCATATGGGCATTTAAGTTTTAGTCTACTGACTTGCTTATTATCCATACATCCTGGAAGATACTAACTTTACCAGTGTATTTTTGAGCTTGACCAAGGTATTTATTGTAGCTGCTTTTTTTTTTTTTTTTTTTTTTTTTTGGTTCCTGGGTCTAAAGAAATTTTGTATCATAAAAGTAACATAACAGTGTTACTGAAAATCTGGACAGTAGGGAAAATGAGAACAAAAAATTGCTAAAACATAACCCCATTACCGCTTTTAAGAAAGTTGGTGTATGGCCTTTTCCTTTTGGCTCTTTAATTCTTCTTTGCATTTTCACATTTTACTATAATTATTATATAAATATCAGATATTTATATACATATATGTAAATTTCATATACATATATACAAATTTTATATATATACAAATTTTCTGTGATCTTTTCTCAATAAAATTATATTTTAATTATTCTCTTGTTCTGAACTTTAAAAAATGCAATTTAATGGCTACATGTTATTTGTGAATGGATTATAATTTGCCTAACTTGTCAGTAAGTCCATATTAATATATGTTTCTCAAAAACTGGGGTCCAGAAGTAGATAGATTGGAATATAACTAGTTGGGAAAAGTAAGGCGTGCTTTGGTGGCAAATCTGTTAAGCGTCTGACTCTTGATTTTGACTCTTAATTTCCACTCAGGTCATGATCTCAGGCCCCAGGGATGGAGTCCTGCCTGGTCAGGATTCCCACTGAGCAGGGACTCTGCTTATCTTCCTCTCCCTCTGCCCCTCCCCCTGCTCACGCTCTCTCAGATGGATAAATAAATCTTTTTTAAAAAGAAAAAGTTAAAAATGTTACTTTATAACATCTCCAGTATACTATCATGTACTGGGAAGTTCCAGGATAAGAACTTAGTGTACTCATTTCTCACACCTAATTAAACATGGAACAGTTTTCACCATGGAGCATAACACAACACTGGTGTCCCTAGAGCACACTTTGGAAAACAATGGCTTAACCGTTACCTTATTGTTAGATAACTAGTTTATAAAACTTTTCACTATCATTAAATAAGGATGTAACATCATATGCAAATAGATTTTTGAATATTTAGAAAATTTTTTGAGGCTATATTCCCAGAAGTTAAAAAAAAATGAAATAAATGGAAAAGTTGCTATCTTTTTAAAGTCTTTAATACATATTGCCACATTTACTTTCTAGTTGCTTCCCTGGTATATTAAATTTTTTTTTTTTTTTAAACATGACACTGTGTCATAGAGTCAGTTGTGATACTTTGGACAATCACTGCTGCTCTTGGATTTGAACATGGCTGAGAAAAACAACCAGTTCATTGTATAATTGTATAATCAGCAATATAGTTCTACACTGTGTGGGTGCATATATTGTTAGTCTCCTGAAGTATATGCCTTATGAGACTTACTGAGTTTAAAAGCTGCAAAGTGATTTACCTACTTCTGACTATCACACACTTAGATGGTAGGCAGAGATTATTTTCTGGTTTTTATAAAGAGGCTGAAGATGGGGTTGTATTTTTGAGTTACCTAGACAGTTGCTGATGCATGAGGTATGCTCAGCAAATATTGACCAAGTAGAGGAATGACTAAATGCATGAATGCATACCGACAAAATATTTCCTTCTGATCAGCTATCTTGAGATAGCCCCTATTTCACCCCCTCACTGTAGCCTGCACCATGCAGCACTGCAATAGCCAAAAACTCTAAACCATGGACAGTCCAGGTTTGCCATGGAATTTAAATGTGGCGGACCAAAAGTGGTCGATGTTCTTGCAAATGCTGACTGAAAGGATGCAGCAGGTCTTGGGAGCTACAGGTCATTTGCGGGCTATATGACCTCTTCAGCAAATCTTAGACCTCTCTGAGCTTCAGTTTGATCATGTACAAAAGGAAGTTAATAATACCTTCCCCTGGTGTCCGGAAGCTCAGATAGATACAAAAGCACTTTGAAAAGTTAATACGGCATTGAAAAAAAGAGGTATAATTATTATTTTTACCAAATCTGCGGAACCCATCCCAAACAATGAGAAGACCTGGAAAATGGAGTGTTAGGAGTTTGTAAATTAAAGAGAAAAAGTAATTTAATTCCTGGGCATTCATTTTCCTTCAGGTGGCAGGCCTAAAGACAACACCAGTGTTTTCCCTAAAAGAACAAAAGTCTTCCCTCTTGCTGGTGTTTCCAGTTTCTTCAGAAGTTGCTAGGAGTAGCAAACCTCAGAGTCATTTGCTGACTTTAAAAAAAGAAATACATTGTTGACAACTGGGATTACATTGTATCTCTTTTATCCTGGACTTTTTCCTGATTCTAGTTTTATTGGGTTTTAATGAGACGTGATCTTGTGAAATGCTTTGAAACCTGATTAAAAAGCAACATGAATAAAGGTGAAGAAATAACAGCAGTGTTGCAGACCTAAATAATAAATTAATGAAAAGGCAGTGGTGATTATATATAATTAGACACTTGACATTCATGAGGGATACAGACTGAGACCTTTGGAATCCCCAAATTTGTGAATTCAGAAATATTAATACAGGCGTTCTTAAGAGTCATACATTTCTCAAGCATATCTTCACATCAAATTAACCATTATTTCAAACTTTGAAGATTAGATCTTGCTCAGTTAGTAATTCTAGCAGTGGCCAGCACATTTTTCTAAAACAGTTTCACGAATGTAATTTCCTGGTTTCCATATAGAGTTTATGATGATCTTGTTTATCTTATTTACTTATGTCACTGCCAAATAAATATTTCACTTACTTGTTTTCCTAAAACTCCTAATTGTGTACAAGAAACCATTATTCCGGGATGCCTGGGTGGCTCAGTTGGTTAAGCGGCTGCCTTCAGCTCAGGTCATGATCCCAGCGTCCTCGGATGGAGTCCCACATCGGGCTCCTTGCTCGGCAGGGAGCCTGCTTCTCTCTCTGTCTCTGCCTGCCACTCTGCCTGTGCTCGCTCTTGCGCTCTCGCGCTCTCTCTCTCTGACAAATAAATAAATAAAATCTTTAAAAAAAAAAAGAAAAAGAAACCATTATTCCTTTTCTTTCTTTCTTTCTTCCTTTCTTTCTTTCTTTTTTTTTTTTTTTAATTCTTTCTTGGTCTTTCTCTGTCCCTCTCTTTCTCCCTCCTTTCTTTTTTTCTTTCCTTCCTTCCTCTCTCTCTCTTTCTCTCTCTCTTTTTAAACCACTACAACCCTGAGAACTGTTAAGAGTGCAGACACACAGCAAGTGTGTTCAATAAGTATTTGCTTAACACTTTCCTATACTTCTTCACTTCCATGTTAGTACCAATGGTTGGCTTTTTGGTAAGGATAATTTTTGCACAAAGAAACAAAGTGGGCTTGTTTGTTTGCTCATTTATTTTGTTTTGTTTACTCATTTCATGAAATTACTGTCTGTACTCCCACCCTGAGTTTTTTTCCATGTGGAAGTCCTAATTCAATAAACAGCCCTTACCCTCTCCCTTCTACTCTTGGTGGTTCTCAACCAGGGGTGATTTTGCCTTGCATGGTGATGTCTAGAGACATGTGTCACCAGTGGGGTAGGAGGGATACAACTGGCATGTAATGGGTAGAGGCCAGGGATGGCCCTAAACCTTTTATGGGGCACAGGACAGCCCCTTACGACAAAAGAATTATCTGGCCCAAAATGTCAGTAATGTCAAGTCTGAGTTAGATGATGTGAGGTATAGGAATAGTTGAGGATTCTTAAACCAGTCCCTGCCCCTTTTTCTTTTTTTCTCTTTGTGCTTACAAAAAACACACATTTCCCTCTGTTTATACTATTTCATGGGGTACAATTAGTGGGCCAGGATCTGCTACCCACAGTGTAGACCTGCAGTTTGGTGATATATGTTCAATTCAGGGAGTAATAGGAAGCTCATATATCTTCACTCTCTAAAAATCAGCTTAAAATGGGGGAAATTTTAATCTCCCTCTGTTTGAGTCCTGAATCTCTATCTCTCAGTGCATTCTAAATGGGGGTAGGAAAGATTACTATGTGGGAGACATTGTTTCTAATGAAGACAACATGAGATATACATGCTTAATGGCCAGCTGGGTTTTCTGACTAGCTATGGCTTTTCCCTCCTCACACCAGTGCAGCTAACACACAGTTGAAATGATGCTGGTTAGAGCAGTAGATGCTAAAGGTGTGGCAGTGGGGAAGAGCAAGTCCTTGAGGCAGGGAAATTGAAGAGTCCTTTTATTTAAAGATGGAAGAATGGCTATGAAGGGAGACAAAATATATAGACATGGTACCCATTTGGGATATACCTACTAATATGCCTGCCCCAAACTTAGGTTCTAGAATGGACATGTATTATTTCTATCTGTCCAGAACACATCCTGTCAGAACAGAACCTACATTGTCCTTGGGGGACAACATTTCTTCCACTCTTGGTCCATGTGGGCCAACACCATACCTGGCTCCAGGGGTCGGTATGAAAACTGGCCCATGAGAACTTCCATTCCCCTGCCTGTCAGTGAATGGATCAGCAATAGGCACATGGCCCAGTCAGAGCCAAACCAGTGCCATGATTTTACTGGAAGAAACAGAAGATAGACAATTTTTTTCATCTGCTGGACTTGGGGCTATGAGTTTGTTAGCCCAAGCTGCCATAGATAGGATGCATGAAATAGAAACCAACATACAAAATATAATGAGCTGAGAAGTGGAGAGAAAGAATCTAGAACCTCATGCTGTCATTTGATCACTGAGCTCCAGCTGAATCTAAATCTTGGATCCCTCGTGTATATGAACCAATAAATTCCACCACTCCACCTTTTAAAAAAAGAGATGAAAACAACTTTGCAATACTGAGTCTTAAGTAACAGAGACATCAAGTGTGGATGTACCATCTCAGTGTCCCTAAATAAGATCACGCCTCCTAATTCTGAATGCATACACATTGCCCATTGTCTTTGCAAATTACATACTCTCGATACCCCTTAATTTCATTTGTTCAGCTGCTCTGGTCACATTTGAAAATATTTTCTACCAGTCACTAGACACTCTGCTAACTATAGGTAAATTGATACCATGAACCAGGTTACAGATGAAACACAGTGTTTCTAGGCACTTATCTGACCAAACCCCGAGAAAAACCCACCAAATGCTATTCTACACTAATGACTAAAATAACAACAAAACTGATATTACTAGCACCTAGAGTTGATTAGTACTTTAGCAGTTTTCAGATACTATGTGAAGTGTTTTTTGTATTATTCATTTAATGCTCTCCCCAACCCTGTAATAGAGTCTTTATTTTTCTACTTTACCGAAGAGGAATCAGAGACAGAGAGGTTCCACAACTTACCAGAGGTTGCAAACTTAGCAGGAAGTGGTGGCTTTGCAAATCAGATCAGACTCCAGACCCCGGGGCCCTGACCACTGTTTTCTCCTACTTCTCAAGAGTACTCACTGCTGAGTACCTTTATAGCAAGGTTTTGCAGGGATCAAATAAATGCATCAGTGATAGGCCTTCTACTCATTTTTCCTGGGAAATTCATTCATAAAGTGATTCTTTTCTGGCATCTACCAAGAACAGTTTTACGATAAAAGATTGACAGGTGAAAACAAAGCAGATGTGATGGCCACATGACAGACACAGATCCCAATGGCCTTTGCCATTGTCAGTCTCTAGCCTTGGTCAACCGTTGACCTCTCAGTCTGTGTCTGCCTCTGCAAATAGCAGAGGGTGACTTAAGTGTAATGACAATGATGATCATTGATCGATGACCTACTACGTGCTAGGTGGTATACCGGCCTTTTCCATCCACTGGCAATCATTCATGCCCTTTTAGGTCTAAACCTCCCGTGATAACGGGCTGTCTATGAATTAAAAGAGTTTGGAAAGGGACATGGGAGAGAATACAAAAATGCAATGGCTTGCAAGAGTTGGATTAAAAATTCCAAATACTGCAGTCTCCCAAAAGTCAATTTTTACTTTTATTCTTGACAGGGCGGCATTGTTTGTCCTTGGCAAGCGTGCACACTGCAACCATTATCCTCGTTCCGTTGGATTTGGTGTGAATAAGGAATGAAATGCTTACAGCTGAGCTCTCGGTGGCCTGCTTAACCTTTTGGTGGAGCCCTCTAGCCCTGCTGAAAACCCAAAGGGACACGTGAGTACCCGGAGCATTTTGTTACTCTGCAGGCATTTTCTCCAAGGGCCACAAAAAAGGCTTCCCTGACTCCAAGATGAGGTTCCTCAGCAGCAAACCGCCATTTGCGGGGGTAGGAGGGGGAAGGCAGAGAAATTCCAGAGGAGGGAGGGATAAAAGAAGTCTAAGCTTCAGCCACTGCTCTCAGTTATAATTGAAAACAAGGAGGACGGTTGATGACAATTGCTCATTTCAGCTGCGTGCCTGTGTCAGACTCCTCTTCAAGCTGGTATCCCCGGTTTGTATTTATTTTTATTTAAATATCCTGGGACAGGAACATTATTATCTGCTGCGGACATCTTTAGTAAACAGGGAGCTTAGGCATGTTTGCATTGTTCCAGCTTGTCGCAGTTGTTGACCTGATTGGATCACGCACTGCTTTGATCACATAAAAATGAAAGCACTTTTTACTGCAAATTGCGCTGGAATGATTTGAAAACTAAACAAACCAAAAGGACATGTTCTATTTATTCTTTATTACTTACACATTTAAAAGAACACACAGACCTCCCTTCTCTCACTCCCCAAAATGGGAATGTGTTTAGAATGTACTTTTGAACCACCTTCTCTTTGAACGTTCAGGCAAAACCCTCTGGAGGGTGCTTTTAAAAAGCATCTGTGTGCCGGCAATTTTGGTTTGCAAAGGCACGGTTTTGTTTTTTTGTTTTTTGTTTGTTTGTTTGTTTTTTCTCGCCACACTCTCACCACAGCCCTGTCTGATGGACCCAGGAGTTTTTGTCTTGACTGCAGTACTTACTGGGCTCCTAAACTCAGACACAGCAGCTGACCTCCCTGAGGATCGCTTTCCTTGCCTATCAAATGGGGATAGTGGTTTAGTCTTATTGAAGTGATTGAATTATTTAAAGGCCATTCTTGGTATTCAAGGAAAGGTGGATACTGTTTATAATTTTGGTGTTGTTTTTCAATTACAAATGAGAAAATCGAATCCCAAGGAAATGAAATGACCTATTCGAACAGTCACAGCTTACAAGTGGTGGAAAGGAGCCCTATTCTTGGGCCTCAAAATCCATCTCTTCCTATTTTCCTCCCATTACAGCAGTACTCTAAGTAAAAACTCCATGCTTGCTATGCACACGTACCCCTTTTAAATGACTCCCTCCCTCGTCACCCCTAATAGGTTGTCAACTCAAAGTCCCTACAATGAAGACTTTCCAAAGCTGCCATTTTCTCTTATTATTTTTTATTAAAATGTGCCCTAATTAAAGGATACCATTAGGAAAATGAGTGGAGAGGCAATGGTTTTAAAACCACTGTTTGCATAATGATGTATCTGTTGCTCTCACTGCCTTTTCGTGCCTTTTTGATCAACAGCCATGATAGCCTTATCTTTTCAATGCTACAGTCATGAGGTTATTAAAAAGGACCAAATACCCTAACAGCCTTGTACCTTTGATTTTCTGCCATACTCTCCAAGTTAATGAGTAAGAGGTTCAAGGGAATTTATTCCTGCGCTTTAGGAAATCCACAAACAATATTAAAAGAGAAGTTGGTGGCAGATTAAGAAACTTTTAATAACCTTGTGCAAACCTTCCAGACACTCATTACTCAGCTTCGGTTAGCTCATATAGGTGATTGAAATATGCAATTTCAAAATATGCTGTAGGAGCTAGAAGACACCCAGCGGCTGACAGAGAAGTAGTCTAGGCAAAAAGAAAGAGGTCTCAGGGCCAAGGAGTTCAGCGAAAGAGTGAGCTCTTTTATTTTGCTGTATTTTTAACTAGAACAACCACATAAGAAGGAATGTTGGAAGCCTTGGAGGGTTTCGTATGCACACCATTTTGAAAACCACTAAGGACCGCTGATTGATCATGTGAGCCATGGATACTATGGTTGAAAGAAAACACTGTGTTCTCTCTCCTCTCTCCCTTTCTTTTTCTTAAGGTGCTAGATTTCCAGGCAAGCGAGTAGCTTCTTAACTGCTCTATCAGTTCCAGTCTAAGAAATAGAAATTCTGGGGTGTGTTCCTAGTCATCTCTGAGCTGGTATTTATCTTGATGATGCTGTTTCTTAGAGCCAACTGGAAATTCATACAGACCTCGAGATTATCAGCCAGATTCCACCTCGTAGCCTCAGATCTTTCTCCTTCTGGGAACTTGGGCCAGCCACATATTAGTTTCACACAGAGTGAGTTAAGTATTTTATCCTCGGTCAATAAATGAAAATCTGAGTCTCAGAAAAATTAAGTGACTTACCCGAAGTCACACAGCTACCAAGTGGAATTTTGAACGTTCAGCTTATGTCAGTCTAGCTCCAACATCCTTGACATTTGACCTCTGTTCCCTCTCCATAAAATAATACTGACCTCTGCTTTATCATCTCAAATAATTTTTTTGTAAGAATAAGATTAATATTTGCAAAAGTGATTTTATCAACTCCATATAGCAATAAATCAATGTGAAGTTTTCCGAGAGAACAGAGGAAGGGCACTTTTCAGTGGAGGAAACCTCTTGGTTAAGGGCAAGAAGAGGGGAGAGAGGGACATTCCCAAAATACAGTCTCAATCACCCTGATTGAGTGGGGATTCATGTAGTAGAGCAGGGGGTCTACAGATTTTCTTGTCAAAGGCGAGTGAGCAAATATCTTAGGCTTCTGAGCCCATCTGTTTTCTCTCAAATACCCTCTGCATGAAAGCGGCCAGGAACGGCATGTAAATCAATGAGCATGGCCGAATTCCCATAAAACTTTACTTATGGACACTGACAGTTGATTTTATATAATTTGTGCATATCGTAAAATATTCTTGTTTTGATTTTTGTTTCAATCATTCGAAAATGCAAAAACCATGGTTAACTCACAGGCCATCCAAAATCAGGCACTGGGCCCACGGGACAGAGTTTGCAGATCCTTGCTCCAGATTAGTGAAAAGTCATGAAGTGGCTGAGTCATTCAGACAATGTCTGTTAGGCAACACAGTATCACTAAGGCTTACTAGCAAGGAGGATTGATTACAAGGCTATGTCAGTTTGGAGTGCTTTGGGGTGCAAAGAAACCAAAAAAGCTAACATCCAGTTGGAAGGCAAGCCATTTCATAGTACAGTTAACAATCTGAATGGAGGGATACCAAGGTGTGGTCAGAAGTTTCACAATGTCATCGGGGACCCAGCATCTTCCCATTCTTTTCTTCTGCATTTGTAGCATGTTGAATTTCCGCATTTATTCTTGAGATTGCTTCTGTGGCTCCAAGCTCCATGTCCTCACATCCCCAGCATGAAAGAAGGGGAAGATTGTTCTCTGAGAACTCTCCCCATTTCAATTTCTTTTGTGTGAAAGCAAATGCTTTCACAGAGGTCCTTCAGCAGACCACCCATTGGGTAAAACCGGGCCATATGGCCACATCTTTGCATTGCAAAGGAAAATGCAATTGTCCTCATCGGCCTATGTCCATCATGACTTGCCATCAGGCTGCTGTAACATATAACAGAATACCATAGACGGGGGATCTTAAAGAGTGGGAATTTATTTCTGTCAGTTCAGGAGGCCGGGAAGTCCAAGATCAAGGGGCCAACCAATCCAGTGTCTGTGGAGAAGCCTCTTCTTGGTTTACAGACTGTGTTCGTTTTGCTGTGTCCTCACATAATGGAGAGCAGAGAGTCATCATCTCTCTTCTGTCTCTTCTTATAAGGGCCCTAATTAAATTTATGAGGGCTCCACCCTCATGACCTAATTATCCCCCAGAGGCTCCACCCATCGCATTGGGATTTTAAACTTTGACTTATGAATTTAGGTGGGAGGCAAACATCCAGTCCCGAAGCAGTCATTGATCACCTTGGTCCAAACAAAACTAGGATTCCGTGAGCAAGGAGGAAGTACAGCAATGACCCTTGGAAATGCCATTGACAAGATCTGCCTCAATGAATGAAGCAGCATCATAGGGGAAATTGAGCTAAAAGGCACCCTGAGGTAGGATGGAATTGCTGGATCCTACATGGCCTCCTGTCTTCCCACTTTCCATGTACAATGGAAACTGTCCATAAATACTTCTATTTTCTAAATCAACCATCAGATGGCTAAGGACCAGGACCATGCCTTGTTCATCGGGGCGCTCTCTGTGCCCACCTGGCACGTGGCTGCCCTTCAGTAGGCTTTGAGCATATTCAGCAAATGGAAGTGTCCGAGCTTGCACACGGAGTTAAGGAAATCCCCCAGTAAAGGCATAAAAGTCTGAATTTGGGAGAAAAAGAAATGAATGTAAGAAAGGAATGTTCTCGATTCAAAGTTGTGCAACCTTACATTTTTCTTTTCGCTGTGGGAAGCAGTGAAGCCTTTCCAGCTTCAAGGCCTGCTCCTCTCCCATGGTTCCTGGTCCTGTTGCGTCCTCAGAGGAACTGTTTTCAGTTCCCATCTTTTGGCATCACAGTGACTTAGCCAGGAAAGGTATCAATGTCCTCCCCGAGAACGGGCCAGGGGCGATCTGAATAAACTTGAAAGAAATTTCAGTAGAAATGCGAAGGTGGGCTCACAGTACAGGTGGTTTTTTACTGGCAATGGTCAGAGGCTGGAGCCCAGTGCAGAAAAGTAGTTTTCCGTCTTCTGTTCTTTTGTTTTACGCGAGCTCTAAAGTGTTATCATTTCCTCTAATTTGTGAATTGGTGGCCATGTTCCCTGAACAGATGGCAACACCCCAGTGAATAAGGTAAGCAAAGCTCTGTCACCAAGCAAACGAAAGAGAGCGATAAATGCCTCTTTTTCTAATTTTTGCATCGTGTGATTTCAGTGTTGTCATCAAATAAAGTGCACAACAGAGTTCATCGATTACAGTCGATAATATGCTCAGGATTTGTCATTGCTGCATGAGTAGAAAGACAAAGATAGTAAGCAGGTCGTATACATGACTATAATTATTATTATTAATCTTCTGTGGCAAAGCCAACTCTCACAGTTCATCTTTCCTTTATTAATTAATCAGCATCTATAACAATGTCGCTATATAGTGCCTTTGCTAATGTCTTGGAGTTTTCTCTCACATGTACTCTCCCAGCGCCGTTCAGGGCAAGAGTCACACCTGTTCACTCATAGACACATTTCTGAGGTCAGCTTCCTCTGTGGCTAGAGTTTTCTATGGGCTTCACTCTGTTAGCCTCTGGGCTGAGGCCCCTTGTTCCACCCACACCTCCCTTTCCTGGTTCCTTCTTCTACCCTTCCCACTCAGTCCCACTTCCACATCAGGCAGGTGTGACAAAGGACTTTATCTGGAGTGCCAGCTCCAACTGGATTGTACTGGTTTTTAGGGGCCCCTCTGTTTAGAAAACTCGTGAGCAATGCCTACTATGGGCTTGGGATGTAATGAGGGCCAGGTTCTTGACTTGCCTACTCTCAGTGGTTCTTAGAAGGTAAGAACTTGGCGTGGCCTTACCCAGACCTACAGAGGACCTGCCCACAATGTCACAGCTGCAGGAGGATTTAAGACAGTAAGTGCTAAGGCACCCAAGACCACAGTGGCTCAGGCCAGCAAGAATAACTTCGCAGTGTGCACTAGGAGAGAGATGATAGCCAAAATGTGGGCTGTGGGCAAGCATGTGCAGCAGGAAGAGACACAAAAAAAATGGACTTGACAAAGAAGCAGAAGAGAAAGGAGTAAGAGGAGCGCCTGAGCAAGAGAGACTGTTTTCAGGCCCATCTCCTGCCTGCAAAGTCCGCTCTCAAGGGCCATCCCCTTCACCAGAAAGAACAGCTCTTAGATAAACTAGGTCTAAGGGAAAAATCTCAAGGGACCACACCATCATTTCACTGTGTGTGAGAACAGTCCTGCCACACACACACACACACACACGTACATGCATGCACATGTAAGTATACATGCACACACACAAATACACACACACAACGTGTATTATCTTTTTACACCATTCCTCGTGGATTTTCTTTTTTTTTACGATCTTATTTCTTTGAGAGAGAAAGCATGCGCATGAGCGAAGGGACGGGTGAGGAGAGAGAAGCAGACTCCCCTGCTGAGCAGGAAGCCCCACGGGGACCTGGATCCCAGGACCCTGAGGTTGTGATCTGAGCTGAAAGTGGACACTTGAGCGCTGAGCCAGCCAGGCGCCCCTCCCCATGGATTTTCACACTTCTTAACAATGCCCCCCCTTCTCCTGGATTCTGTCTCTATGGGGCTGAAACTGAGGCTATTTTCTTACCAGGACGCTGGACCGGCCCAGAAGCTCACCTTCAGTTTAGATACTGTGTTGCCCGGAGAGCCGGGTGGGCACAGATTACCGACGAGCCCTCAGGCGGTGGTCAGTGGGGTCCAGAGCAGCCTCCCTGGCCCAGAGCTTAGCAGGAACAGGGCCCCTGACTAGGTGGGGCGAGGCTAGAAATCTAGAAATGGGGAGCGCAGGCAGCAGCGGGTGACGCCAAGCAGCAAGCCTCCCGAGTCTGGGGAAGGACTTGCGCGGCTGCCTTCCGGGGAAGCCCGGCTCCCGAAACTGACCCTGATACTGATGGCGCCGCCCCCTAGCTTATTACCCGAGTCAGAGGCCTCGCTCTTCCGCGCCGCGCTCATTCATGGATTTCTGGGATTCTCAAAACTGAAGCTAGGCACTTTTCTTTCCACAACTCTACCTGTCGTGAGGTGGGCACCGGGTGCTTGGAGAGAGGATTTGGGCTTGACTCAGGGAGTTTACAATCTGGAAAACTGGGGGTGGGGGGTGGCGGAGAGCTAATAAATTAGACAGAAAGGTAACACCCTGACTCGAGTTGGCAGTCAGATGCTTCTCTCTGTCACCATCAGAACCTTGCTCATGGGACTGATACTTGGGGGCAAGGCCCCAAATAATCCATCGCAACCACAAAATTGTTTTGGAAGTGGCATGCTATATATACCAGTGGTTTTCAACCAAGCATCACTTTGGCCTCCTTCCCCCAGAGGACTTTTGACAATGTCTGGAAGCATTTTTGGTTGTTGCAACTTGAGACAGCTTCTAGCAGGTGGAGGCCAGGGAGACTGCTAAAGACCCAAGACCCTAAAATGTAAAGGGCACTCCCCCACAACAAAGAATTATCCCAGCCCAAAGTGTCAATAGTGCCAAGGTTGAGAAGGCTTGATATATAGACCCCGGCATCCGGCCCCCAGAGCACTTTGGACAATGTCTGGAAGCATTTTTGGTTGTTGCAACTTGA
>NW_022631025.1:18818023-19024473 GCF_010015895.1 Lontra canadensis
ATATATATATATATATATATATATATATATATATATATATATATATTATTTATTTATTTGACAGAGACACAGATTGAGAGGGAACACAGCAGGGGGAATGGGAGAGAGAGAAGAAGGCTTCCCACTGAGCAGGGAACCCAATGCAGGGCTCGATCCCAGGATCCTGGGATCATGACCTAATTCAAAAGCAGACGCTTAATGACTGAGCCACCCATGTTCCCCGTCAGAAGCCCTGCTTTATATTAAAATTCATGCAAATTTTAAATTCTACTCAATTTTGAGAATAATATTACTTAACATTTTATGTGTATGTGTTTTCTTTTTTGTTTTTTTGTTTTTGTTTTTGGTTTCTGAGTAAAATTGAAAGAAAATGGGGTCATGTCATTCTGATGCTCTGGCCTGGGCTCTGGGCCTTGGACACCACACTTTAAAAAAGCATGGCCCCATACCTTCTTCTCCATTGATTGTATGTATCCTTCAGCTTACTGTCCACTTCTTCTGTGAAGACATCACAGCAGCTTTTGGCAAAGGGCTGTCAGATTAAGGAAGTAAAAATATGGGATGCCTGGTTAAATCTGAATTTCAGAAAAATAATCTTGTAGTGTCAGCATAGTTCATGAAAATAGTTTGGGCAATTGAAATTTAGAATTTTAGTTTCAATTTGGGATTTGAATTTCAGATAAAGAAGAAATTAAAAAAAAAATAGAAACGTGTCCCATGTGATATTTGGGATATGTTCATACTGAGCAACATTTATTTTTTTAATCTGAAATTTCACTTGAACTGGGTATCCTATATTTTATCCAGCAGCCCTACCTACCCCAGCTTTAAGTGTTTTCTGTCTCCTCTCAACTCATATGATGCTATGGGTTATACTCCTTTGATACTTGTGTTTTATAACTTTATTTGAGTAATTCTTCTTTAGCAAGCCTGTTTTAACCCCCCTAAGTAGAATCTAAGTTTCATAAGGCTGGAATCAGGCCCCATCACTTTGTTCTTGTTGTCTAGAAAAGTGCCCTGAATATTGCAGGAACCCAATAAATATTTTGCGGCTGATGCATCATGACATTTTCATGCTATGCCGGGAAGCTGGAAACTTTATTAGGTATCATTACATGATACATACTCATAAGACTAGGATTTTAGCAGAGAGGATAGACTATGTTGGCTAGGATTCACTTGGCTGTTAGGATTCACCAAAACAAACAAATAAAAAATCACCCCTAAAACAAGACACAAGTGTACTTCTCTCCTGCATAAAAATAGGCCGGAGATGAGGAAGGCAAGGCTGGTGAGGTATTTCCACTGTCAGAGACCCAGGCTTCTTTGAATTTTTCACTAGGCTCTCCTTAGGGTGTGGCCTTTGCCCTCACCTTCCAAAGAGCTGCTGGAGATCCCGCCCTCGTATCCACATTCAAGAACCAGAAGGGCAGGAGGGAAGAAGAACGGCTCACCCTCTGCCTTTAAAGACAGTTTCCTTTACTTGCTTCGCATTGACCAGAACTCAAGCTTACGGTCACCACGCAGATACAAGGGAGATTGACAAATATGGTCTGTGTTCAGGGGAGAAGTGTGCCCAGCTAAATGTGAGGTTAATTTCAGAGCAAAGTGAAGTATGGATCTTTGATGAGCAAAGAGCAGTCTTTGATACAGATCTTGTCTGGCCTGAGACACAAGTTCCATTACCACGTTTGACTTCTATCCCTTGTTCCAAAAGAAATGGAAAACAGACACTAGAAGAGTTCCGGGTCCCCATCGCAACAGTTCACAGCTTGTTTATAAATGCCACCTCCTTTGCTCAGCCTTCTTAGGTTCTTCCTTTCACTTATCCCTTTATGAACCATCCAAGCATTTAATGTATATGCGTGGTTTTCACCTTTCACCTCACCTTCAGAATTCCCGTTTCCCCAGTAGATTGTAGACATCTTGAGGACAGCGTCAGTTAGGAAATCTCAGGGGCCTCTTGATGTGTCGCACACACAAGGAGTTCACCTGTCAGTTTCATGGGAGAACGGCTGTCTCACACCTGTGGGAAAGGAGTGACAGCTTCACACAGACAAGCACAGGAGGAAAATGTCCACATTCTCTTTAATGATGTCCAAGAGAATACAGTGTAGGGATTATTTCATTTAGTTAAGCGGATTTGGTAAAGGGGGAAAATGAGTTTGTTTAGAGACTACAGGGAGCTTTTGAATATAACCAATGTGAGAGTCTCAAGATTTGGGCTAAAATCCTGCCCCAAACGGCTCGCAAAAACAGCATGTCTGCAAAAGTTGCCATTACTGAATGCACTGGTGTAGGAAAGCGGTTAGTGAAGGCTAATGCCTATACAGATGGTGTAATGAAGAAATGGGAGGTTTAGGCAGGGGAACCACAGCTCCAACAGAAGGAGCTGAAAAGATATAGATAAGATTAGTGACATATGTAAAGGCCCAGATACTGTGTGACAAAGTCTACCCAGCTGAATAGGCCAAAGCCAGAAGTAATAGGAAGGCCATGTTCTCCCTAATCCGCCAAGATAAGCTGTTCCATCCAGAATTATCAGCCAACAATCTTCAGGGTATCAGGCTGAAAATGAAGTTTCAGACTGCTTTGATTCCTCATCCATAAATGAGAAAGTGCCTGAAGGATCTTTATTTATTCTCGCTCCCACCGAAACACTCTTCAAAAAGTGCCAATATACTAGCAACAGATGCATAAAGCCTCCCTTCCTTTGATTGACAGAACATGATATAAAGCAACCCTCACTTGACATTTCAGTTTTATAAGTCTCCTAGCAGGGGGAGGGAGAAAAAAAAAAAAAAATCTTGAAAAAAATCCACCAGAAAATAAAGAGGATTTTTGCAAACTCACATGAATGTTTTCAGAATCAAATTTAACAGTTTTATTTCTCTCCAGCCCTTCTGTGGTATTTCGGGTTGCAGATGAATAATTTCAGCAGAACTAATTTCAGCCATGTGCTTATTAATGTTTATGGCTTATTAAAACAAAGTATTTACATGTTAATGTTTGTTGATTACTGGATGTTTAAGTTGCTTAGTTATAAATAATTGGGATATTCACTCTGGGGAGGAGATACTTAATTTGGTGCTGTGTGTGCGCTTTAATTTAGATTTCAAAATAAGTAACTGAGTGAGAAAATGTCATCCACACCTATGCATTTCAGTTTTGAAAGGTCATCCCGTGGTTAGTTTGTACATTTAAAAATTCTTGTCACACTGTTCAATAAGATATTAAAGTCAACCTCACCCCTCTACATATTTCTTGCAATTGACATATAAGTGTTTCGTTTGAAACAAGAACTGAATTTAATGCCACATACTTCTTAAGGAAGAAGGGTCAAAAAATCTTCCAGGGGAGCCTTTCAGAAAGATACTAACGCTTTTTGTTTTATCAAAGGTGTCTGCTTTGTATTTAATTCCTCTCTGAGCTTCTGCTAAGGTGACGGGTAACTGGAGTTGTCCACATTCTGTGGCAAAAAACATGGTGGACTAGGATTTCAGCACACCAGCATTTCCCTGCCGAACATCAAATCTGCTTTGGATCCCAGGGTTGACTTTGCGTCACTCAAAGAGCATTTCAAATGGTAATCTTCAAACTGTGAAGAAAACTCTGGGTGAATAAGAGCAACAGCAAGAATATACACCAAATCTGACAAACCTTAGCTGGATGGAAGTCAGTTTTCTTTCAAACATAATTTACTTATCTGTGTCTCCTGTTTTCCCCACTGGCCAACCGACAGAACAGTTAGAGAGCATGTCAATGTTGCCAAGAGTGGGGTTATCACTTTTTGTCCTGCTTTGGGTGGTATTAGTGGTGGGGTGACTCCAAATCTTGGTTATTTTGCCATAGAAAAGTGGGAACTTGAGGAAAGCAATTGGGTAGTAATATTACTATTTCAGACTGAGGCTTGTGTCCTGCCAAAATTCATATGGTGAAGCTTAAAGTACCTAATATGATGTATTTGGAGATGGGCCTTGGGGAGATAATTAAGTCAGAAGGATGGAGCCCTCATGATGACATTAGTGCCCTTATGAGAAGATACTCTCTCCCTCCCCTCGCCCTCTTCCTCCCCCTCCTCCATGCCCTCTCCCCTGCTTCCTCTCCCTTGTGAGGACACAGCAAGAAGGCAGCCCTCTACAAGCCAGGAAGTGGTCCTTGGGAGACATCAGAACTGCCTTACCTTGATCTTGGAATTCCCAGCCTCCAGAACTGTGAGAGATAAATATTTGTTCTTGAAACCACCCAGCCTACGGTATTTTTGTTTTAGCCGCCTGAATTGACTAAGACAGTGCCTAATAATAGTATTTTTATTGGCATAGAGATACTCTCAGAGAAGCCAGGAGTAAGTTACTGACTTGCCTACCTCCCCCTACCTTATTTTTTTGACTGGATAAGAGATTCTATAATGTTTCCAGATGTCAGCCAATAAACAAGGAAAACAGAGGAATTAAATTGAGAATATTGAACAGAAAGTAGATAGATAGAAATATTTGCACAAATTCAGGATATCCATTTTTTTAAAGATGTATTCACTGATTTTACAAAGAGAGAGATCAGGAGCAGGAGGGGCAGAAGGATAGAGAATCTGGAGCAGACGCCGCACTGAGTGTGAAGCCCAGTGTGGGACTCGATCTTATGACCGTGAGATCATGACCCTGAGATCATTACCCTGAGATCAAAGCCCAGAGCCAAAACCAAGAGCCAGACACTCAACCGACTGCAACACCCAGGTGCCCCAGGAGAATTCATTTTAAAAATAGACTTCTACTCCCCCATTCATTTAGGACCCAAATATTCATCTTAAATACAATAATTCATATGATATATGCAAAATGGATAAAGAACATGGGATGGGATGGAATACTAGGGCTACACAATCTAGCCCCAGAAAAAAGGATCTGATTAAATTTTACATATATGTAAATTATATGAACTATGAACCCTGAATCAGAAACAATGGTTAATTTTTTTCCAAAATAGGAGACTGGCTCCTAAGAAGTTCCAGGCTTGACTCCCAAAGACATTGATGAGATGTCTGTTTGGATTAACTATAGTTCACAATGCCTCCACCTCCTTCAATCTATTTTATCAGTTCACCTGATGATAAACTAAATCATATCATGGCACAAAATAGCCTCTCTTTTCATTTACACCTCATAGAGACACCCAAGATGATCCAGGCCAGGAGTGCCCAAGTGACAACAAGGACGTTCGTCTCCTGGGAGAAAAGTGAAAATGGCCTATAGCATTGTAGAAATATGTTATCATAACTGGACCTTAAATAAGAAGAAACACATAAAGCCAGCAGACAGGATTAAAATAAATTGGGTTGGCATAGAAGTTTCTCCTAAAAATTAAGTTTTTTTTAAATGCGTATTATGAGACAGAAATTCTGTCTACTTTATCTCATTTAAAAATTCCCAATAACCCTTTGAATACAGTGCTGCCAAACCCCATTTTCTTCTTTCTGGCCCTAAGTGAACATGGTCCAGTCACTTGGTCAAGATTCTATCGCTAGTGAACAGCAGAGTCTAACTTTACACTCAGCTGTCGGATTGCACGCCCAGCCTGCAGTCACCTCTTTATGTTACTAGTTTTTTATTCTTTTGGTTGGGAATTGCTTCTGCACATCTATTGCATACGTACTTTTTTTTACATTGTAATGGAAAAAAAAAAAATCCACAGCCTATGCTTGACTTCTAAAACCTCTGGAACCTTGGACATGATAAAAATATTTCAGAATATGTAGTGTGCCCAGGACTGCCACAATATGCTTATCTAGTAACAGCCAACCATGATGCGTGTGTGTGTACATGGGTGTGTTTAAAAGAGTCATTCTTTTATTCTAAAAATACATTTTCCATACATAACTGTACAATCTTGCCAAAGGCAGCATGTCAGAATGACCCTTATAATTTCATGATAAGGGCATGTAAAATACAAAAAGCCCAAATATACGACTTGATTCCAAAAATGGCTATTTAACACAAAATAGTTGAATAATTCATGCTGTGCTATATAGGCAAGTCCTGCACTCAGCTGGCATTGGTACAGGTCACGTATAAACTGAGGCATTTTACTATAACGTGTGCCCACTATTTATTATCCAAATGTCTTACAAAGGTGTGTGATGTTGCCTATAGGGAAACAAGATAAGAATGTGGATGACTCCATCAAGACTCCCTCACCATGTGTTCTGTACAAGTCAGCAATAGATGAAGTGTACAAATAAAAGACTATACTTTTTATTAAAAAGTAAATATAGGCATTTTCTCATTAGCACAGGAACTGCCTTCCTGGAAATAGGAATGCTAAGTGAATCTGTACCTTCCATGTTTATTAGGTCATAGCCCTTGTGAGGATGTGGTCCCTATGTGGTGATTGTTTAACCATAACACTGACTAAAATAGTCCTCGTTCTAGAGCAGACACTCAATAAATATTTGTTGAATGAATGAATGAATGAATGGATTATCCATTCACTTCGGCTTCCCTGAAGTCATCACATACCTTTCAACATTGTTTCTTCTGGGTACTAGCCACCCCACCACAGTCTGTCTCCCTGTCTGGGGGGATGTTTGTCTGTCTGAGTGCTTCTGTCCATCCTGGTTGGGGGCTGATCTTACCCTCTGTTTCCCCACATGGAAACCCCGTCCTTTGAAAGTGCCTCAAGCCATTATCAACCTCGAATATTAAAAACCCTCCTAAAAGACTTGCTTGCACTGTTTCCCTCCTCTGGTGTGTTTACAAATACATTTCTTATTAGCTATTATGAGTCAGAGTTGCTCAGCTAAACACAAAGCAACAGCAGAATTAGATACTCAACAGAATCAACAAATTGCCTGACGAACACGATTCAAACTGACCCAAGTATCTCATGGCCGGCTGCCGGTCTTTGAAAGAACCTGGCATCCCAGTGCTCTCTTCTGTACCAGCTACCCTGTCATTTAAAAAAAAAAAAAAAAAAGTAGCTATTAATTACATTATACACTATCTACATATTTGGTAAAAGTATTTTCTGAGACAAAGAATAAAATATCGACAGGGTGCCTGGGTAGTTCAGTTGTTAAGCGTCTGTCTTCAGCTCAGGTCATGATCCCAGGGTCCTGGGATCGAGTCCCACATCGGGGTCCCTGCTCAGCGAGCCTGCTTCTCCCCCTCCCTCTGCCTGTTGCTCTGCCTGCTGTGCTCGCTCTCTCTCTCTCTCTCTCTGTCAAATAAATAAATAAAATCTTAAAAAAAAAGAGTAAAATATTGAGTCAGTAGTATGGGAGGGAATCCCAAATGTATGCCTCCATTCTAGTTAGAAAACAATCTATTTGTTTTGTTTTGTTTTACTCCTTTATTGCTGTGTAGCATACATAACATAAAGGGTGCAAATCTGCAATATGCATTGTAACAAGTTTTACCAAAGAAACACAACTGGCCCAAAACCCAGATAAAATCATTACTAGCAAACCAGAAGTCTCCCTCATACCTTTCTCCTACTCATTACTTACTCCATTCCCAACCCACAGAAAAGGAACTCTAGGATCTCTTACCAAAGATCTGTTTGCCTATGTTTAACTTCTTATAGATGTGTTATATTGCGTAGACCCATGTGTGTCGATCTTCTTTCACTCAGTCTTGTGTCTGTGGGATTTATCCACATTGTTGCAGGTAGTTGTGATGCATTCATTTTCATTGCTATAGAGTATTCCATTGTGCTAGTATAGCAGTTTATTTATCCATTCTTTTTTAATGGATGTTTATATTTTTTTCCCAGTTTTGGGCTGTTATGGACATTATTGTACGTGTTTTGGTGCACATGTAACATTTCTTTGGGGTATACAACTAGGAGGGAAATAATCGGGTTAGAGGATAAACACACTTTTAATTTTTAGAAGGTATTTCCCTACAGTTTCACAAAGGGTATGAGAGTTCCCATACTCTGCACACATAAGACACTTGATATATTTTGGAGTGGTTTTGGTTTGGGTTTATCTTGGTTATCCTTGCAAATGTGTAGTGTTACCTCAATGTGTCTCTTTTTGCATTTCCCAAATACCTAACAATGTTGACCTTCTTTTCATATGTTCATTGATCATATAGAGACCCTTTCTGATAAAGTGTTTTTTTAAGTTATTGCCCATTTATACTGTGTTATCTATTTTTTTCTTATTGAGGTACACAGTTTTACATATGTAAACACATATATGCATATATAAACATATACATATATAATGTATATGTATAATGTATATGTTCAGTAATAACGTGTTTTATAGATATGCATATATATGCACATATACATATATATGTGGTCATATAGGGACAGAGGAGGGGGAAGAATTCTTTTTTGAAAATACATTAATAGCAATTAATTCGTCCACCCTCTTCCTAGTCTTTTCACTGTCTGGATGATGTCATTTAGTGAATTAAGATTATGACTTATAATGCAGTTTAATTAATCTTTCCTTTATGCCTAGTATTCTTTGCATTCTGTTCAAGAAAACTGCCTAACTCAAGGCATTAAAAAAAACTCTTCTGTATCTTCTAAGAATCTATATGGTTTTAACTTGTTCCTGTTCCTTCAGTTTCTGTGATGCTTATAGAATTGATTTTTTGTATATGGTGTGAGTTAAGGGTCAAGATTTATTTATTCTTTTAATAGGGATATCAAAATGATTTAATATTATTTTTGGAAAATAGTATTTCCTCTGCATTGATGTGGCACATTTGCTGTAAATTCTATTTATGTGAATTTGTGTTTGGATTCTATCCTTTCTAGAAACTTCTTTGTCCATCTTTGTGTCAATACTATTTTAGTTAATGTAGTCTTAGTAAATACCTATATAAGACCTCTTTCTCCTTCAAAAGGATCTTTGCTAATTTTGGCCATTTACACTTCATATAAATTTTAAAATCAGGCTGTCAATTTCCACAAAAAAATATCTGGGGTATTGAAGAAATTGCAAAGGAAGTCAGTATGGTAGTTGTTCCAATGGCCGGAGGATAGCAGAGGAGAACCAGGGAGAAGGGTGAGATGGGAGGCCACAGAAGTATATAGAACCCACAGGACTTTGGCCTATGAGTTCCTGGGTTCTATATATCTCTGTGGCCTCTTTTCACTCTTCTCTTCTCCCTGGTTCCCCTCTGCCATCTCTTCTCCCTGGTTCCCCTCTGCCATCCTCCGGCCATTTGAACAACTCTGCCATATTGACTTCTTTGCAGCTTCTTCAATAGGCCAGGCCTCCATTCATCTCAGAGACTGTGATTTGCTTCTCTCCTGACAGAAACTGCATTTTCTATTTAGGATTCAACTGAAGTTTCCTTTCTCTATGTGCCCCATTATATAAGGATATGACCAGGGATAGGTACTATGTTTTGCTCGTCTTTTTATCCTATAAACTTGACCAGCACAGAAGAGGTCCTTTAGAAACATTGTTTGAATGAACGAGAACATATTTACTTCAGTTCTCCTATGTCCACTGATCATCTCAGTGTAAGAACTAAGGGCCAAAAGGAAAGTGAGTAAAACGAATCTGTAACCAATTTACTCATCAATTAAGTCAGCAAATAATTACTGAATTACTGAATACTGGCTCTGAGCTGGGCACAATGCTGGACATGAAGGATACAACAGTAGGTAAGACAGGAAAACTCAAGAAGTATATAATGTAGGGAGGGAGATAGGTTCATAGAAAGGGAGAAAAAAGTAAGTTTTAAAATCACAAATTGGGATATGTTTCTAAAAGAAAAACAAACAAACAAGACAAAACAGGGCACTAAGCTCCAGAACATTGAGAGTAGGGAAAGCTCACTTCAGAGAGAATGTCAGGGAAAGCTTCTCAGGTGGTGACAATTCAGCTAACTTCTGGAGAATAAGGAACCAGTGTCTATACTTCCTCAGTTCTGAACCAGGGTACTGTACTTGATCATAATTTTATTCAGGTTTATTTGCCTCAGGAGTTCTCACAGGGCTATCCCGAGACCAATGATAGGCTCCTCCCTTTCAGAGGCACCATAAGGTCAAAACCGTGATACTAAGATCATAATACTTAAATTATCTTGCCTCTGTCACTGTTAGTATTTCATGAGGTTACTTGGAGATTTCCAGAGGCTGTCTGACACGTGATGTCACAATAGGCTGAATGAAGAAGCTGTCTTTTATTAAACCAGACATTGTGGAGATTTGCAAAACAACAACAAAAAACCTACAACAACGCCACTTTCCTCACTAAACCTTTTATTTAGACAATATTGGTATGTTGATAAAAATATGTGTTATTCATGTTAACCTGTAATGGGCTTATAATTGCTGCCTTGTGATAATTTAAAAAGTGCTTTTAACACTTGCAGGTTTTAATTTCTAATAGTGATAGCTAAAACCCACATAAACAAGAGCTCTTTCAAGTTTACAAACGTTTTTAGGAGTATAAAGGGGATCCTGAGA
The DNA here is from genome assembly GCF_010015895.1 of Lontra canadensis. Classification (NCBI taxonomy): domain Eukaryota; kingdom Metazoa; phylum Chordata; class Mammalia; order Carnivora; family Mustelidae; genus Lontra; species Lontra canadensis. The sequence goes on from NW_022631025.1 coordinate 18,828,461, forward strand.
CCAAAATGTTTGGAAAACACTGGTTTAGTTGGAAGAATTAACTTCTGTAAAAGAAATAAGATTCATAGACGAAATGAAGCCCAAGAGGATATTTATAAAATAGTCCCTGCTAACTCTCAACTTTGGACACAAAATGACAGCATCTGCCTAGCAGCTGAAGCACTCAGACACCTGCAGTGTTCCTCAAAGCCCAGTGGTTAGCGGTTATGGACAAAACATTCTGGATATTTGAGTGGGCAGGGTTCCATGGTGAGGAGGGTTCTCCCTCAATTATTTGGCACCTCTTAAACCCAGCCTGAACATTTTCTATTTAATTGGAAAATTTCATCATCTCTTGTTTATAACACAAGGACACCAGCCATCCTTAAGTGAAATAAAAATAGAACCAACTCCTCATTTTAAACTTCTGGAATCTTTTCTTGAAATGTGGCCTCCAGGTCTCTCCCACCCAATTAACTGGACTACGACTGCTCAGCCACTGTCCTAGGTGGTCAAAGCCTGACTCCATAAAATACTCAGTCACTCTGTCTCCACCTGCTCCCTGTGCACCGTGGCGCGGTATCTCCATTGTGCTTGGGTCTGATTTTCACTTTCATTGGCAAAGGAAAAGTAATGAAACTGCTGATCATAAGAGATCAGTTATGGAGGACACATTTTTTTAATTAGAAAACAAACAAGCAAGCAAACAGCAAACAATGCCCCCCCCCAAAACTAACTTCAGTCTTCTGTCATTACTAAGAAAAATGATTTCTCTTTGTAAAAGTCTAACGTACTTTATACTGTATCTGAAACTAAACTAGAAGTCAACAAAAGAAAGCACCTCGCTGAGAGAAGGAAAGAAGGAAGGAAGGGAGGGAGGAAGGAAGGAAAGAAAGAAAGAGAGAGAAAAAAAACTAACAGAATATATTAAATTAGTAAGAGGTTTTTTATTTTGTTTTGTTTCGTGGTTTTTTGGAGGGGGAGGCTGTTCTTATAGCCTTGTTTAACATACTATACCCCAGGAAACATTTATATTTGCACAGACTTACAAGCAGAAATTTTCATATTACTCTGAGAATCCTTCTGTTTGAATTTAACCTTTCTAAGGTTCTGACTTTTCCTGTTGTAAATATGTCCTTGCAGGCTTATATAATGTATGTGAAAAGTGCGTAACCCTACAAAGATATGTATACTCATGTCTAGTATTATTATTGCAAGTAAAGAAAGCAAAAAAAAAAAATTTATTGACACTACTTCTATATAATCCCCTCCATTGATTCCTAAGAGTGTCTTTGTGAATCCAAAGTGTCTTATTTCTTGGCTAATGAAACATTTCTATACTGACCCTTTGAAGTGTATATGCCATCATGTAATCCATCTGTAATTTGGAGCCCTCTATGTTTTAAGATCTCCAAGTCTTTCTTGGATACTAATTAATCTTTTCTGGAGAGATTCTTTATTAGCAAAGCTCGACAATATACATTCCTCTATGTACCTGAATACTGAAACAAAATAATGATTTGTAGATGTTATAATAGACAATGACAAAACTATACCATTATCTTTATAGTTACTTTCACAGATATCTTTGAGCACATTGATACATTCTCCAGGGCTAGATTTTCCAATTCAGAAAATCAAGAGGTTCTCATAATATTAGGGAGGGAAAATAACATGAAAAGTCAAACATTTAGAATAGCAAACTCATAAAAACTGTCATTCCTGTTGTGAGGACATGTTATTTGAGCAGACTTGACTAGAAAAATAATATTCAATGAATGTGAGGATGTGGGATCATTATTGTATTTCCTTGAAATCATTAATAATAGTTAGAAAGACATCATGACACTGTAAGATGAAACTACTTCCATAATTATTCTGCTGTTAAGAACTATGAGCGCATGAATGCAAACTTTGTCAATAGAATTTTATAAAATCTGCCATAAAGTGATCGTTTACTTAGAGGCCCTCAGTCATCCTATTGCTTTAATGTTCTTTAGCTTTTTGGCATACCAGGACAATGATTTGGTTGAGGTGGATCTCCAGAAAATATTTACTTCTCAGATTAGCTTGTGTGTGATGTAATCCTTTATTCATTGAAGTCTCTATATCCCATCTTTGTTTCCCTGTTAGTGTCACTCTAAAATGAAGAAAGGGAAGGGAAAGATGTGAAAATGCTTTTTCTTCTTAAATCTTCTACCATACTCAGCAAACACTGTTAATAAATGAGAACTTCAATGCCAGTTACAAAAGAGATGCATGGAAGGTATTTTGGAAAGTCCTAAGGAGATGCCTCTTATTTTTATTTATTTATTTATTTATTTTTTTTTTACTTTTTAATTTTTTTTCAGTGTTCCAGGATTCATTGTTTATGTACCACACCCAGTGCTCCATGCAATACGTGCCCTCCTTAATACCCACCACCAGGTTCACCCAACCCTCCACCCTTCTCCCCTCCAAAACCATCAGTTTGTTTCTCAGAGTCCACAGTCTCTCATGCTTCGTGTCCCCCTCCGATTTTCCCCAACTCACTTCTCCTCTCCTTCTCCCAATGCCCTCCATGTTATTCCTTATGCTCCACAAGTGAGTGAAACCATATGATAATTGACTCTCTCTGCTTGACTTATTTCACTCAGCATAATCTCCTCCAGTCCCGTCCATGTTGATGCAAATGTTGGGTATTCATCCTTTCTGGTGGCTGAGTAATATTCCATTGTATACATGGACCATATCTTCTTCATCCATTTGTCTGTTGAACAATGCCTCATATTCTTAAGTGCATCACAAATTTAGAAAGAAAGACGCCTTTATAAGGGGGGAGGGGATATAAGAGTACAATTTCCAGTTTCAACTTCATGGTGTAAGGAAGAAGCAGGCAACTTTGACAGTCCTTACGTATTTCTAGAAGGCAGTGAGATGCCCTACATTGCCCAGCATTACACCACTGAAATCATAGATTTTGCCCCAAATAAGTCCATCTGTCAATCATAACATGAAAAATTGGATTATAAAATCATTAGAAAGGATTTAAATGTGTTTAAATTGCCATTTATATATTCATGGAGATTATATAAGTATGGAATAGCACCAAAGCCTATATAACAAAGAAAATATCATGCTTAGCATAAAGCAGGCAAAATATTTGATTTGTTATTTATGCATCTGGACATTTTTTTAATTGCCATTTCAGGCTATTCTTCCTCTATCTTCTTTCTAGGTAATGTTGTTAATGAATAATACAGAAAGTATAAAGTAGTCAACCCCCTCCTGTTCCCTTTTGTTGGGCCTGGGCAATCAGTTGGTGCATTCAGTGGGGCAGAGTTGTTTATCGGGGTTAGGGCTGAGGGAGAGCCTATGAGATGAGAATATTGGCTATTTAGGGGTATTGAACAAATATATAAAATAAATGAACGGAGGACAATGGGAAGCAGATTTCTCACTGTTGAAGACAGTATAAATAGAGAAAGAGGGAATGCTAGAAGTAACGTTGTACTACTAAACTGGAATTGAAAGTGTTGATATGGAATCATGTTTTTCAAGATACATCAATAGAAACAGGTATAGCTGCCTCTGGGCATGTGTGGGTGTGTGTATAATAGGCACATATTCCTTAGTTCTGTCTGCAGGAAGAACCTAGATGGAATGACACACTGGTAACAACATCCAAGGACACAGATCTTGACTCCTAAGTAGCTTCCGCTGGTTTCAAGGGAAACCAGCTCAAGAAACCAAGGGTTCTGGAGAAATGGCTGAATGTAATAAGGCTGGGACAGGGAAACAACAAGATGAACCTGGACTATCTTGTGCCAGAAATTAAAAATTGTCCCAGAATATTGTGTCAAAAGGACATAAGAGCCATCTTGAAGCAGCTTTCATTGGCTAACCCTGGGACAATTTGGTCATCAAGACATATAATAATAATAATGGGTTGTAAGACATTGAATGAAATGGGAATCTGGGTCAAACCTGGTGCAGAAGGTAGGGAGGTAGATAGAGGATAGATAGATAGAGATAAATTGGTTGGTCTAGCTTTTATGGTGAAAGGAAAACTCTATCATATGGTAGAATGACATACACATATTAAAAAAAGATCCAATTTATAAGATTACCATTTGCCAGCCATCATAGAAATAATAAAACTGGTGGGTAAAGATCTGATGAGGAGCAGCATAGTTACAAAGCCTCAACATTTTCTCCACAAATTACTTAATTACTTATCAGTTAATAGGTACAAAACACATAGAAAGTAATCTTACAATGGAGAAACCTGGAGAATACGATCTAAAGCAAATGGTAAGAGTTAATCTTGGGGTGTATGGAAATCATGCGCCTCCAGAAACGATGCACTGAGAACACTCTTCACTGCTATGATGCTTCTGCCAAAAAAATGTGTAAATTACAAGAAAACATCAGATAAATCATGATTGTGGGACATTCCTCAAAAATTGGCTGGTACTCTCCAAACTTTTCAAGGTCATGAAAGATAAGGAAAGACAGAAACTGTTCCAGTTTGAAGAAAACGGAAGAAATATAACTAAATACAACATGTGATTTTAGATTAGATCTTACACTTTATAAAGAGAGTTGTTAGGAAAACTGGCAAAATTTGAATGGGTTTATGGATTAGGTGGGAATATCTTATCAATGTCAGTTCTTTGATTTTTAAAAGTTTGGCAGTGCTAATGTAGGAGAGTGTCCTCATTTTCAGAAAGTATGCATTAGAAAGTATTAAATGTTAGTGGGGTAACATGTCTGAAACTTAAATGTTTCAGAAAAATGTGTTGTAATGTACACGTAGATATATAGTGTGTGTGTGTGTGTGTGTGTGTGTGTGAGAGTATGAGAGCAATAAAATAAATATACTAAAATGTCAATATCTGAGAACTTGATTACAAGGCATACCAGAGATCTTTGTACAATAATGCACCTTTTCTGTAATTTTAAAATCACTTCAAAATGAAAAGTTACGAAAAAAAACTCAATTCTCCTCTCTTCCCAATAAAAGGGCATGAAACCATAATTTTAAAAAGCAAAACAAAACACTCACACTCATAAATACAAGAAGCAATGGTCTGGGGACACCTGAATGGCTGGGGATGGTTAAGCATCCAGCTCTTGATTTCAGCTCAGGTCTTGATCTCAAGGTTGTGAGTTCAAGCCCTGGGTTGAGCTTGGACTCCATCCTAGGCATGGAGCCTACTTAAAATAAAAAATGTGATCCAGAATATCTACAAAAAATAATTCAGGGTTGTATTAAACTATTAAAATTTAACAAGGAAAAACAGTTGTGTATTTTACCCACTTCTGTCTCCTAGGAGATGGATGTCAAAATTTGGGTTCCAAATTTATGTCCACTTTTCTATATTTCAATTTATTGATTTCTAGCTTCTCAGAGAGTCATTTTGGCAGACTGCATCTCTTTCCAGTATTTCTCAGTGAGGCTACTTTCCAAATATCTATCTAAATTTTTATAAATGTTCCCAACATGACCACATATCATATCTCTCCCCTCTAGGAAAACAGAGATTTTTTAATTCCTAGGCAATATCTAGTATTTTAATTTGAGGCACTGCACCTAAAAAGTTATCTTTTCTCCCCTAGAGTTTGGACTTAAACAAGGAACCTTTAGGTGGTAGGCAGAAGAGAGGAATATTATCAGAGGTGTCTCTTTTCAGCTCTGGAGTTTTGCAATATAGCCAGTTTCATGTTTTTCTATGGTTTTTTCTAATTCTAGATATTGAGTTTCATGATTAAAGCTTAAAACTACCTTACAGGTATGATGTTTTTTAAAGAGGGAATCTTGTTCAGTCTCAATATTTATTTGAGTTATAAACTACCATAAGCAACACTTTTTCACTGTCACATTCTTCAAAGCTTTCGAATTCTTGATTGATTAGTAATTGTGTTTAAAGTTAAAAACTTCTCTCCCAAAATAAACTAAATAATTTGCTTGCTGTGTTGGGAAGATAAAGTAATTGAGTTCGGGTAGAAATCTAGGGTTACAGAGGTCCAGCTAGATCCAAAATGGTGATGATGTTGATGATGGTGATGGTGGTAGTGGTGATGTTAATGATTGTGATAGTGGTTGTGATGATGATGGTGATGATGTTGGTGATAAAGGTGGTGACAATGATGATGGTGATGATGATTATGATGGTGATAACAGTGGTAATGATGATTATGATGGTGATGGTAGTGACGATGAGATGATGATGATGGTGGTGATGGTATCGATAGTAATGATGATGATAGTGATGCCGATGTGGGGGATAGTGGTGGTAATGACAATGGTGATGATGATGATGATAGTGATAGTGGTGGTGATAATGGTGGTAGTGATGAGATGATGGTGGTGGTGGTGGTAGTGGTAGTGATAGCCATGATGCTGGTGAAGGAGAAGGAGGGAGATAAAATGATGATGATGATGATGATTGTAAGTGCTAACAATAAGAACTTATTTGGACCCATCGCTTCTCAGCCTTTTGACTAAGATCAAGTGTAGAACTTATTTGGACCTTCCTTTAAGGGTCACACATGTCCTTGACATGTTTAATCTTTAAAATAATCCTATTAAAAACTATGCCCATTTATAAATGAAGAAGCGAAATTCCAGAAACACAGAAGCTAAATTCCAGAAATCCCTTATATTCCAAGGGATATAATACCAGAAGTCACAGAATCAGTAAAAAGTGTATCCATTCTCCAATTCCAGGTCAGTACATCTCATTCAACCTAACGTGTTGATTTAAGAGTTGTGCTCCACTTCCAGGCCTCCTCTACCAGCACATACTTCTATATTCTCTAAATTTCTTGGAACCCAGAAGTTGAATGGGAAAGAATTTTAGTTCTGTCCACTGTTGTAGTTCAGATATATAGACACCTCTGACCAACTTGTTGGGCAAGAGAACTATGGTAGCTAGATTACAGATACCAACAAAGAAGCCTCACAAATCACTACCATAGCCATTGAGGTCTAAATGAACTATTACCTTTCTGACACCATTTCCTGACAATTTCTTCATTGCTTACTCTGCTCCTATCACACTGGCCTCCTTGATGTTCCATGGACACATTAAGCATATATTAAACTCAAGGTGTTTGCATTTGCTAATCCCTTTGTTTATACAGATAACATACACACATCCATTTGTAATGTGTGTATGTGTGTCTGAGAGAGAGAGATTGATTGAGATTCATAAGGAAGGGCAGCCTCAGTCACTGCCTGAAATAAAGGGAGCAGTGGTTCAAAATGTACGGGAGACATTGTTATGGAATCCACGCTGATGTAGAATCAGGGAGATGGATGTTTCTCTGCCCCGGAAATATGGGACTAAAATGCAAAACTAAAAGAAATGCCATTGAAGGTTGATGCAAGTCTGCTGGGTGGCAGAGTTCATTGCATGAACTCTCTCTCCCATGTTCATTGCAGCTGAAGAGGGGGACACTAGAGGAGACAGGCACAACCTGAGGCTGGTGGGAAGAGCAGTGATCCTAATTACGCTCAAGTTAATGGGTGGGTCAGCACCGCTGCTGGGCACTCTAAGGTGACATCAGCAGCCAAGTGGCATCAAAGCCCAGCACTCAGCCACCAAGAGGGACAGGCTGAGCAAGAAGTACAACCAAGCAAAGCAGAGAAAGAGGAAGGTGATGATGTGAACTTCACATGAGGCAATCTTTCCTGGAAGCCTGAACTGAGGCCCAAGAACACAGAAGGACTGAGTTCCTGTCTTCGAGGGGCAGGAGCTCTTGAGTTCTGCAACTTAGGAGTGAAGTCTTAAAGTGATTCATCATCAGAGCTGCACACTTGTGACAGTTGGGGACGTTTTAGTTAACACTAATGCTGAAGAGACCACTTGATTAGATCTGCTTTTTTTTTTTTTAAGATTTTATTTTTTTTTATTTGGGAGAGAGAGAGAGTGAACACGAGAGAACAAGAGAGAACAAGCAGAGGGAGAGGGGGAAGCAGGCTCCCCACTGAGCAGAGAGCCCGACCCAGAGCTTGAACCCAGGACCCTGAGATCATGACCCATTGAGCCACGCAGCCTCCCCTAGATTTGCTTTCTATTACTGAGTTCTTCATATCCCTACTTTTACTTTGTGAATTTCTGTTATGAAAGAGGAGCTAGGAACAAATTAAGATTCTGTATATTTTCCTAACAAACTGTCCAGACACCCAAATGCAGAAACTGATGATTTGCTGTTTTTCATTGCTCTTCCCAATATAGTTAAAAGCTTGTTCAGAGACTTAGACGGATCTGCTGCACTGCCATGACTTCATTCATTTGCTTATTCTGCAAACACCTGTTGAGTGTTTACTCGGTACCAAGTAGTTAATAGATCCAGCAAGTGAGGTTTATAGTGTGGGGAGAGAGATCATTAACACAGTGTGCAATTAATAAGTTAATTATTGGGAATGTTAGAAAACACAAGCGCTATGGAGAAGGAAAGTAGAGTAAATTAAAATAAAGAAATCAGAGACGGCAGACATGGGAAGGGAAGGGAGGTTGCGGTATTAAGTAGAAGGAATAAGTCTAATGTTTAGCAATGAGAAAAAGTCAGAATTGTTTAATTTGGCCCATCCCCAGGCTGCCTCCAAATGTGCTGCCGGTAGTTGTCCAGATGAAAATGTCCAGTTAGAATAATTTAACTAGAATAATTTAAATTCTTGAGTATAATAATTTAACTTTGTGTGCGATGATATAATTGTTATGTTATGGCATTATTTAGTTTTAGAAATAAAAAAGGTCTAATTAGAAAACTGTCGACTTCTCATCCCACAGATAAAAATACTAGACCCTAAGAGTTTAAATGATTTGCTGCACCATCGCTCAGCCAGTAAATGGTATAAAGAGAACCAACATATAGTTTCATCTAAAAATCTTTTTTGTAAACACGATTTTCAAATGTCCCATCATGTACGTTTATTCTGATATTTCCTGTTTAGTTGTCTAATTCCCACATCATTTCCAATCCACCGCGTTCCTCCCTGCTTTGCCGGTTAGTTTTGTGGTTGTGTTCCTGTGTATCCTTTAGGTGCTTCTTTATGTAAGTACAAAAAAATATGATTACATCGTGTACCCTGTTTTAGACACAAAAGTAACAGACACTGCTCTGTACTTTTGTTGACTTCGTTGCTTTTTAAAAGAGATCCTTTCCCCATCCCCCTAAATTCTCCCATTCCTATCTTGCACCAAGGGATATAATACTAGCAGCGATCTTTTCTTAGCAGAGATTGGGACTATAGAACAGAGTTCTTTAATCAGGCTTTCAGTTAGAAAGGCTACAGTTTGCAGATAACAGAAACCTGATTTACAGAGACTCAAACAAACAGGCATTTTATTCTCTTCTTGTAACAAGAACCCCCCAGGTAGGTGTTTGCTGGCATTGAGTCAGCGTTCAACAATGAATCAGGGAGCTGGATCTTGTTTTTTCATGCTTCCATTCTTGAAAGCTGGCTTTTATCCACGTACTGTAGCCTTCCCATTGTGAAAGGCTATTGCGCCTCGAGGCATTATCCGAAGCCTGTCTCTCGGGTTACTTTGTATTATTATTCCAGAAGGAAAATCTTCCTGCCAGGCCTCCCGTTACAGCCCATTGGCCAAAACTGAGTCACATGTCCATTCCCAAGCCAATCACAGACCAAGAGGAATAAGGGTACCTGGCGCGTATAAACCAATCAGCCCCAGGGGCTGAGGTAGGAGTGGAGCCTCGCGTCAGGAAGTTAGGGATTCTGAGAAGCGTGAGGGTTCGCGTAACTGTTGAGACTGTAGTACACCTTCTCGCATCCCCTCCTTGTCCATTGTGTGGCCTTGCTTTAGTACATTCGTTCAAGGGCACATATTTTAAGAATAATAATAAAAGGAAAAATCACATGAGAACAAGAAAATGAAAGAATGGGGGAGAGGGGACTAATTTCTGAGATAAGCACATAGAAGGGGAAGGAAAGGAGAACAGGGCCTCTGTACCTGGGTGGATAGAGGTTATCTTAGAATTTAAAAACCTGGGTGGCTCAGTGGGTTAAGCCTCTGCCTTCAGCTCAGGTCATGATCTCAGCATCCTGGGATGGAGCCTTGCATCAGGCTCTCCGCTCAGCGGGGAGCCTGCTTCCCCCTCTTTCTCTGCCTGCCTCTCTGCCTGCTTGCGCTCGCTCTCTCTGTCAAATAAATAAATAAATAAATAAAATCTTAAAAAAAAAAAAAAAAAAAAAGAATTTAAAAACCCGTGCTCTGATAAGGCTGTTCCAAGCTACATGATAAACATAGATATAAATAAATATTAACAAATCCTAGCTCTGTCCTTATTAATGTTTGCTAATTACAAACAGAAAAATAACTTTACAGTGGAGAAATCTGGCAGGTATCACCTTAATCAAGGAATCAAAGTTAACATGGCCAGTAGCGAGATAAATTGAAACCATGTGCCACGTGATACGATGCAATGAATAACTTGCCAAATCAGTATAACCTATATCTAATCATGAGGAAGTATCAGGCAAGCCCAAATCAGGGATAGTGTGCAAATGGACTGGTCTCCGATCATCAGAATGTCAAAGTCAAAAAATTAAGAAAAGACAGAGAGCAACTATTCCCGAACGAGAGCAACATTTCCAGAATGAGAAACTTCATGACCGCTAAATGCACACACGATTGTGGACTGGATCCTTTTGCAATAAAGGATGCTATTAGGACAATTAACAAAAACAGAAAGGACCCTGAGGATGAGATGTTGGGAACATACTGATGTTAAGTGCTGATTTTGATGTTTGCATGAGTCGTATTGCAGCATAATGTCCCTTTCTGTAGAAAATATCCACTAAAAATATTTAGAAGGGATGGAGCATTATGTCAGCAACTTATAACAGATTCAGGGAACAAAAATGTTTGTATTATCTATGCAAGCTTTCCAGAACTTTGATTGTGTTTCAAAATAAAAATATTGTTCTGCTGTTCTCACTTAATGATGGCAATTCTTGGCTACATGGTATTCCAGTACAGGGAAGTAACTAGTTTTCTATTAACGGACTAAAATTTAGATTGCTTTGCACCCTATGCTGTTACACCCTATTCTGCAGTATTTCTATACTTAGTATTTTTTTGTGTGCCGCTTTTTCTGTAAAATAAATATCTAGAAGTAGAAATTATTTTCACTGATTTTAAATCAGTGCAAGATACATGTTCCAAGATACATCATATGCAGCGCTCAATGAACATATTTACTAAAACTATTTGAGGCTGATTGATCTGGATTTGGTTTGGTTTGGTTTTTAGAGAGTGAGGAAGCGTGGGCATGTGAGGGGCTGGGAGGGGCAGAGAGAGAGAGGAGAGGGAGAATCTTAAAAAGGCTCTGCAACGTGGGGTTAATCTCATGACCCTGAGATCATGACCTGAGCCAAAATCAAGGGTAGGTCCCTTTACCAACTGAGACACCCAGGTGCCCCTGATCTGGTTTAGTAATATTTTCATTTATTGGTTGGACAAATATTTTTCAGTTTGTTCCTACAGAGTAAGCTCTGTATTAGTCCTAGAAAACAACAATAATCTTTGCCTTCAAAGGATATAAACATTTGAGAGATTTAGCAAGCTGGGGTTAATTAATTTAAAGTTTTTCCCCATGTAAACTATTTCTTAATATTGACAAATCTTAAATGGAAGCAGAAAAAAATTAAAATGTTTTTTCTCTTAAGGTGTGTGTAAAAATGTTTTCAACATGGAAAGGAAACCGTTTAAAAGGTTTAGATATTTTACTAAAATCACTTATCAGTGATTTTAAGTGTTGCTATTAATATCATATCTATTAATACTGTCTATGTTATGGTGATTTCGGTTAAGCCCAGTTGGCAGTTTGACACACTGATTTCTCTGTCTTTTCACCCAGCTTAAGGTTTCGTTGCACTTCCTTGGAGGTCAACCATCTCCTGAAAGATGTAGAACAATGGCCCATCTCTACAAGAATGAAATATTATTTTCAAGGTTGTTTTTTCCATATATTTCCCAGAAAGAACTCAAAAGTAAATACATTCATAAAGATTTTTCAATTATAAGTGGAAGCCACTAAAGACTCCTACTCTAGAAAATTTATACTTACAGAAGTGACAAATTGCATAAATGTCCTTTTATGGGTGTTAATACTAGCTATGCAGACAGAAGAGGGTCTCTATCAAGAATTTATCAAGGAGATTCCCCAAAAATAAATAATAGTGCAAAACCCAGGATATTCCTAGCCAGCTTTGTTAAGGAATAAATAATAACAATTAAGACTCCAATTACAAGGAAATAAATCTCTTAAGGTCAAAAAGTCATTCTCTAGGGGCACTTGGGTGGCTCAGTTGGTTAGGCATCTGTCTTTGGCTGGGGTCATGATCCCAGGGACCTGGGATCTAGCCCCACATGGGGCTCCTTACTCAGTGGGAAGCCTTCTTCTCCCTCTCCTCCTTTCTTGTGCTCTCCCTCACTATCTCTGTCACTGTCTCTCTCTCTCTCAAATAAATAAATAAAATCTTAAAAAAAAAAAAAAGTCATTCCTCTAAATTGAGGACCTCCATGAAAAGCTTTGGAGTTAGAGCTAGAGATTTATCCCAATGTGAAGTCAGTCTCTGGTTTTGCAAGGGCCAGGCAAAGCCCAGGGTGCAGAACTGTGCCTGGTTGGGAGCCTGGCGTCTTGGGATGCATATTCTCAGTATTTTGTACTGTGAGTGTTCAGTGGGTTAATAATTTTACCATCTCCGAGCCTTGGTTTCTTCAGCCCTTTAAGGAAATAACAATGCCATCTTTTACCCAAGACCTAAATAAAAATAATCTAATCTAACTAGTAGCAGGTTGGCCTTGAGTTGAAATTTGCATATGAGTGTGCCTGTAGATTTCTGTGGGGCATCTTAGTTAGTGCATCGTTAAAGACCTGCCCTGAGCCTGCTTTTCCAGCCTCACCTGTCTCCACACCTCCCCTCCTAAACTACACTTCGGAAATAATCCCCAGGATGTCATGCAGTTCCCTATGCAGCTTCACATCTGTTCCTCTAGCCTGGAATATTTTCTGCTCCTCGTGATCAGCAGGAGGGTGATATCCATCAGGAAGCCTCGGCTCACCCACTGGGTTTCCCACTGGGCCATGTCCAGCATGGGCGCATGTGCCTGTTCTTGTTGAGGAGGAAACGGGATGGAGGGGCAGAGAGAGGAGAGAGGACTGGAAGCGAGAGATTTGAGAGGCTGAGGAGGTCCTTTAGGGCCAGATTGGGAAGGGCCTTACATGTACACGGAAGAGTTTGGCCTCATCTTAAGGGCAAAATCTTACAAAGGCTACAGAGCATTTTACTAGAGGAGTGACACGATCCAGATATATTTTATTTAGAAAGATGACCTAGCCACAGGTTAGATTGGAAATGGGGGAAGTATCACAAATCCAGATGGGGTCTCTCTGAATGATGAGAACAAGTCTCCCAGCAAACTGCTTTCTCCCCTCCTCTGGAGTTTCACAAGAGCTGGTTGGTTGGTGTGTGGACCCAGATGGGTTGGCATTTGACTGGAGACTTACCAAGCATCGGGAGGTGAATATCAGGGTCCCCCAGGGGTGAGTCCGATTGTAGAAGCCCAACATCTCCCCATGTTCTGCTCTCAGCTCTCCTTTCCTAATAACAGAGAAGACAGACGGCAACATGAATTTCTTCTAATAATGAACACAGAGAGGGAGTTGGAGAAGTAGGTGTAGACAGCAGAGGAAGAAGGAGCATGCTTATAAAGGTTGTTACCTCTTTTGCCCGAAGATACTGTGCTAGAAGCTTTTTCTACTCAGTGGTTCTCAGGCCATTATAATCACGGAAAGGACTCATTAAACCATAGAATCAGCGATTCTGATTCTACAGGGTGGGCGTGGGGCCAATAATTTGCGATTCTACCAAGACCGCATGTGAGGCTGATGCTGCTGGTTCAGGGGCCATACTTGAAGAACCACTTGTCCTGTTTTGTTTCTTCTGTTCCTCTCAATAACCTGGCAAGGCACTCTTGGTACTGTTGCAACAGAAGAAGAAACCACTCCTAGAGGACTTTGTAACCTGTCCCCCACCCTAAGTCAACTAGCAAGCAAAAACAAAACCTTGGGGCCAGGTTGTGTTTGTCTCAAAAGCCCATGTGTTCCCCACCTCACCTCCCTTTCCCCGACAACTGTCTTGAGACCTTAGCTAGGACAGATGGAGCTCCCAGCTTTTTCCTTCGCATCAGGGTCCCAATGGCCCACAGCTCTTAAGTGTGAGGGTGGTGTGTAAATGAACATATTGTACATCTGAGCGCTTCCTTTTCTCCAAAAGCTGTTTTAACTCCTTCGGCTGTGGTTCCTCACTCTGTCCCAAGAGGTGATATCAAACTATTGCCTGTGCAGTTGCTCCTGGAACATTTTCTTTCAGAGAGGTACGAAATGAACATCCAACTGCTCTACACACAACATGGTGCCTGGAAGTCTGCAATCTGCCCACATACATCTTGCCTTTGATGCCTTTTCCAGTAAGTTTGAGCCTCCCCTTGTGCTTGCATTGTTAACCCTTAGCACAACCACAACCAGGTGGTTTTAGATGGAATTGCCTGCTGTGCTCTCTGCAGGCAAGTCTTCCCCATTTCTTCTTTTTTAAAATATTTCCACATGCTGTGGATGTCCTACCAAATCCTGTTTCTGACGTTGGATCTTTGTCTTTACTTGCTGGTTGTCCACTTGGAGCTAGAAAGAAAGAAAAAAGAAGCGCCCAAGGAAACCATTCATGTTCCATATACCTGTGCTTTGGAATTAATTATTTTATCTACAGGTAATATGTAATTACCTCTTTGGGGCCTGTTTTTTGACCAAAGGAAACATTTTAACCTCATATTTCTTTGTTGCTGTTTTCAAAGGTAATATTCAACCGATAAAGCAGCAAGGTTGGCTTGAGGAATTTTATAAATTCTTTCTTTCTGTGTTATTTACAATGAATATGTTCCCTTACTACAATAATCAAAAGGAGGCTAATTGCCCTGAGATTTTTTTTTACATAAGGTCCCCCCCACCCGAATAGAGAGGTAGTAAGCACCAACAATAAATTTTTCCCACCTGAGTTTGCACAAAGTAGAACATGTTAATCCTCCTGAACTTCCAAATTTACCTCATTGGTATAGTTCTTGTTCACCTCATTAACTTAGTTGATTTAGGATTAATCCAGCTTAGTATTACTTGACTCTGGGTAGCATTTTTGTCAATGTTGGTTTTGCTTTTTAAATCATTAGACTGTGCATAGTGTAAGAAAGTAAAAAAATTATTTTCATAAATGTGAATTTCCGGAGTCTAATATATTCTTCCTTTTCTTCTCTTTTGTCTCTTTTTCTCTTCCCTCTTTCTTTTTTTCCCCCTTCCTCTTGCCTTTCTTTCTCTTCCCTTCCTTTCCTAACAGTTCAGCCTCAGAGCTATCAGGTCGTGAAGGAGGGGACAGCTCAGGGAGGGGTGTCACAACTCCAGTGAAGTGAAGAGGTCTCTGCACTGGCGGATGGTCCTGCTGGGTGTTCCAGCATGGGAGGTTGCCAAATTTAGCAAATAAAAATACGGGAAGCCTAGTTAGGTTTGAATTTCAGTGAAACACTGAATGGTTTTCTTTTAGTGTAAGTATATCCCATGCAATATTTTATACTAAAAAAAAAGTATATTTATTTGAAATTCAAATTTAACTGGATGGCCTATATTTATTTTATCTACCAATACTCTCAGTGTGGGATGTCAGAACTCAGTCTCGATGAGAAGGGCTTCCATATGGGGAAGGAGCAGCAGGTTAACGTAGGGTGTCAAAGCTAAGCAAGATGTGTTAACGTAGGGTGTCAAAGCTAAGCAAGATGACAAGGACATCACTAAAGTAGAGGGGTGACAACACAAGAGACTGTTTATTCATAAAGTAATTGGTCAAATAGGGAAACATATTTTATATATATAAGATATGCAAATATATTATATAATATGTATTCCAAATAGTCAAAATTTGGAAAAAGAAAAAAATAGAATGAACCCTGTTTTGTGGGGTTAGGATTAGAGACATTGGTGTGAACTCATGGCTGATAATGAGCAAATGGTATATACATTTGCTTTACATGCATGGACTGTCTCTGTCACTCATCTCTGGAAGATGAGTGAGAGAGTAGTAATGGTGTTTACCCCTAAGGAATAGAACTGAGTGGCTGGGGCATGGAAGGGAAAAATTACTTCTTATATTTCCTTTGCTACTTTTTACATTTTGTGTCACGTGCTCGTGTGACCTGCACTAGACAATTTTTTTTTTAAACATTTGAAAAATAGAATTGGCTGTATTTCAAATCAGAGTATTAGAGGTAGCAGGGAGCTTAGAGATTTTTCAAGGCCACATTTGTGAATTTAAGATGTTGTAAAAGAAGACTAGAAACTTTAAGTGAACTTCAAGGTCAGAGGACGAAGTAGTGTGTTACATTGGAAAAAAGAGCTCTGAGTGGAGTTGTGATTCTATGCCATGGCAGCATGGTGCCCTTGGGCAAGTCACTCACCTCTCTGAACCTCATATACCCCCGTAGTACAGAGTATAAAGCAAGGGCTCAAGGTCAGCTCACTGAGGGACAAGTCCTGCTCAGCTTTACGTGTCACAGTGCATGAACTTGGGCGAGTCAACTGGTCCCTTTAAACTGCAGAATTGTTGTTTGTTATGATTACATAAGTTTTAGTTTATCAAATATAAGAAGCCTTAGATTATTTAAAATGCACCATTATTGTATGTTACACTAAGAAATTTTTAAAGTGCCGCAATTAATTGTAAGATGGTAAC
This sequence comes from Lontra canadensis, assembly GCF_010015895.1. Taxonomy (NCBI): domain Eukaryota; kingdom Metazoa; phylum Chordata; class Mammalia; order Carnivora; family Mustelidae; genus Lontra; species Lontra canadensis. Next base: position 18,845,229 of record NW_022631025.1, read on the forward strand.
CATCATGAGATGCATGCTGAATTCAAAATGTTAAAATGTGAAAAAAGAAATGCATCTTAGAATCAATGTAATATGATCGTATTTACCAAGGGAACAGATTTATAGTATAAGAGGTGGTCCAGTGGTAACTGAGAAATAAATGGATACAAGTGAAGGAAATCAAGCTGGCATTTAAAAACATTATGAGGACAGGAGAAAACAAGAAACAAAGTAAAGATATAATGGGAAGTAAATCCCATAATCTTTATACAGTTTTGATCCAGAAAACAGACGATCGGTACATACTTAGAAGTAAACACAACACAAAAAAATAAAATAAAATGGAACTGGAGTCCATTCCCAGGAAGACAGGATCTGGTGTCAAGTAATTTGGCCAAGAACCAAAACCCATCCTCTGTTTTAAAATGAGATTTTAGGAGGAGGTGGCAGATATGTGGTTCTGGCTCAAGCATGGAGGTAAGCAGCCCTGGGGAGCTCCAGGGTGGGTGGGGGTATGTACTGCCTCTGGGCCAGCATCTGAGTGAAATCAAAAGGAGCAACAAAGTAAGAAAGGGATCTTGTGAGTTCTGTAAAATATATAACTCTAAGCATGAATGCCTGAGAACTATGGAGGAATGGTGGCCCTATTTAATTGTCCCATTGGCCCTGGTAATGGGCCAATTGTCCCATTGGCCCTGGAAATTGAAAAAATAATATGGTTGTGTATCTAGGTGGTGTGACCCGTCCCAGTAAGTAATCAATACTGGATCGACTCCCAGAACAAGGGAACCATGTGGGGGAAGGAGCAGACGCTTACCCTAGAGCCCCAGCCTGGGATGAAAGGCATCCAGCCAATCAGTTGGTCAGGTCAGTCTGACCTTACAATCCCCCAGTGAGGCTGCGAAGTAGGGTGTTGAGAAGGAAGAAAACACTTACCTCATAGAGGTGTTATGAGAATTAAATGAAATCACCACATCTGGCACGTGGTAAGCGCTCAACAAATGTTAGCTATTGGTAAATGGAAAAAAAAAAAAAAGCTTTATCGACCATGAATTTATATCATTTCGGTTTTTTTTGAAGCACCATCATGATCAGATCCTGATTCTTGAGGCTCACAATCTAGACATCTTTGCAACATGCTACATTATGCTTATTTCATGCACTATTACTTTAAGTTGAACCCTTTTGCAGTAAACTGCATTATATACACTTGTTCATAAACAATAGTTGTGTGCTGGGGTGCTGTTTATCTTTCAGATATTTCCATAATGCATACACATGATGTAACATAGAAACATAGATTTTTCTTTTAAAGAGCAAAGCTTCAGCACTTTCTCTTGAATGTTATTCTGTCATTTGACTACATTATATTTCTGATGTTCAATTTGCACTGAGTACATTATGGACTTCTCTAGGGAACAGAAATAAATTTTTTTTAAGTAAACATAAAATGCTTTGATAAATCAAAACATGTGAATGAAATTTCTGTTAAAAAGGTTCCGATCTGTTTTGAGACTTGAAATAAAGCTCTGTCTTTAACGTAATAGAAACCGTTAACCCAAAGCCAACAACAAAGTAATAATAACTTGTTACAGGAGTAATGCATAAGCTTATTTTAAAAGTGTAGTTGTTATATAAAATGCAAAAGAAAATCTTGCTATAAACTAATTGTAAAGAAACTTAAAAGCTGTAAAATCTGTTCTTTCTGATTTAAACTGGCAATAAAAAGTGTATGTTGTTTGGAATCCACACATTAAGAGCTTATATCATAAACTAGCCATAATCTCTCATACTGAAAAGTCACTCATATTCTAAATCATGGAGTATCACCTCAGTAATAGCTCTGTGAGAATGAGACCCTGCCTGGGCCATCACAACTGTATTCCTAGTATCTAAAATGATGTCTGTCCAGAGTAGAGCTCAATAAATATTTCTTGAATGAATAAATGAATGAACAGTTCATGTAGAAATTCAGCGATTTTAGAAATACCAATGAACAAAACTCTCAATACAAAAAATAGGTAATTGGAGAATGATAATTTAAAATACAAAACAGTGACATGAGCTTGCAAGATTGGTATGAGTCAAAGGGACAGTGGAACAGAGTTCTGAACATCTTAGCTCAGCTAACTAACTATATTTAGTAAGTCACATAGCTGAGCCATTTAGCTTCTGAATTTTAGTTTCTTCACCCCTAAAACGAAGAGGGAGGGGTAGCTGGAACCAGTGATTCTAAAAGTCCTTCCAATTCTAAAATTCTATTATGCTGGAAATACAAAGGCCCACCTCCAGGCATGTATGGGTATGCTGCTCATTTTTACTTGAGATAAAAACAGAGAAATTTGTAGCTAAATCACTGTCAAAATTGACAATGTGGAAGAGACTTCTGGGTGTCCTCCAATACCTGCTTTCCCCTTCTGCCTGGGCACAGAGTTAGGCTACATTATCTCGGCTTCTGCTGCAGTGAGGTGTGACCATGTGTCCAAGTCCTAAGGATGAAACATTAGGAAGTGGTGTGAACCACCTTCAAGCTTGCCGTGTGAGACCTTCCATGCGCTCTCCTCCAAACCCTTCTCCTTCCAGCTGTCTGGGATGGTGACACACCCATCCCCTCCAGTAACCTTAGAGGCCACATACTGAACATAGCTGAGTCATCGCCAGTCTGGATCTCTGAATACCTTTGTGCACTACAATGCCTACTCCCTCCCTCACCCCAGAAATGTTGGGCACTTCTCCTTGGGTCTCTCCTGTTTCTGAATGTCCCGTAAACAGAGGCACTGGCTCTCTTTCTTTCAGACTCTTGTCTACAGTGAACATATATACAGTGAACATAGCTTTGGAAGACAGAGATAGTGTCTTCCTGAGAAGCAAAGGGCAGGTTTCTTTGTCGTTCAGTGTGATAAAGGTAAAATCTTCCTCAGGGTAACAAAGGGCAGTTTTGCTTACAGCTCACTCTACAAGGTCCAGGTTCCCTAAGTTCAGGGATCCTTACAGACGACTCACACTCACTCTACGTGCAGAGTTCACACTGGACAAGCTCTGTCCTCCTGTGGGACTTGGAGGATGTGGAGAAATGACACAAGCATGAAGCTCATGCTGCTTTCGGTGACATGAGTAATCAAGTCATATGTACTCGACCCAGAAACGGTGTCTTCTGTCAGCTTCCATGAACCTGTGGTAGGCTGCCTAACTCATAAGCTCGCGAGTCGGGTCAGATCTCACATAGCCACAGTTCTTGATAGCTGCCCACCCTTTGCACCCTACAAAAATCCTGGACTCTTAGGTGAGTGAGTCACTACCTTAGATATATATATATATATATATCTAAGATATATATATATATATATATATACACACACACACATACACATACATCCTTAACTGACATAGCAGAAGTCACATCTCCATTGAAAAATCAATAAGAAATTAGAGTCAGCTACCTTATCTTTGCCAAATAAGGTGATGAAAATAAAGGATATGAGTCTGTTAAATGAGGGGATTGAATTAGACAAATATTTTCAAAATGTAACAGGGTTCACTAGTGCTGTATCTGTTGAAAATAATGTTCTGTATTCAAGTATGTTTGCAATACACTCACTGTTTAAATCTTATTCCCCCTCCTTCCCTGGAGAGTCACATACACATAAGTTTATTAAAGACTCTGAGAAATCCTGTGGTAAAGAAAATTATTTGCATTATTTAACTAGCAGTATTTTCCTAAATTTTTTCAGCGTAACGCCTATTGACATTCTAGGAAATGAGTGTTCCACGGAATACACAGGGGGAAATGCAGGGCTAGATCACTTCTAACATCCCTTTGTGCATCTATGAGTCAAACATCTGAAAATATGTAAGAAACATATTTATTCATTTACTAGACTAATGTGAGTACAGTTGGTGCTTCTTTTTTTTTTTAAGATTTTTTATTTATTGATTTGACAGAGAGAGATCACAAGCAGACAGAGAGGCAGGCAGAGAGAGAGAGAGAGAGAGGGAAGCAGGCTCCCTGCTGAGCAGAGAGCCCAATGTGGGACTCGATCCCAGGACCCTGAGATCATGACCTGAGCCGAAGGCATCGGCCTAACCCACTGAGCCACCCAGGCGCCCCCAGTCGGTGCTTCTTAAACTTTAATGTACACCTGGGAATCTTGGTAGAGTGTAGCTTTTGATTCTGAATGTCAGTGTAGGACCTGATACCCCACATGTCTTTGAGTTGCCAGGTGATAATCAGACCAATGTTTGAGTAACAAGGATCTAGCCAACACAGAATCTAAAAAGTGAAGAGTGACACTTACGATGATTGTGTTAACACGTAGCAAATCCGTAGTGAAGGCTATGTTACTGCAAATGAGTTTTTTTATTACATAATGGGGGAAAAGTGCTCCAGAGTTCCTGTTCGACAACTTAGGTGTGATTTCAGAATTTTTCGGTATTACCTGATGAATTTAGGGACATGTTGACTAACTGGAAAAATGAATGGGTGTCAGTCTGGGGACTCTGTATCATCGTGCAGCCTCTTCCCTGTTTAGAATTTTGAACACAGAATTGGGATCTTCAATAAAGACACTGCCAGATAGTTTGTGATTCAACCCAGCAGAAGGGATTAATCTGACCAGATCGTTCCCTATCTGCTCTAGATTAAAGATGGAGAAACTTTTTTCTCTCCAGAAAAGAATGTTTTTCTTTCCTTTGTTTCCTCCTAAATCAAATTTGAATTTCCCTGACCTATTTTTCAAGAAATCATTTCTCCCACTCTAACGGTTCTACAACGGAATTTTTTCAACAAAATGTAAAGGCATATGAGATCAGGTAGAAAAGTTATAAGGAGATGAGCTTACAGGAGCATAAAAACTTAATATTACTGAAGTTACTTCAAACAATGAAAACGAGAGAAAGTTTGGCATGTGCTAATTAAGGAATTTGATATGTGTGAATTTGTTTCCAATTATGAGATCTGAGTCCAATAATGAATTCTTTGAACCTGTTTCCAAAGTAACATATTTGGTTCTATAATAAAATCTCATAGCAATCCCTAAATAAAAATAATTTGCAACCTTCACGCTAGTGAGAGGAAAAATGTCAAAGAAGGCACACCACATGCTCTCAATGGGAAAATCATTTTTTTAAAAATTTGACTTTGTAAGAATTTGAGAGAAATTCATGATATAATTTTATGTGAAATAAGAATAAAAGAAAGTCTGTCTCTACTATAAGTAGACAATAAGAAAATGAAACCAATTCAGCGGGTGGGATGATAAAATCATGAGTGCATTTTTCTTTCTTTTGGCTCCTGTTAATATTGTACTTCCACTCTCGGTAGACATTATGTGATTTAAAATAAATATATTAAGATGGTTCATGCTGATGGGTCTGTGGAAACAGTAGTAGTAGTTATGTCAATGGGAGTTAGAAAAATACCATATTTGTTTTGTTAATTTTTTTTAGGGACTTTTTTGGAACTTTCTGTCAATGTAGTGTATAATCTGTTATACGGAGGGAAACTACCTTTCCCTTAGAAACTTGGCAGAAAACAGATGGCACGCCCAAAGTGAACAGTCGAGGAGAGTTTAATCGACTATTTACAAAGGTGAAGGCAGGGTTTATGGCAGTCCCTGGGGGCATAGCAGAGAGCGAGCTGTTGTCACCATTGGCCAGAGGAAACAAGGATAAAGTAGTCCCAGGGACCCAGGTTGGGCAGCCAGTTGGAAGTGGCTACTGCAGGAGAGAGACACCTAATGTGGACCCACAGCATTCTGTCAAGGGAAGCCCCAGAAATGGACATCCCGACCTCACATCCCTCCTGCCCTTTTCGCTCCTGGGGGTGCCACCCCAACTAAAGCCAAAGGCCAAGGGACCTAGTTGGTGTACATCAGCCTCTCAGGCCCGGAGTGGGGCGAGAGAAGTGTGGGACAGGGATACGAAGGGAGCATATGGTGGGACCAGGGGAGGAGAAACAGAACAGGGGGTTCAGACAACAGTTCAGAAACAGGATCTGTGCATTTACACAAGGGGGCACATGAGGGCTCATGCTAAGTGCTTCGGGCGAATGCTAATGAAGAAAAATATGGCCAAAGGCGTTTCTGAAAACCTGGAGCATTGCATAAACATGTTTATTTCTCCTTATGTGCAAGAGTGCCCATGCTGTGTTTGCTTGGCGAAAATAAAATGTTCCCAGACATCCTGTGCTCTCCTTTGCATTAATAGCAAGAGCTAATGGATCTTAAAACAAGAAAAATCTCAGTCAGACCTTTGTTTAAAAAATCTCTCCTACTCAGCTTTTATATGTATTATACAGAGAACATATGTATGATATAAAAGTAATAAATCACCATTATTCCCTCATTGAGCCTCTCTTGACTTCCAAATTTCCCCCTAGAACAATAACTTTTTTTTTTTTTTGCTAGAAGTGTAAATGAGTGGTGATGGTGATGATGGTGATGGTGATGATGATGATGATGATGATGATAGCTATCAGTTATTGAATGCTTACTATGTGCCCAAGCACCTATGAGGTAGGTGCTATTATCGTCTCTATTTTAACACTATATGGGTGAAGAATTGAGGCTAAAGGAAGATCATTAACTTCTTCTGGCCACATCAGCAGAAATAAGTGACTGGGCTTTTAAAGACAGCCAGATTACAGAACCCCAAATCTTAAACATCCTGTTATCTCTCTCTTTGGAAACATTGCATTATACACTTTTTTTTTTTAAATACTGGAAAAGATGATTGGTGTTCTTTAAAACTTTTGCTTGAAAGCTAATCATGTAAAATACAAGACTGCTAAAGATGGAGAAAGAACAAAAAGAATAGACATCAGAGGTAGGGTGAGCAGGGCGGGTGTGGGGGCAGGGAGAGAGGGAAATGTCAGCTGAGGAAGGTTGTACACTGATGTCCGTCTCTGTGCCGGTTCCTGCCATTTGCGAATGTTCTCTTCTGTCCCTTTCCATATAAACTGGGATGTTCTATCCTTCCTGTACCTAAATGATCCCTGTGAACACTTGGAAGCCCAGTTCGATCATTTTGTTGAATCTGTATGAAAGTCCTAGGTACCGAGTTGTAATAGGAGGGGTTTGCCATAGGCCTTCAACTTATCCTGTAGCAGCTTTGTTCAATGAAATGCTGAGAAATGTGATGAAATTGTGAAATGTGCACACAGCCACATTGCATCTGTCATGTGAACAGCTTTACTAACATGTTAAGCTGCTTTTGTAAAACATTCTGATCGACCAAACCAAATACAGATAACCACATATGGATAGCTGAGGGTTATCCAAGGGTTATCCATTTTACTCCGCAGCTTCAATGCTCAAAACATGAAAATATTATAAAGAAATAAACAACAATTCTCACTTTGCCTTGGAATGTCAAGGGATAAACAGATAATTATAGATTGTTGAGACTTGATACTTCTCCATTTCTGTACTGCTTGGCTCATTTTTCTATTTATCGGGTGGTAGTCCTGAAAAATATGTAAAAATGGAACCCTTCAGTAAGTTAATTTAATGACTTTTAACAGCTTTGACAAAAAGATTGGTGATGAAATTAAAATAGTTATGGAAGATGACATATTGAGGTTAATTCAATTATCCATGATATCCATTAGCATGGAAGGATAAGAAGTTGCTGGATATTTCCTAAAGCTTCAACCATATATAGCAGAAGAGATGAGAAGGAAGTCAATGGCTCCAAACTGATCTGATCTGCCTGGTGGCTGTGTGCCGGTGAGTGCTAGTGTGGATGTTGGCATTGTGGGCTTCTGAAGATGCTCCTGTAGTAGCTCATGTCTCTGCCACAGCTAAAGAAGACCTTATCTGGGCCAGACCTGGATTTCTGAAATAGTTTCCTGTCATGGCCATTTGTTGTTTCTGCCTCTCTGGTATCCGTTCCCTTTTTCTTCAGATTACAATACTTGAGATTTCCTTTGAGAAACTATTCCATCCCCATGTGGTTTGGTCATGTGGTTTGAGATGGATCGTGTGACCCAGCACTCAATTTTCTGAGCTATATTGATTTGCTTAGACATGGGCTCATGAACCAGGCCTGCCCTAGCATCAGAATTCCATCCTTCTGGGTGCATGGATTGGTTTAGAGATAGGCATAAACCCAAGCTGATCCAGAGTCTTGAGAAGGTACACCAAAAAAAAAAAAAAAAAAAAAAAGAAAGAAAAGAAAAATCTTCTCTGTTTGGATGACTAGCACTAACAATGATATAATGCTAGAGTTATAGGGCATCTTTATGGATTCCATGAATGTAATGCAGAAAAAGCCAAGAAACTAATCCTTGCTAATGTTGTTTGAGCCCCTGGATCAAACTGTGCCTAAAAATATGAGTGTTGAACTTCCAGTGATATTAGTTAATTTATCCTTATTTTTTGCTTAAATGAGTTTAAATCAGGTTTCCTGTCACATGCAACAAGAGATTTCTAAATAATGTATCTCTTATCTACATTTATTCTCATCTTCTTGTTCTAGAAGAATCTCGCTATTGATCTCCCTTTTGATCTAGTGCTCTCCCATTAAAGGACATTTAACAATGACTCTTCAGTGCTTAGCCGAACAGGCACAGTCCAGTCTCTGCCTTACCTTTCTCTGGCTCACCCATGTGGCTTACCAGCATGAGGGCAGTTGTGGGAAAGAACAAATAGGACTCAATGGGAAGCGGTCAGGGGACCGTAGCCTGCTTGGGAGAGGACAGTGTGCCATCTGGGAGCAGTGTCCTGTGGCCAGTTTTAAAATCCCAAGTGAAATAAATATGGACAATTGGAGACGTAAAACAAATATTTCAGAGACATCATTCTGGGAAATCTGAGTCATCAAAAGGAGACACAGTGACGCTGTAGCTCAAGGGCAAGGCTAGTTTCCCCCAGACCATTGGTTCTGCCTGGCTGCAGGCAGACAATTAGCCATTCGGTTGGGCCACCAGGGCTTACTCTGGAGAGCAGCCATGTTAAGCCTCACCTGGCAGGGGACACACTGATCACTACCAAATGCACTAACCCTGTTAATATTCGCTCAAGAAATCTGATGATTTGGAACCTGTGGGTGAGTTGCTTTACTATGTTCAGCTACAGAAAACAGAGGCAGGGAGCAATGGTGGCTGCCGGCAGGTGCAACCAACAGATCCCAAAGCTGGAGTGGGTTTGCAAGCATTGGCTTGGAAACCAATGCAGACCTAGGCTTGAGTCCCAGATCCACCACCAGCTACTGGTAAGGCCTTAAGCAAGGATTTAAATTGTCAATGCCTCTGTCTTCTCATCCACAAAATAATTCTTCCTCAGAAGATAGTGATGAGGATTAATTGAAAATGGTGTATAAAATGTTTAGCACAAGAGTAAATATTCAATGAACGCTGTCTCTCATTATATCCCTATACAGCTGATAAGCCGGATGTACCATGTACCATTACCTGGACATAGCTGGTACTCTCCATCTTCACACATTCCATTTTCTCCCTTTATGTTTCCCTACTGAAATTCTACCCAGCTATTAAGATTTAATTCAAAAGTCATCACTTTCAGGAAGGCTTCTTTCCAACTAGATGGAATCTTTCCTTTGGCTTTAGCTTTTTGTAACAGATAGAAACCACATATAGGGCAGTAGTTCTTAATCCTGGCTGCATATTAAAACCACTTGGAAATCTATTAAAAATATTGATGCCTGGGCCCCTATCCCAGAAATTCTGATTTAATTGGTCTGGGGTGAGGCTCAAGCATCAATATGTTTAAAAAGCTCCCTAGGTGATTCTAATGTGTAGCCAAGATTTAGAACTGACGGTTGAATGAGTATGTCCTTAAATAATGTTTATCAATGAATTCAAGCTAAGATATTAATGGCTTAAAGTTTTAATAGACTAACCTTTAGAAGACTTGCATTTTTATTAAAAGCAATATAAAAATGCAAAGGTAAATACAATTTTTAAATAACATTTATCCTAAAGAAAGTAACCATAATTAACCAGGGAGATGCATATAGAACTATAAGCATAGAATATGATATATGAATGGTATCCTAGAAATATATCTGAAATATTTCGGGAGCACAAATGGAAAACATTTCTAATTTGGAGTGGCAGAAAAAGAAGAAAAGTGGCTTTAAAATGTGGGTGACACTGGGGGGACCTGGGTGCTCAGTCGGTTAGGCATCTGACTCCTGGTTTTGGCTCAGGTCATGTTCTTGGGGTTGTGGGATTGAGCCCCACATCAGGCACCACACTGAGCATGGAGCCTGCTTGGGATTCTCTCTCTCTCCCTCTCTCTTTCTGCTCCTCCCCCCATGCTCACACTCTCCCCACCGCTCCCCCAATCAATCAATCAATCAATCAATAAAATCTTTTCAAAAATATGGATGACATTGAGCTGAGTATTGAAATGTGAAAACAGGTTTTTGAGGTAAACCTCCCAGGCCACCTATGGAGGTGTCAGAGTACATGGCTCATTCCAGTTCATACACTTTCATCACCCAAAGAATGAACTGCTACCAAAGAAAATGGCAACTCTGTCTGTCTAGGTCTTAGTCATGAGGGGGTGAGAGGATGTTTTGGGACAGGAGAACTATTTCCCAAATTATACCTATAGTAGACTACTTTGGTTTTAATAGACCAGCTTCCAACTTGATTTATTTTTTTAAAAAAGGAAGACTTGCCTTCCAAAACCAACTCATAGGATGAGTATGATAGCATTCAGGGATAACTGTATCAGAAACTGGAATGCCCCCAACACTTTATTCTCCTCCTTTCTTCTGTGCTTCTCCCTGAATGTCGGTTGCTTTACCATAGGCTTGCTTTGTCCATGTTGCCATGGATGATGTCACAGATTCCTAGATTCACAGGTGCTCAGCTCTCCCACCCTTGGAAGCATTTTGAATAGCCTGAATTAAGCCTTGTCTGCAACCAAGCCAAGCACAAAGGCGAGATAGGGAGTATTCTGATTAACCTAGGTTGGATCAGGTGCCCACCTCTGCCTAATCACCATGGCCAAGGAAGCAGAGTCAATAGGAAGATGTCAGCATTCTCTGAATTAAGTCTTGTAGTTAAAAGAAGCATTTCTTAGAAGACAGGAAGTGAGTGCTACTTGGAAAAGAATAAGAGTGCTAGCTGGGCAGATCTTAAAGATAAATCACTACCACTGTCCATCTCTTGGGCACCTAGCTCTCTCATATACCTTCTTCTTTGTATTTAAATAATTCCCCGCACAGCCTCTGTGGTTGACTGATTGCAGAAATGGCTCCAATTCCCCACTTTGCCCTCTACCCACACTCTTTGCAATGTAACTTTGCAGCAACTTTCATCAACAGGTGGATTCCCCCCATCCTTTCAGCCTAGGCTGGCCTGTGGCTTGCTGTGGCCAATAAAGTGGGACAGAAGTGACAGTAGGTTAGTTCTCACCCTAGGCTTGAAAAGGCCCTGTGTGCTTCTGTTCTTGCCACCAACATTAGAGCCAGCCCAGGCTGGTCTGATGGAAGATGATGGACTTTGGAGGCAGAGCCAGATCACTGTAGGTGAGGACATTTTAGACCGGACATCCCCTAGCCAGCCTACCAGCTTGAGTCGCAGACACATGAGTACACTCAGCCAAGATCAATTGAGCCTCGCCAAGACTGAAAAACTGCCCAACCAACCCACAAACCCATGAGCTAAGTAAGATGATTGTTGTTTTAAGCCACTGAATTTTGTGGTTGCACGTTAACAGATTTTTTTTTTTTTTTTTTGTGGAGCTAGATCATCAACAAAGCCAGTAGTTTACAAATGCAGTAATCTCCCATATAAACACAGATGTATTCAGCCCACCTCAGGGCAAATAGCTGAATGTCCAGTATCACAAGGTGATGTCTGTTCCTATTTAGTAAGTATAAATGTGACTTTTCTGATATTAATATCTGATGGAGGCAGAAAATGAAGATAATGCTAATCAAAACTTTCCATGCAGAAATAGGAGATAGAAAAGCCACGTTCAGGGGCAAATGCTACCTGGCATTGAAGCATGCTATTGATCCTTGCCCAGGGTGCTCCAATTTCCTTTGGGAATTGCCCCCTGGGCATTGCATGTGTGTGGCTTTTGGCAGGAGAGTGTTTCTAGCATCCTCCATCCACCCCCCCCCCCAAAAAAAATACCCTGCTGGTCAAGCATAATAAGATACATGATGACGTTAGTAGGCCTCATTGGCATCTATGTGTTGAATCATTTCCCTGGCAGTATATCGAGTTCTTTAACTGGCCAATCTGGTAGCACAGGTTCTGCCAGCTGGGTGATTTCCCTCCTCCATTTTCATCAGCAGAAACCCCAAGAGAAGGGAGAGAGGTTTGGGGATGTTTGAACACCTCAAGTGTCCAGCTCGCTTACAATTGGTACACGCCTAGGGGTGTAAGGATTTCCTCAGTGCTTAAGCGATCACCAGCTTCCGTGTCCAGATTTGAGATTTGTCTGGCAACATTCTATTTGCTCAGTCACCAGCGCCAGAACTGTGGTCCAGCCTGAAATTTGAACTAAACATCACCATCATTTTTTCCTCCTAGCCTTCATCTGCCTAGATCTAAGTTTAAAGAATTAGATCCCTGCCTCTGCTTTGTGCTTGGAAAGGATGGGTAGAGAAGGGAGGTAAAACCATTTTCTCCCCTAACTTTAGCTAATGCCCGGGAGTGACCTGGGAGATCAGACTTCCCAAATCCCCTGGGTTTTCACCAGTCTCCCACGTTAGCTTAGGCTGAGAAATAGACTTTTGCAAATTGCCAGTGCATGAATCCCAGACCTTCAGTTATAGGACCACTGCTGAGGACAGAAAGGGATTCGCTTAGCAAAACCATTTTGTTCTCCTGCTGCTCTGTCTTTAATATTGGCAGAGCATGTCTTTCTCTTGTGGCACCACACGGAGAACCCTAAGAGGTGGCCCCATGCTCCGCTATCATGACATTTTTCTACCACATCCTCTACAACATCAGTCTTGGTGGAGATGGGCTTTGAATTCCAAGAGACCACAATCTGCCGTTTAGCCAAAAGCTTCAAATCTGCGTAAAAGCCCGGGATTTGAACCATACGCTTGGAAGACTTTTCTAGAGGAAGAAGTGTGCTCTTCCCAGAGCATCAATATTCTGGGCAAACAAAGGAAATCTCTGACTACTCCAACACCACTTTGAACCCTGCTCCTCTGAGGTTGCCAGCTCTGATTATTGGTAGGGGCTGCTGTCAGTGCTACATCGAAAGATTTCTGAGACCATGCCCTGAGTCTATGAGGAAGAATGCCATGATTAATTAGCTCTGTCTGCCAAGGTCAAGTGATAGGAGAGTAACAAGACATATGTCATGTTTTGTCATCCTTGTTCTACACCAATTAAGTGTAAGATTAGGTCTGCCGTGTGGCTTTGTCTCTATAAGATAAGAATTTGAGAATTTGATAAGCATTGGAGATAAAATTTGAGAAGAGCCTCCTAGGAAAAGTAATCACCTTAACTTCCAAATAGAATAACCTTCACTTTTCAGAAAACTACTTCATTTGTATATATAAATCAACATTGTCGACAGAAGATCTTGTTTGTGCTCAATGTATGCTCGAGTCATTCCCCCGCTGAAACTGTCCCGTACTCAAGGTTACACATCTCTTTCTTTTAACATAAAAGTCAGGTAATAACTGAATACCCCATATGCTCTAAAGGAATCTCATCTTTCTGAAGCTCAAACAGAATCCCTGCTCCGCCCGCATCTCAGTCTTGTGAAGATCGGATGAACTTTGAAAACTTTAAAATGGTGTATGAAAGCTCTTTTCCCTGTTTTCCACTTTGGAAACAGTAATACTCGGAGTCAATTATTTTTACCGCTGTGTGCTTTTTTTTTAAAATTTTGGCTACCTAACGTGGATCCTTCCTCCCAGAGTGTCCTGGTCTCTTTTGGGGATTGCCCTCAGGCACTGTTGAGTGGGGCATCTGCGGGAGGCTGATTCCAGTACTAATGATCTGCAAACAACAGGGCGAGAGTTGGGGCATGGAATCCTGCTTCCACTCATTTCTGAATTTGCCGATGTTCAGGCAGGTGAGAAAGCTCAGCGGAATCTGATGCTTGCTCCTGAGAAACTGGCTCAGATTATAGGTGGAAGTCAGCAGTCCTGGGCAGATGGGGTCACTTTTTCAGGGGAGGCTGAGAAGGTGGCCCAGGATTGATTTTGACTTGACCATTCCCAGGGATGGCAATGGCTATGCCTCCTGCTGCCCGACGTCCCTCCTCGTCTTCTGTCCATTGTCCAAATCACATTTTCCAGTCTCCCAGTGAAACTGTCATTGCCGCGTATCTTCTGTGAATGCCCTCCCCCATTTTGTCTTACAGCCTTATGCATTCATTGCAGTAAATCTATTGCAAACAAGCCGTGAGTGTTGGAACACTGGATAGAGTAATGAATGTGGAGCACAGACACGTCTCAGTGTCTTGTGCATCGAGCCTGAAATGTAGCAGGTGCTCCAATAAATAATCATTGAGGAAATGCAAGTATGGAATCCAAGTGACCTCTGACCTCTGTGCTGTCATCGGCCCAGGGCTGATCCCCATGTGGCTCCAGACAGTGTGTCTGAGTTCAAAGCTGGAAGAGCCATGCCGCCCGCATCTGTCCCCTTTGATGAGGGGAGTCATCTTTCCCAGAAGCCATTGTCCCGAAATCTCCTGCTTCCTCCTCTTTCACCACCATCCCCTGTGGTCATGGAGGTTGGGAAATCATGTATGCCACGTGAGTCTGGACCTTTCGTTGCCACGAACGGATAAACGTTCTGTGATTAAGGAAGAAATGGGTGAATAGATGTTGGGTAGGCAACCCGTGATGTCTGCAAAGAAAAAAAAAAAAGAAAGAAAGAAAGTCTAATGCACACAAGCCTCGGTCCCCACGGTCCATTCCATCTGCCCCTCGCCAAGCAAGTTGTCCATGCGGAGGCTGTGCTAAGTCTGAAGGTGGGGCCTTACTTTCAGACACAAACGTGGAAGCTCTGGTGCCAGAGGAGGACTCACTTCTGCAGGGGACCCACAATCAGTATAGCCGACCGAGGTCTTCGAAGCCTAAGGGTTTCTACCTGGAGGCAGAGACGGCCCTTAAATACCTAGAATGAAAGCACCCACCTGTGACGTGTTTCTGGGGATACAGCCATTCCCGTCCAGTTAGTTCCACGTGCTGTCAGCAGTCCTGCTGGACCTTTCCCGACAGCCTTACAAGGGTGGCTGTAGACTCCTGACCCCACCCTGACCTGCCCCTTTAGGACAGATGGTCCCAGGGGACCCCACTAACCCAGCAGTGACCCTTGCCACTCTGACCTCTCCTGGAGCTCCCTGCCTGTGACCGCAAGAACTAAACAGCCCCTCCTACGCCCCGCGGAGGACCCAGACGCTGGGCCCAGGGAGTAGCTAATTGGTTTTTTACAAGCTTGAGATAATTCAGACATTTAAATATTGATGTTCCTTTCTGGGCAGCTATAAACACAAAAGGGGGGAAAGAGCATGCTTAACTGCTTCCTCTGGTTTGTTCTCACCGGCACAATGGTCTTCAGTCAATGGGCCCAGCTTTCTGAAGAAGGGCTTCATTTGCATTAAAAAGGATGTTCCCGGTGCCTGTCTCATGGTGACAGAATGGTCCATCCACTGGGTAGCTACTCTCTTCACCCCGCAGCCTCACCTTTTGGGGTGACAGAAGAGCTATGGAATGCCTAGGTCCTGGGCTGAGGGAAGAACAAAGCAGGCGATGTTCGGTGCCCAAGGAAGTGTTTCCCAGTAGCCAGGGAGACCCCGCTGAGGACGGAGAGGCCCGGAAACCCAACTCCAGATCCAGAGTGGGAGCCCATGCCACCCCTGCCTGTCTCTCCCTGAAGCACAGCTGTGAGTGGGGACGCAGGTGGGGACTTTGGGTGCCTGGAGTGGGTCACTGAGCTGACGGGTCCAGGAAGGAACCATCTCCCGGTCCTGTTCACCTCCTCCCTTAAAGTCGTTCTGTGCTCTTGTCAGGGTCTCAGAACCACGTGTCCGTGTGTCTCTGACATCTGCTTAGGTTTTCCTTGCATTAGTTTGTATTGTTTCTGGAAAATGCCCAGCAACAAGCAGACAGTAATCTGCTCCAGTGCTGATACTTCTGTTTCCATGTCTATTTGACTGTTATTATTAAAGGTTTATAATCCATCCATTGGATCTGCTTCTTTCTTAATCAGGATCAAGAATATGAAAATGTATAGGGGCGCCTGGGTCAGTGGGTTAAGGCCTCTGCCTTTGGCTCAGGTCATGATCCTGGGGTCCTGGGATTGAGCCCCGCATCAGGCTCTCTGCTCAGCAGGGAGCCTGCTTCCCTTCCTCTCTCTCTGTCTGCCCTCTGCCTACTTGTGATCTCTGTTAAATAAATAAATAAAATATTAAAAAAAAGAATATGAAGATGTATAAACAATGTTAATAATGAAGTATCCTTTGATTCAACTAAAATTCCGTTCATACTACAGTACAGGTCATAGAATCACAATATGCTAATTTAGGTGTAATTGAAAGATAGATGGTCTTTGATACTGGGTTCCTCATGTTATGTTTATGTAGGTTCCCATATCATCATTCTTTAGGTTTTAGACTTCTTGAGGGCAGCGATCTCATTACTCTGGGGTTGTAGAGTCACGTGTTCAGTCACAGTACAAGTCAGAAGTTGATGGATGGGACAGTTTCTTTCATTTTTCCACTAACTGTTCTCCTTTTATAAATGCCTAACTGGTCAGTGAGGAAAAAGGAAAAAAAAAAAAAACAACAAATTTATTTTAACAAGCCAGAAAATTTCAACCTCTTCATTAATTTTTACTCTTTCTCCACTTAACCACTCAGTCTCTTTTGGAAGAAGTGTTCCACCTTTCAGATTTCTGCTTCCTCTTCCTGTTTTCCCCAAGATAAACTCTGGGTACATGGGGAGAGGTCCTGGGGTTTCTGTGGCTTTGTGGAGGTGGGGGGACGGGGGCTGACAAGATCCTCAGATCAGCAGAGTCTACCCTGGGTCCTCGTGACCTGCTACAGAGGCACTGACAAAGAATTTTCCAGGCAATGTGGAACCATCCCAGAGCAGGGAGCTAGAGTAACTGGTAGTTTTCTCTTTCTTGATCTGGAGCTGGTCATTTGCCTGGTGACTTAGTCCCACATTTGCTTTGCCAGTGCTAAGGACTCCCCAAAAATCCTGGCCCAGCCCAGTCAGCCTGGCAGTCCTCATTTGCTGCCTGTAACACAGTGACTGCCCTCCTTCTAGAGAGTTCCTGTCCAACTCTTCCTGAACTTGTCAGTCTTTCTCTCCTTGGTTCCTTTGGGTCTCATTCTATGTCATGGAGAAGCAGACAGAAGTTCAAGAGGTCTGCCCTCTGCCCTCTGGGGTATCTGTGGGTTTACTTTACTATGGCCATTCTTGGCTGCTGAGGGTAGGTTACAAAACTCTGTCCTCACAGAGCCACAAGTGGAAAGGAGGGCAGAAGCGCCTCTTTTCACCTTTTACTTCAACTTAGAACATTTCTTTGGATATATAATGCTCTTGAGTTTAAGATATACCAACATTCTATCTACCACTGACAGAGAAAATAACAGTGCTTTGGAAGATGTGACACATTCTGATGCATTCTGGTTTCAGAGATATAAAAGGGTGAAAATATATGAATGATCAGTGAATGATTTTTGTCTATAACATACGTTCCTATCCACAGAACATTGGCCCAAGAACCAAGATGGCATCATGGGCCCGACCACTACTAACCTTCCTCTCTCACTTCCTTCTCTCCACAATCCCTCAGGCCCAGGGAATAAGTTGGGGCTTTTTGCTTCTCGTCATTGCATTCTCCTGCTACCTCAGGTCAGTAAGCTCACTGTCTAGCTTCCATTCCCCTCTCGTGGAAGAGACCAATTCAGCCAGGCCTAGCTCTTGAGATGATGGTACGATGAATTTGGAAAGTCCTTTGTGGTTCAACAAAGCCTGGCTTTCAAGCCTATATTGACTTGTGACAAAATCCCCTTTTGGACATCAGAAATTGAATGTTAGCTCTTTTTTTTCTTTTCATTGTGAATGATTTCTGTAACAATCCTAAACTTCTAGAAAGTGAGCTTTTCGAATGCTTGTGGCGGAATGGGGAAGAGTTCAGTTAAGGAAAACAAAACAATCAAGGGGGGGGAAAATCAAAGCACGTCAAAATATTACCAAAAAATTATGCTATTTTATTTTTATCGCCCCGCTAGGCTTAGTATGGAGCAATGGGCAAAACTGACATGCAGTAAATTCTAGCAGAAAAACAAGGAATGAAAATATTTGCCCTCATTCCCAAAGCTCCTTTTTATGAGTACCTCTGAAGGCAGAAATTTGTATCATTGACTTTCTTGGCAATTTCCCACAGAAAACTTAGTTTCTAGGGTCCCCCACAGTGGATGTTGACTTAGTAGTTAACCTCCTCACCATTTCCAAATTGATAATATCTCTCCCACCAAAACTAACCCTGAAGGCCTATATACTTTTGTATTTCTTTGTATTGCAATCTTTGGATGAGGAGTGAATATTTGCTTCTTTTTGCTATTCTAGGATTGGTATCCCACAGGCAGAATAGAGTTTACAGATGGAAATTTGGGGGGCACCCAGGTGGCTCTGTTGGTTAAGTGGCCAACTCGATTTCAGCTCAGGTCGTGATCTCAGGGTCGAGGGATCAAGGCCTGCGAGCTCTGCACCGGTGTCTGTGCGTTGAGGGGACCTGGCTTCAGGATTATTCTCCCTCAGCCCCTCCCTCTGCTGGTTCTCTCTCTCTCTCTCAAAAAAAAAAAAAAAAAAAAAAAAAATCTTAAAAAGAAAAAAGGTACAAATCATATGCAACTCTTAAAAAAAAGAAAATTGTTATCATATTGTATAAATATGACTTTTTTTTTTTCACTATTATGTTGGTGAAGGCAGAAAGAGAAATTCCAGGGGCAGGATTCCTTGCAATGTAGGGCTTTTGTGCCGCTACTGAAGCTTTTTCTTCCTGTCGTTCTTTAAAAAAGAACTTTACAGAGAAGCCTGGTGAGGTAATAGGTGTCGTTTCTTCCACCAGGATTTAGCTGGCTACACAAGGAACAATGATCTCGGAGGGCCTTTCTCCTGGCTAGCCTGTCCCAAGACCCTGGGGACAAAATCTAAATATAAACCTAAAGTAGGGGCACCTGAGTGGTTCAGTGGGTTAAACCTCTGCCCTTGGCTCAGATCATGATCTCGGGGTACTAGAATCGAGCCCCTCATCAGGCTCCTTCCTTGCTCAGCGGGAAGCCTGCTTCCCCCTCTCTCTGCCCGCCTCTCTGCCTACTTGTGATTTCTGTCAAATAAATGAAAAAAAAAATCTTAAAAAAAAACCAAACCTAAAGTAATTGGCAGATCAACAGTTGACAGTACCAGAAGTACAAAAGAGATCATGCAATGATAGCACTGACTTATGAATAGGTAGCTCAATGAAGTAAAAACTTACAGAATCACACAGACTTCTTCCTTTGTATTTTTCTTCCCCAAAATCTCATTAATTTTTTCTCCTATTTTCATTTGTAATGTTTTGACCACACAACTGTCATTTAAAAATATAATTTAAGGGGAACTATCATATTTTTTAAAATGTGCATTTCAAAGTGGGCTCTTTATCATTGAGGCAAAATTGTGTGTGTGTGTGTGTGTGTGTGTGTGTGTGTGTGTGGCACTTAATCCCTCTACACTTCACTTTAATATGGAAGTATCAAGAACAGGAGTGAATGTCACTGAAGTTCACATTACAGACATTTCTTTAGGATACTGGTTACATATTTTGCAAACAGATCCTAAAAATAAATGAAGCCTGTTAGTTAAAAGATCTTCCCATATATTGGAGGGATTTCTCAAGCAGGATAAAAATATTGTTTTAATGGTCACTAATTGTTAATGGCTTTCCCTAGCTGCAAGCATGACTCAGTATTTCCTCATCAGGTTTTTATGCTCTTTGTAACAGCTCCTGTGCCTAAGTCTGTGTAACATTTCCCACCAGCAGGTTAATGGGATGCAACACACAAAAAGGGCCCAAGAATCTGTTTGTTACAGTCTACTTACTAAAGCTATGGCTACAACACTCCAGTGCTGAAGTCAGGGAAAAGGCATCATCCAAATACAATCCAAGGAAAATGCAAGCTGATACAGCACAAAGATGCTTTGTTTAAGAATGGCAGAAATTTCCAGCAACTATCTGGAAAAAAAAATGCAGGATGGGAGGGAATGTAATCAAATAACAAAACAAACCCAAACTAAAAGAGAATCTTTATAAACCAGCACAAGGACACTTTGTTTTTAAGTGCACACAATGAATTTTAAAGATCTTTGTTCAGAAGGGAAATAAAGTATTATGAAGGACTGACACATTTGATGGATGGATGGTTTCTGGAAAAAAAGAAAAAAAACAACAACAAAACAACAACAACAAAAAAACCCACCCCACATTATCAATTACTTTTTCCTTGTTTGGCCCCAGTCCAGTAATTTTTATTTGAACAAGCCACATGCTAGCATGGGTTTGATTGCAGGAAGTGACTGGTTGTTGTTAAAGGCTACTATTTCACTCGGGGGGCTTATCTCTTCCTGCCCCCTCCCCTTTCTGATGGGACACTGATAGGAAAGGCACAGTTTCAGATGTTATAAACAGAGTCAGGGATTGTTTGATAGACCCGCCCGTGTTTTGCTTTCAACCTTCCAGTGGTACAATCTGGACAAGGGATTCAGCAGCACTTCAGAAAACAAATACTTGAATTTAGCGATTCCTGTCCTTGACTTTGATATGAAATTTTGATTTTTCTGACATTTATTTCTCTCACAAATTTAGGTGTATCAGAAAAAAAAAGTTATGAATCTGACATCTTTTTCCCTTCTCATTCTTCTTCTTTTCTTTTTCAGTAGACTCAAATGAACCTTGCTGAGAAAAAAGGATCTTTATGAAACAGTTAAACTAAAATGTGTCAAGGATCTTCTCAGTCCTATGCCTTGTTCTTGCTTTGCTTATTTTTTATCTAATCAAAACAAGTACATTAGGACACTGATTATTAGTCTAAATATAAGAAATATAGCTAATTAAACTATATTATTAAGTGTTACCAGTTTTCATCCATAATTAAACAAAGATTTGGATACAGTCATTAGCAGGCAGGAAATTATGTACGAAATCAACTGTTGATACTCATACAGACGTGTGTATGTGTGTGTGAGAGTATCTGCTATTCATAATAACTTCCTTTATGACTGGATTTTTTTGCATGTTATCATGCCTGAGACTTAAAATATTTCCAAATTACCAGAGTAGCATGTTGACAACAGGCTTTGGATAGTTAGTTAAATATGGTTCCTAATTCTATATTTTAAAAAACTAATTTTAGGGATGCCTGGGTGGCTCAGTGGGTTAAAGCCTCTGCCTTCTGCTCAGGTCATGATCCCAGGGTCCTGGGATCGAGCCCCGCATCAAGCCCCACATCGGGCT
Source organism: Lontra canadensis (assembly GCF_010015895.1). Lineage (NCBI taxonomy): Eukaryota > Metazoa > Chordata > Mammalia > Carnivora > Mustelidae > Lontra > Lontra canadensis. The sequence continues at coordinate 18,866,668 of NW_022631025.1, forward strand.
CTCTGCTCAGCAGGGAGCCTGCTTCCCTCTCTCTCTGCCTGCCTCTCTGCCTACTTGTGATCTCTGTCTGCCAAATAAATAAATAAGATTTTTTTAAAAATGATAAAAACTAATTTTAGTGATCATTCTTCTGCAGAGAATGAAAAAATAAATTAAAAAAAAGATGGGCTTAAGAATGGTCATTTGATTATTCATCAGAACATCGAAACAATTTGAATGAATTTGGATTTAATCTTGTTCAATGGAGGAAATCTAAATTTAGCAAACATTTGTTGACTCATTGGTTCATATCAGAATTCTTCTAAAGAAGATCACACAGCATAGAGAGATGTGTATAAAATGGATTATTAGCCACAACCGATTTCCTGAAAACAAAATGAAGGAAATGAGAGATATTTTATATCAAAATTCCATATCTGAATGTCTTATTCCTTTCTGACCTAGAAAAAGGTGGCTCGGAAGCAGCAAAAAACAAAAGCCGAAAAACCTGAAAAACCAGAAAACCTTCCAAAGAAATAGTCCTGAGTGTGAATCTCAGGCTGTGTGAATACACAGGCTGGGTGAATTCGTGCAAGTAAGGGCATTTGTTCCAGAGCCCATGGACTCACCTTTAAAATGAAAATGAGATGGAGTTTAAGGTTTTGTATTAGATCATTTATTTGCCAGTGTCTGGCACGCTCGGTGGGCCTTGTCAGACAGTGTGGTAACCGGTGGTTGATGACTGGTTTCCCAACTGTGGAATAAACACAGGTCCTTCCTAAGATGTAACAGAAGTCCACGAGGCAAGGTTCACACAAGTAATCAGTTACTTTCTAGCACCAGAAGTCTTGATACTCAAAATATCAAAAACAAAATTACGCATCCCTCTTTTGTCGCTATTTAAATTTTCAGTTGAGTTGACTAGTTTTAGTATTTTATTTGGCAATTCTTCCTCCTGAAGCTATGATTTTGTATCTATTTGGTTTTAATAATTAGTCAAGTTCTAGTTGTGCATGCAGCAGCTCTACAGATAATAAAAATTTAATTAAACTTACTTTGATGCAACTTCGATTACAAATTTTCCTAAGCATTGCATAAATAATTCAAAAATGTATGTGACTAACATACGTCATTCAACAGAAAGTGACTTTTCAAAAACTCCATGCTCAGTATGGTTGTTTGTGTTCGGCTATCATAAACATTTTGCTCTAGAACTGATAGAAAATATACAGTTTGTGTACCTTTTGCCGGTATAGTTGTTACTATCCAGCATTTTCATAGCTTAGATTTGATTCCTGAAGCTGACTAATTTTTACAATGTGATTCGCATGTTTACTGTTTTTGGAGCAAGCCGTTAGAGAACATTGCTGCATAGCAATCTAAATGTTGTAAAAATGTGTCTAACTACAATTGGTAATAAATATTTGACAATTCTTTATTTTACATTTTCAATGTCTTATTAAACTATACTTATACATGATAATTACCATCACAGTAAATCATTTTCCACATGATTACATATCTTAAAATTTTCAAAGAATATAACATCCTCCAGGGAATTAAAAAACAAACTGTTTCCTTTCAAGAAAGCATAAGTACTAAATTTCGTAAGCCTGTAAAGGAAAAGTAGTCTATGCTGCTGTTTAAATCCTTGACAGACGTCATTCCTAGAGATTATAAGATTATTTCCAGCATGGCTTCCCTTTCACAGGCCTTAATTTCTCTTTAAATTCTCGCTGGATGAATTCTAAAAAGTGCCTCAGTTTGGGTTACAAACTGAGAATGGAGAAGGATTGAGTTATCTCTGCATGTCTCCCTTTCTTACGTAGATGTTACAAAAATTAGACTCAGAACTCAACCCTCCGGGATGAAAATGCTACACAGTGGCAGCTATACTGGGGAAATATAGTCATGCCCGTGCTGTTGTCGCGCCTGTCCTGTGAAATGAGGTGGGATGAGTGAAGGAGGGTTGCTAGACTGAATGATGGTTGGGTGGTATCGGCAATTGAGCACATCAAGGGGGTAGAGATAACCAAGGGACAGGGATGGTTAATACTCTACTTTCATTTGTTTGCCCTACTGAGTTTTTAATTCCCTCTGTAAACCTTCAGTAAAAGTGTTCATCGCAGACAGCTTGGGTTAAGGGTACATCAGAAGAGCAGAGGAAGTCTGAAAGGATAGCCTGGTGTGGAAAAGGGACAGAGGAGCAGAAGGCATCAAGTAGAGATCAAGAATCTCACCAGAAATAAGAGATTATAGCCAGGGATGGTAAAGAGAAACAGAGACCCTCCAGAATCCCTGGAGGATGGATTTCCTACTGTACGTGGGTTGGTGGTGAATCATTCCTGTCGTAAGCCATAAGAGCAAGGAATCCAGTGGGCTGGAAGATGAGAACATCCAGTTAACCGACACATGGGTTACAGAGATAACACCTTTCTATATATTTTCCAAGTTTATATATTGTAGGACGTTAACTATTATTATATATGGTATATATGGCTATATGTATCAATTTGGATAGTAGAGTAGGGATGTACCCAAGTTCTACACAGCTGAGTTAGGCCAGCCACCTTTCTCTGAGTTACAGTTTTCACATTTTTAAGGTGGTCACGATACCTGTTCTCCTCACCTAACAGGGTTTTATAGGGAAGGAAGAGGCGTGAGGAAACACTTTGTTAAGCACGATGCCTTATAATTAAACCATGGTATTAAAAGGCAGCTCTAGTGGAGTGGGAAGAAGTGCAATTGAAAGGTCAAGTTTGATTCCCCTTTGCTTACTAGTTGTACAATCTTCAGGAGGCCAATGGTTTCTCTGAATGTCAGTTTCCTAGTCTATAAAATGGGGGTTTTCATACCCATTCTTCCCATCTCTCAGGGTCTTCACATATTTCCGATACAATGACATGTGACACACTATGTAAACACTCATGGTCCATACAGGAATGAAGTGCCTGCTGGTCTCTCTTGTGGATACATTTAATAAAAAACCGTAACAAAAGCATTTAAATCTTGTTCCACTTAAGCCAAGCAGTGGAGGTGTATGTGTAGGGTGTCTCCGTGAATGAAAATTTCCCAGAATTACAGGCTTTTCTAAAAGTCGTAATGCACTACGTTAGATATTACACTATGAATGATGGCTCCTTCACACTGTTTTACAAGGATTTCTCTTAAAGGAAGTCATGTGACTTACCAGAATTGTTCCGGGTTCCATAATAGTTAAGACAAGTCCTGAATTAAATTATTAGCAGTGGGAGCCAACATGCCGCCTTGAGATTATAGACCCTTACAATTTTGATCACTTTATAAGACAACTAATCCATTCTCAACAAAACGTGTCTGCTTCCACTTCCCCCAAGTAATATTTACTCCGGATGTTTATTTCTTTGAAAGTATTAAAGAAAGGGAAAGAAAAAATGATCACGCTCAGCAGGTGATCCTGAAGCAAAATCCATTCTATATGATCCCTGCAACTCCCTAATTATACAATAAAACATTTTGGGGATGGCAAGGGTTTGCCTTTAGTGGGGAGAGGCTTGTCTTCTCTATGGAGGAAACACCCAATGGATGAAGTCAGAAAGGCTAAAGGGACTAACCAAAGTTGACCAGGTCATGGTAGATTGTGAACTGAGCCCCTATGAGAAGAATACTGGACTTTCATGACTGATTTTCTCATACAAAGCAGTATGGTATCTAGTTATACTGTCCTACACCTACCCCATTCCCATGCCACTCACTTCAGAAAGTGAATCCAATTTTTCTCTTGGAATATCTGCCTTGCAGGCTGTTTGATAGCATGAGTGGGTGCCTGTGGGAAGGCATGGTGGGAGAAGCGGAGTGCATGTGAGCCCTGCTGTTGTGGAAAGTAGGACTGGTGCCTGAGCATCGTTCTTCTCTCTTGAATTGTGCTTATCAAGCCTGCAGAGAGATTGAGGTTGGGGCCTGGAGGAAAGGAGGGAGTGAGGTTTGCTTCATGCATCCATGGGAAGCCTCAGGTTCAAGTTTTTCCCACTGGCAGCTACAGCACAGTCATCTCCCTGATTTACCCTCCACTCGCATTTTAGCAATAAAATCTCTGCTTGAAAAGGAGTAAACCATGCAGGTGAGTTGGGGAATGGTGAAATCACATATTTTAATTGAATACCCACTTGTGGAAAGCGGGTTTTAGACAGGTATGAAAGAAGGAGGCAGGAGTTGAAAGGTATGAAAGAAAGAGGACAGAAGTTTGACCTCTGCTTCTGTACTTCTAAACTGTACAGCTTTGGGCAAGTAACTTCTCTTTAAGCCTCAGTTGATTAATCTTTAAAGTGGGGATAGTAATACCTTGTTTGCTTTAAGGCGGGGTGGGGTGTGGAACAGAAGTATCTCTTAAGGGTCATTTCTAGATTCAAGGAAAGTAAATATAATGTGAATTTTTCTTGAGCAAGAGGGAATTATTTTTCAAGATTTTATTTATTTATTTGAGAGAGACAGAGAGCTCATGAATGGGAAGGGGGGCAGAGGGACCAGCTGACTCCCCACTGAGGCAGGAGCCCAACACAACATGGGGCTCACTCTTAGGACCCTGAGATCATGACCAGAGCCAAAGTCAAATGCTTAATTGATTGAGCCACTCCAGCACCCCAAGAAGGTCCTTTTTAATAAGTATATTTTTAAAATATAGTTTGCTTTACCAGCTTAGAGTATAAATAAATTCACAGATCCTTTTAAATGTGCAGACAAATTGTCAACTGTTAATTGCTCAGACTAGCTAGAAGTTCAGGGTCTCTCTCAGACACTTGGAACTATTGCTGACATATCGTGTAACTGTAGAAGACAGGGTCTTCCACAGACCTTATCATCCTCATATAGCCATTTATCCCAAAGCACTCCATTAGTGCTAGCATGAGTAAGCCAAAGGAGTTTCCTATCTTTAACCCAGACTTCTTTCAGAATAAGAAAGATCCATAGCCCCCCCCCGCCACTGATGCTGAGACTAGGTCACTGGTCCATTCTCCTGTTGACTTCAAGACGCATTCTAGACAACCCCCCACACCCCACCATGTCTGTGCTCCCCCAGAAGGGAAGAGACAGGTTTCAGTGTTCCTTCTTGCCAGTAGACTTAATTAGAGACCATGTGAGGGGGTTCAAACAATGTAGCATTTCAAGAAGACTTCTTTCCCAGAAAACCTCCTTAGTCTCTATACACATTTGTCCACCCTACTCCCAGGCCAAGGGCCACCCTTCCCCAAGAAAGTAATGTGTGCCCACTTGCCTTTTATCCACCAAATTAAGAAAAGACATCACAACACAAAGATAGCTTGGCAACCTCTACCACTAAACACAGAGGCAGCTGGCAGAGATGAGCCTCTGCCTCACCAGGCAAGTTCAGAGATTTGGCATTCTCTTTGACGTTGATACACTCAATCTTTTCAACTAAGGAGAATACTATAGAGTTATGCCCATCGTATCATAGATGGGAGAGCGGTGTGTCATCAGTTATGGGGTAAATCAATTGCTGCTCTAGAAATGAATCCACATGTCCTGGATTCTCTATGATTATTGCTGTGCTAGTGGTACATTGAAGGCAGAACTTGACATTTCTGAATTACGTAAATGGCCTCTATTCAAATTAAAATGTACCCATCACTTAATAGTGGGGTTAGGCAGTGCCAGTGCTAAGGGGATGTCTCCCTTCATAGTCTGCATTAGCTGCCCCAAATAAAAGTAATAGATACTCTTTAATATGGAAAAGGTTGTTTTCTTAGTCTTAGGGCCAAGTACGAGAAAGGGCACTTACAGACCAGTTTCATATTTGTAATGATCCTGTTGCTTCCTGCTTACAATCCTTCCCCCTTCCACATGGTTTTCCATTACACTCAGAATAGAAAACAAATGCCTTTATCTGATGTCAAACATTCCATGTGATCTCGACCCATCGATGTGGCGGTGACCTGGTCCTATACTATTTTTACTTTTTTCGAAGCTCTCACATTCATCAACACTTCCCCAGATGGGGCCTTTGTATCCACCTGAAGCTTGCTGTTCAGCGGTCTCTGCCATGGCTGGCCTCTTCTTGGCAGCCCCTCTGGGCAGCCCACTGCCATCTGAACTACTCCTATCCGCCCACCTTGCTTTACTTCTCTTTATAGTATGTACCACCACTTTCATATTACATGGTTACTCATTCAGCTGTTTGTCTGCCTTTCAATCAGAATGTAAGTCCCCAAAGGGAAGAGACGGTGCATATGTTGTTTACTGCATCAGTCTGAGTCCAAGTACACAGTAATTTGAACAAGAGAAGTTCAATATAAAGATTTATTAATTATGACGGGAAATGGGAGTAGAGAGGGGCTGGGAAATAAGAGGTAAAGAGAACCCTGAAGAATGTAGAAATAGCAGATATAAAGGAAGAGCCAACCTTTAGGGCTGACATAGAGGACTCAAGAAAGAGGCTCCCCAAGACCCCCCCTCGAACACACACACACATCCTATGGCTGAAATCCAGACCTTGTTCTGGAGGGCACAGCTGGAGCAAGAAGACCCTGATGGACATCTGTGTTCTGGAACTTGCCGGAAACCCACACTCCAGAACTTACTGGAACTTGATCTTGGGGTGGGGAGGGGGGATGCAAGAAAGCCATTCAGGGAATGTCTCAGCAGAGGCAGTTTGCTCTGAAATTACACAAGGCAGGGGTGGAGGGGGTGAGGAGGGGTGGGGATGGGGGGGGCGGTCATGGAGGAAGTTACTGACTGCTGTCTGCCTGGCCTGCAGGCAAAATCAGGAAGCAAAACTCTTTCCTCTTGCAATGCCTCCCCAGCAACCTCTGTGGACAAAGCTTTGGTACCCCTTGACAAAGGAAACTATTTAAAGGGCCCAGATCTGTTTTCACAGAGCAGGCAAAGAGGATGAATTTGAAGCTGAGAGACAACAAATGAAAAATAGCCAATTTATTGTTAAATTCCCTTATCCTGGCACATATTAGGCCACAAAATTTTTTTTTTCCAATAAATACTCAGTGGAGGAACAAAGAAGAGGAAATAATGAATAATGTGGTTGCTTTGCATACATCACATAAAGATTGGAACCCCAGGTCTAGCTTCCAATAGGAATGCTGCTGCTGAGCCTGCCCACATAAACATTCTGGAGCTCCCCACTGTGTGTGATAAGATAAGCCCCCAGCTGACTTCACAGCTTGGCTCAATAGTCTGTGAAAAGTGTAAAAAGAGGGGCTCCTGGGTGGCTCAGCGGGTTAAAGCCTACGTCTTCTGCTCGGGTCATGATCCCAGGGTCCTGGGATCGAGCCCCGCATCAGGCTCTCTGTTCAGCGGGGGGTCTGCTTCCCTTCCTCTCTCTCTGCCTGCCTCTCTGCCTACTTGTGATCTCTGTCTGTCAAATAAATAAATAAAATCTTAAAAAAAAAAGTGTAAAAAGGGAACCACAGGGGTGTCTGGCTGGCTCAGTTGAAAGAGCATGCGACTCTTGATCTTCAGGTGGTGAGTTCGAGCCCCATGTTGGGTGTAGGGATTACTACAAACAAACAGTCAAACAAACAAACTTGAAAAGACAGAAAAGCTGGAGCAGAGAGTAGAAGAGACAAAAGCAGCTATTTGCCCCATCTACTCTCTGTGTTCTTCTGGGACACTGGTGGCTTCATTTGGCATCTTTCTGTAGATCTGCCAAATGAGCAAAGTGTAAAACACATTCAAGGGCAGTATTTCAAAACTGGACTTAATAAAAAGTAAAGAAACATCCTGATTTCGTGTTACTCTTCTATTGACACAAACTATTGAAAGAGTTTAGGAGAGTGGTTACTGTCATTAGTTATTCAAGATTTCCTAATAGAGCAGATTCCCCTTGATCCACTAACCCTTTGAAATAGCTCTTCAGGTTCTATTACTAGGATTCTCATTCCCTGCCCTGGGATATAACTGTATAGAATCTCAATAAATATGGCCCAAATGATACAGAACTTTTTATTCTGACACAAGATGGTGTTTGCTCATGAATACCATCAGCAGGTATTTACTGAGCACCAACTATGTGCCAGACATCATTCTCAGCCTCTGGAATGTGGCCGTGAACATAATCAAGTTCCAGTTCTTATGGAACTTTTGTTAACATTCTGGCAAGAACAGATAACATGGAACTTCCTACAGAGGCACCGTGGGTGATTTAACGAACTATTGAAAAGCTCCACTGGGAGCAAATAACCAACCCTAGAATAAAATGTGATTGTTGCTGTTGTTCTTAGAAAATTCACGTTCCTAGTGTAGAAATTGTATCACTCAAGTCTTTTAATTTTCTGTTCTTAGGGATGTTTCAAAAACAGTGCTGTCCAGGACGCCTGGGTGGATCAGTTGTTAAGCGTCTGCCTTCGGCTCAGGTCATGATCTCAGGGTTCTAGGATTGAGTCCCGTATCAGGCTCCCTGCTCAGGGGAAGCCTGCTTCTCCCCCTCCCACTCTCCCCTTGTGTGCCCCCCCTTCTCTGTCAAATAAATAAATTAAATCTTTAAAAAACAACAACAACAAAAACAGTGCTGCCCAATGGAAATATGTGAGCAACATCAAGGAATTTAAACCTTCCTAATATCTGGGTTTAAAAAATTAAAAAACAAACAGAAAAAAATAAGTTTAGTAACACATTTTGTTTAAACAATTATGTTCAAAATATTAGAATTTCACCATGTAATCATGATAAATGATTGCGCTATTTCATGTTCCTTTTTTGTTGTTGTATTAACTCTTCAAAATCAGCGTGTATGTGTTCTTACAGCACATCTCATTTTGGACTGGGACATGGGACAGAGGAGTTTCAGAAAACTGTCCAGAGTTCTCCATCCTTATATCTGGGGATGGAGATAGTATTTGCTGAATCAAATTGCTGAAAGTATCTGGGGATGGAGTTCACATTGTGAAGACCATCACAGCCTTCCTTTGCACTGGCCCTCCCACAGTGCCCAAGCACAGGAAGAAACCCATAGAATGTGTTAGGTTGGACATTAAGTCATTGATTTCTCCACTGAGGCTTGGAATATCACTAAGAAGATTGGTTTTCCACTAACGGTGAAACATCTCTGCCAATGTCCGAGTTAGAGAGTAGGCAAGTCATACTGAGAAGTAAACGTCCAAAGCAGACCCTTAAATTCGTCGTCAACTTGGCTTTTTCTGAATTCCTCCACGCCCCCCGAAGGCTAGAGGCTCACTAGGAAAGGCTACCAGCCACAGCGACTCCCCTTAAACCAGGGAGTTACCCCTAGCTGGATGAAGCATAAAGGTGAAGGCACTCTCTGCCCGGGACCACCCTTTCTGCCCACGGAGTCTGTTCCCACCTCCTTAGCCCCTTCCCTAAAAACGCCCCCCCCTCCCCGCGCCATTTCCCGAAATTTGTCCCTTTGGTGGCCGACCCGCCCTATCTCGTGGCCCGCGTGGCCCGGCCCGTTTCAGCCTCGTCAAACTTGACTTGCTCCTCCAAAGAGCAGGAGAAAGAGGGACAGTCTTGTTTCTGATCCGGGGGAAAGGAGCATCTCAGGGGCGCAGGGGCGTTTTCTACCCTGTGCCTGCGTCAGGTGCCTCTTTGACACTGTCCTAGTGCAGGACTGCGGAATGCGGGTGGTCCCCTTCGACAAAATTTCTTTGGGAATCGGGTGACCCCTGTCCCCCGGTCTCCAGCCCCACCCCGAGACTCCACGGTTACGCCCCCGCGGCCCCCGAGGGGAGCGACTTGGAGTGCTTCCTCTAATAGCTCCTTGGGGAAACCTGCCCCACTTTGGGGTTAAATGGCAATCACAGACCTCTCGGAGCTCGGAGGGGCGCCCTCCCCACCCGCGCCCCTGGCCCCCTGCCCCGGTAAGCGTCTCGCAGCTCAGTCTCCTGCTCTAAACAAGAACAGGGGCTCGAGTCCGCGTTCACACGGAAAATTATGCCGGCTCCAGCGGCGCGTAAAATTGATGTGAACCGAACGGAGTGGGATCGGCGTGATCCTCCCTCTCTTGTCTCAACAGGGGTTTCGGCGCGTTACACAAGGCCGAGCTTGTCTCTTTAAGGAGACATTGGACCCTAATTAGTCCGCATTCCTAGCGCGGCCGAGGACCGAGGGGCCGAGGCTGTTTGGGTTGGAGGGGGGCGGGTGGGAAGACGAGACTCGGAAGGAGATCTTCTGACCAACCTCGAGTCTTACCGCCCCCACCACCCTCTACATTTTGCCGCCACCACCGCCACCAACACCCAGTTCTAAACATGCAGCCAGGGCAGCAGCAACAGCAGCAGCAGCAGCAGCCGCCGCCACCGCTTCTCCCAGGCCCACGTTACTTTGATTGACAGCTGAACAAATGTTTCCCCGGTTCGAACGCTCGCGCTAAGGAACGTCAGCCAAGACCAAGCTCCGCCTTGGGCGGGCCATCTCCGCTCCGCCTCCGCTAACCCCATCACGTTCCGTTCATTGGTCTGAACCGCGGACGACGCCCGGCCCCCACGTGGGCTTCAGCCCGGCCAGCTCCTCCCCTCGGCTCGCTATTTGTCAGCAGTGAAATGATGGGCAGTAACACAGAACGGCGATTAATGTTCAGCCATCTCTGATTGGTTGCTGGAGACACCTACCGCGCCAAGAGTGGGCGGGGCGTTAGAAGAGCGCCCCAGAGCGGTCGCGTGGCGGGCCGGTGATTGTAGTCAATCTGGCCGAATCCTCGACCATGTTCGCTGGGGGTGGACTACATCTCCCGGGATGCTCCGCGGTCCCTCCGCGGACGGTTGTGAATATGTATCAGAATGTTAATGATTAGCTGCTGCTAAATTTGGTCAAAGAAGTCACCTACACAGAGCGTGTTGTTAGAGCTGTTCTGAGCGGGTGTTTGGGCTGTTGGCTGCTTGCTTCCCCCTCTCTCACACACTTGTATATTATTTTGAGGTGGTGTTCGCAGAGTTTGAAAGGAGAGAGAATTAAAAAAAAAAAAGCCGCAAGCGTTTCACTTTTATTTTTATAATCCCCTTCAATTTGGGGTTAAAAAAAAAAAAGACAAGAAAACAGGAAGGAAGAAAAATAAGGAAATGAGATGTGGTAAAAGAAGCTAAAAGGTGCCTTTTTAAAAGATCGTGGCTGTGAAGTGAAAAAATCTCCAGAGAAACCAAAAAGCACCGCCGAGACCTCTTCCGAACCAAAGGAGTTTGTGTTTGCTTTTAGGAAAGAAGAGAGAGATCATTCATTCGGAGGAATAACAACCAATTAAAAGACAAATAAAAAAAAGTTTGGAGTGGGACGAGCGAGCGAGCGGGCGGGCGGCGCTGCCGGCGGGCGCTGGTGCGCGGAGCTCGCACTTTTCCCGGCCCGGGGGAACGGCGCGGTAGCGGCGCTGGGCTCCGCGGGCGCGCCTCGGCGGAGCGAACGTCGGAGCGTTGCCGCGGGAGACGCGCGCCGGACAATGCCCGCGGCGGGCCAGTGACGCCCGCGAGGAATGCCGAGCGGCCCGGCCGCCCGCACCCAGCCGCCGCCGCCGCCGCCGCCGCCGCGCGTTCCTGCCGCCCGCGTCACGCGAGACCCGGCGGGGGCCGGGACCGCCCGAGCCGCCCCTCGGACCCGGCCGGCCGCCTCCGCCGCCGCCTCCTCCACCTCCTCCTCGGGGCCATTAAAGCCAATGAGCCGCGCGCCTCTACCCAGCGCAGCCAACTAAATCGGTTTGGATGATTCGCGACCTGAGCAAGATGTACCCGCAGACCAGACACCCGGTGAGTGCGGGCGGCGGGGTGCGAGCTCGCCGAGCGCGGGGGGATTCCCCGCGTCGCCCCCTGCGCGCCGAGTTGTGTCTGGGGCCGAAGGGGCGGGGAGGGCGGCTCGCGCCCCGCGGCCCGCTCGGGGAGCTGCCTGCCGTCACCCCCCACCCCCCGGCGCGGTGGCACTCTCGGAGGGGGTGCGGAGAGGCAATTGAGTTGTAGCCATTTTCTTATTGTTGTCTTTGAAGCCCCTGGAAGCCGCGCGGAGCCGTTCGCCGTCCCCGCGCAGCGACTCCTCGGGGCGGGGGGGTCGGCGAGCGATGGAGGAGGCGCGACTCCGCGCCAGGGCGGGGAGGGCGCCCTCGGCGGCGGCGCGGCTAGTCCGGCTGCGGCTCGGGAGTCGGGGCGCCGGCCCCTCGAGCCGAGGGCCCCGGGGACGCGCGAGCGAGCCCGCCGGCCGGCCGCGGAGGGTGGCGGCCGCGTCCCCCTCCTCCCCCGACCTGACCGCGGCCAGACGCCATGGCGCGAGTCCCCCCGACGGGCCAGTTTCGATTCCGGGTGGGGTGGGAGTGGGCGCGGCGCGCGGGTCCCCGGTCGCCCGCGGGTCCCGGGCGCCCGCGGTTGGCGAGGGAGCGGAGTGGGGTCTCGAACCCGCAGGGTCCGGGGCGGGCCAGAGCACTCGGGGGCCCGGGGCCAGCCAGAAACCAGTCCCTGTCGGCTGTGTGGCGAGGCCGGGGGGTGGAGGGGGGGCGCTAGATGAGAGTTTTAATCGCTCTTTGCCTGCCTGCACGGTGACCCCCCCTCCCCCGCTAGCGCCGCGTGGTATGTTTTCTCCATCTCCCTGCCTCGCCTGTGATGTGGGCTAATTAAATATTTTATTGTTGTTCTTTAGGCACCGCATCAGCCTGCTCAACCCTTTAAATTTACAATTTCCGAGTCCTGTGATCGGATTAAGGAAGAGTTTCAGTTTTTACAGGCTCAATACCACAGGTAACGATATTGACTTTAGCTGATCCTCCTGTTTGCTTAGCTCTTGTCTCCCCCCCCATACACAGACACCCCCTCCCCTTTTTTTTTGGCCTCCACAAAGGTGATATTATCATTTTTACTTGTGGGCAGAAAGGGCAAGTCAAGGCCTCTTTTACTCAGGCAGGTGTAAAGAAATTAAGCATTCTTTCCTTCTCCAGTAAATAAATAAAAAGGAGGCAGAACAATCGAAACTGGGGAGACTTGGAAAATGCTGAGGCCAAACTTTCGATATTGATTTATTGGGGCCAGGAGAATGGAAGGTTGGGAAGATTCTGGGGCCTTTTGACTTCCTTGGTTCTTTATTACTCCGGGCTTGATTCCGTCTCACTTTTTTCTGCCATTCCACTGAAATACCGTGAGCTGAGAGCTCTGGGAAGTCACAAGTGAGCGATTTCATTACTTTTATGCTGAAAAAATGTTTTCTTCTTAGAGGCAATTGTTAGAGTGCCTTTGACATATTTTTCTTTTCGCTGGCTTTCTAATGACGTGTAATTCTTATTTCTTAAATGCAAGAACCAAAACGAGCCACCGAACCCGATCCACACTTTGCCCCTGGGTGGTGGTATTCAACTTGTCTCTGTTTTGGAGGCAACAAATAAGACATCATTCATAAGACATGATTGATTCATATTTTCATTAATCTCTTTGTGGAACATTAAAGAAAAAAAAACTCCCTTGTGACATTTTGGGGGACTTAAATTTGCGCTTGGGTATGTACACATTGATGTTTATTTTTGTTTTCTTCTTTCATTAAATGAATTTAGTGAATGTTCATTTCTGGATGCGGCTCCGGAATTAAATTGCCTAGAGGATTTTTTTCTTAAACAAAAACCCCACATTTGATCCTCATTGAAAGGGCAAGTCCAGGCTGGTTCCAGTTACCCCTTTCTCTCCCACCACTTCTTCAGTAATGAGGGTGCTATTTAAGATCGTTGATTTGGCATTTTGTAGGTGATGATTTAGAGGAGGGAATGTCTATTTACATTTGAAGAATGTAAGTCAAGGTCTGCATTGTACTTAGATTTCATTATGTCTTGAACAGCCTGAAGCTGGAATGTGAGAAACTCGCCAGTGAGAAGACCGAGATGCAGCGGCATTATGTCATGGTAAGAAAACTGTGTCACAGATTCAAAGTGCCTATTAGTTTAGGATACCAAAAGCAAGGATCTGTTCAGATTGCTGGAGGCTGCAGGATAGATCCCCGTCACAGCGTGCCAGTGCAGTTGGGGTTGTGGGAATGTGATCATTAGCAGCCTGTAATTCCAGGATGTTATAACTTGTCTCTGACAACCAGCTTTGATTTGAATTTTCAAAAAGTTCAGCTGCGTAGGGTATAATCCTCTGTGCTTTGTTTTTATAGACTGGAGGGGAAAAAAAGACCTTCATTTATGTTTTGTCGATAGTCACAAGCAAAATGTTTTTGCGTTAGTGGTTTTCCTTATTGTTTTATTGCTGTTGTTCCAAACAGTCTTACCAGTTTTTCTGTATACAGTTTGACTTTTAAGGTTTCATTTCTTTTAGATAATAATAATGGATATCAAAAGACACCAGATACCTTTTCACATTTTTCCCGCTTTTTATGTTACGTGTGTGTGTATTTGCATGTGTTTTGTGTGTTTTCAATTTCTGCGGTGTTACATTGGTTTGAAGTGTGTTGTCGTCTCCTGTATAACCGATTTGTTCTGCCAGAATTTCTGTAATGACAGTTACGCGACACATCCAAAAAAAAAAAAACAAAAAAAAAAACAGATCTGCTTTTTCAGAATTCTTACCAAGCATGTTTTTATGCTTGTTCGTAAAGGCTCCAGAGTAACTCATTCATTTCCTATCAAGCCTTTTTCCTTTGAATGTATGAACATGAGCAATACGCTAAAAATGAGAGATGGAACTCTGAAATAGCATCACCTTTCTGAACAGTTCTTTCAAAGCATCAGCATTTGTATGAGACACTCGCCATTAACTTGCCCGCTGTGCCTAGGAATTTGAGTCCATATGGTACTAAATTTTCAACAGGTCTTACTGATTCATCTGCTTGTGATGTATAAAGACAACTGGAGATTTTAAGAACGCTACGTGTGAGGTTGATTTTCTTAGTTTTGTGAGTTACTCTCTTAGTCTGTGTCTTAGGGTGGCTGCTAGTTTATTCAGTTCCTCCTTAGCATAGGTATTGTGGATATTTTGCTTTAGGTGAGGCTTTTATGTTTGTTTTAAACATACTTGGGGCATTTGAAACAAACTAGGGAGACTGATGAAAGGCACGAAATTAATTGCTTTCCCTTCTTTGACAGTATTATGAGATGTCCTATGGGTTGAATATAGAAATGCACAAGCAGGTAAGTTGCTTCTTTATAACCATTATAACCATTTGAAATGATAATAATACTGTGCACTTTAGAAAGAAAATCGTATGTTTTGCAATTTTATTCTGCATGTTTTTGTGACTTCTGTATTTTGAAAGACTACTCAAGGGAATACTATCTTCAGGTGTGGTTCTCCATCCTTTTTGCATTTTGTCCTGAGTTTAATCATTTAAAAACGTGACGTAAAATGTCTGAATGCATATTAAATTTCGTCCACTTTCAAAAGCAGGATGCTAAATTTTAAAAAATGTCTTGTTTTTCTTTTGAAGGAGTTAATTTATGTATTTTGGGCATTGCAAACCTGTCATAGGAGAGGGCTTTTCTTAGAAAATATTAAGAAGAGGAACTGTAAATTGTGTGGAACCTTCCTTGGCTTGGTGTGAAAGAATGGATAGAGGGTGAGCTGGGAGAATCACAATGAAATCTGTGTCGCTACAAAAGAAATTGATGTAAAATAAAATCCTGGTACCAGTCCCCCGAGGCTCCTTATTTGGGTCTTAACCAGGAACTGTAACTGTACTTCCAAAATTTGTATAGGGTAAATTGAGCTTGATAGGAGGGTGTGATAGTGCTTAGCACTGGGCCTTCACATCTAGTAACTAGTTCAGCCAAAAGAAAAAGACAAAACAAAACAAAAAGATAATGATTAGTCAGAAAGTGTTGAGAGGTATGACTCAAACAGCCTTTTTTTTTTTTTTTCCCTTAAGAAACTGAGTAAAATGGGGTTTGGTTTAAATTTTCTATGTAGAAAAGGAACAGGTATATAAAAAATATTGCTTGGCAATATTATTCTATTTTTAATGACCTCCTGGTGAAACTGTTTCAGGTCTGTCTCATCAACTATTTCACAGTAGGTGTGTATGTATTTACCTGCTGGGAAAAGATGAGGGAAAACTTAATGCTTTTCATTTCTTATTTATACTCATGGTAGATACGATTACTCTCTAAGTTTAAAACATACAAAATAATCACATATTATTAGGCCTTTAGTACTTATGGATTCCTTTCTGATATACTTAATTACCACATACTTACAGGTAGTAGCTGTCAGAGATGACTGGTGGACAGGAAAAGGCATTGGAGAAACAGTATTTGAAAACAGAAAGTTGGAAAAAAAAGATGCGTCGTCACTTACGCGGAGGATCTTTTATTTCAGATACTCTTTTTACTTCATAAGCTATTTAATTATGTCAATATTAACATTATAGTATACTTTGCTGCACATTAAAATTAAGTGCTTATTTTAACATCTTTGCCATTTCTGTTTAGATTCGTAGTGTATATCTCCTGCGTAACAGAAACCCATCAAGCTTATGCATGGACTCCCCTTAGCTCTACCTTACAGGAATAAATTACATAAGAGATATAGTTTGTTAATTATGCTCCTTACGTGGCATTTTAGGTCTGGAACTTGTACATGTGTTTCTTTCTTTCTTTTTTTTTTTTTTTGTCCTCACCCCACCATCCAAGATTAATTAGTGTCTTTTTCAAGATTGTGCCAGATGATTAATGTTCTTTTATTTTTCCTCCTGTATCTTACTTACCATAACACACACTTTCCAGATCTCTTTATACAATTTGCAGTTTTGAGAGACACAGAACTTGTATTTGATTGTATGCATTTCTTGGGGGAGGGTGATATGTGCGATCCCTTAATTTTACACATTTTGTACCTCTGTAATTCTGTCATCCACTTGTCCAGGTGGCCTCAAATGCCATCCATTTAAAATTGAGAATAGAGTACATTTCCCCCCTTTTTTTTTCTTGCTTTTAAATTCAATCATATCAAGAATCCTGAGGGCAGTTTATCACATTATGAAATACAGACAGCCCTGCAAACCACCTACTTATTATATTTTCTTTCTTTCCCCCCTTAAGCACAGAGGCATATCTGTCTTTATTTGTTTTCCTAGGCAGACAGCCTTGGTTCCTCTTGGCCTCTCTTCCAGATGCACTCGCTGGATACCCTCGTAATGGAAAGCAGCAATAATGCAGGGAATTTGCCCTGCGGCATAATTGGGCCTAGTTCTCAAGATCGGGTTAGGCTTATTCACTTATTAGATTTGTGTCTCTGAAGGGTTCAAGAGTAGGAGTCCCCAGAGTCCTTGGAAGTACCCTAGTAATTGGTGGCCCTGATATTCGAAACCTTTGTGTATTTTTTGGTTAACGCTCCTGTTCTTCTTGGCTGCTGCCAACCACAGGGTATTTTTTAGAGAAATTTTTCATTGGAACAGAAAATGATGGCTGTGATGGAGTCATGACTCTGTGACTTAGCAGACTGATAAAAGGCTAAAAGCACAGAGCAGGGACAAAACAGGGTTGGGGGTCTGGTATTATAGGCCCTCCCCTTTCTGTATGATGTTCATCGTCAGTCACCCTGTGTTGATTCTGATCGAGAACTATAGAGTGAAATCTATGGGGAATTTGTCATTCTGAAATGAAAGCTAATGTAATTAGTACCAATTAAAGTACATTTAGTAAATTGGATTTAATCTTAATTAAGCCTGCATAATGTTGCCAATTTTTAACAATTATGTTTGAGAACATAATTAATTTAAATTTTGGTAACTGAGTAAATAGCATTAGTCTGGTAGAATTAGTTGATTTTTTTTTTTTTTTTAAAGGGGAACTCGGTGACATGCCATGGAATTAGAGCATAAAATATGAATCTAATTTCTGGTACTCTTTAGTGGGATCGATAGAACTGAGCAGAGGAAGCTGGAAAAAAAAAAAAAAAAGAAACAGAAAAGTTAGAATGGACTATTCTAGGCCCTAATGTGAATTTATGTTTCACCACTGTCTTTAGTTCCAACATGAACATGAAGTTGACAAATGGGACATGGTTAGAAATGACACATGTTTTATTGTGATGTCTTCATATTGGAATTTTTTTAAATGGAAGAACGTTGGCCTTTATTCCCTAAAGATTTCCCTAAGTGTGGGGTTTTTTGTATTCTTTTTGTTGTTGCTGTTGTTCTGGATGGACCAGTTGGCCCATGGTTTAGTTGTTACTTTTTTTGCTGATTGTTCCTCTTTATAAATACAGTGTGGCTTCTAAATGGGTCAGTGGCCATGGGCAGAACAGGGTGATGTGTGCACTTGATAACATTGCTAAATACTGCCCGTTCCCATCCTTCACCTGTAACACTGTAATTAAAGAAGACCTCCCTGATCTAATCTGACAGCAGCAGTTACCACTTTAGAAAGCGAATATTGGATATAGATTAGGAACAGTAGGTATGTGAGTTCCATCTATAGGAAGTCTAAATGGAGATAAATGTACCGCATTTTGAGAATGTCTCGGGACTTTCTCATAGTCAATATTCTGTAGTCTGAAGGTTGTTTTTGCTTCTAAAAAAAAATTGAGCTTAGTATTTGAATTTTAGAATTTGGAACTTTTGGAAACCTACAACATTTAGAACCTAAAAGAAGTGAACACTGCACATTTGTATACACATGTTTGGGGCCACGCATGTGTATATATATATATGTGTATGTATGCATGTGTGTAAATGTATGTGTGTATGGACACATAATTGTTATTTTTTAATCAGAGCAGGAAAACTCCTGTTTCACTGCAAGCCATGTAAATTTTATTACAAGACTTGGGCCACAACCATTTGAGTGCTCCTAAAATATTAATTGAATAGAAATGAAGGGGCCTTGCCAACTGATAGGATATCATAATCATAGCCTCTCTGGTCGATGGTAAATGATGATAAATGACATTAGGAACCTTTTAGCAAACTGTAATAACTACAAGGAGGGAAGCAGTATGGATTTGCATTATATCTGATACCCTCTAGTACCAAGTGGATTGCCAATACTGCTTGTTTAGCATTTTCTAAGGGCAATAGGATATTGATTTCTGACTTACAAGGAACAGCTCTATTTTCACCATTGAAAAGTATTGCAGGTTGTTAAGAAGAAATTGACTTGAAGAGGCGGACTGCTGCCCATCATGGAGCAAATAAAGCAAAACTGCCGAAGCATGGTGGAGCAGCGAGACGGGCCCTCAGCAATTTGTTGCTATTAATTTACCATGCTCGACAGCAAATCAATCGGCATCTACTTCATCTGCTGGAGAAAATGCTGTCCAGGGCAGATAAAAGGCTCGGCATGGTACAGAGAGTAGACTGGATTGGCCAAAAGGAGGCTGCAGTTAATGTGTAAATAAGTGAAATGAAGGCCACTGTTGCAGAGGAAGCTGTTGTTAATTAGGTTGGTGCTTTTTTAGCAAACTATTTTAGAAAGTAGCCTAGGATTTGAAGAGTAAAAAGAGATTTATTGAGGTTGAAGTGATATCTGACTGGCATGACGTTCCAGCCTTGAGTGGACTTGGGTGCACTAAAGGTGCAGTAAATTTTTTGGGGGACAGAGCTTGCAGTGGAAGTCCATTTGTTTAAAGTTCCATTTTGGTCAGATTTCCTCTAAGAAAACTAATTAAAAAAATACATTACTAGTTTCTTGCACATCTCCTGTCTTCGACTGTAGGCACTTGGATTTGGAGGATTAGGTGCAGAGAGTAGGTGTTCGGGACTGTGTGTTGTATTCTTATACAGTGACTGATTATTTTTTTCAGCAATGGATGATTGAATTCTTGTATGGCAATGAAAGTGAGCGATTACCGAAGGTGGGATGTTATAGCCGAAAGGAATAAACCAATGAAAATTTTACTTGACAGGATTTTCGTTTGCTTTATAAACATTGAGGGACTAGTCTAGGGGGTGGGGAACAGAGGGTGCACACTGCTGCACTGGAAAATCTCAAAGGGATTGCAAGTAAAATTTTGATGACTGTGCAAAAACCCTCCAGGTACAATTAGAAGAGGGTGGGGGAGGGGCTTCCTGGGCTTTTGTGTGTGTTTTTCATTGAGGCTTAAAGCCACCTCTTCTATTTTAGGACTACTTAGCCTTCAGTAGTACTTCACAATTAATATTAACCAAACAGGTTATTGGTGGTGGTTTTTTACCCCTGGCATGTCTGGTCTGGACATTTTGGGGTAGGGACCCAGCCTCAGTCCTATTTAGTAAATCTAGATAATATGTAGATTTTATGTTTTTCCCAAAACTCTTGAGAGGATCTAGTATTAGGACAGTTGATACCAAGTTGGCAGTGCCTTGAGCAGGACCCAGTGAGCTGTCATTTTACTTGTCACAAGGCTTTCATGAGAAGCAGATCTGTGAGGAGGAAATTTAACCTGTCAGGGTATGTGCATAATTAGTGTTTTCTGGATGGCGTGGGTTTCCCCTTTTTCTCTTCTCACATGTCGAGTTCTGAATTTTCTTTTTTTGAGTTCTCATAGAGTATCTGAAGATTGTTCACCTAAAGCAGTGATCGTTGAGTGGAATTGGAAATTCCTTTCAGTGAAAGTGAATGTTATTATATATCTGGCATGTGCTTACCGCTTATCTGGGCACACTGCCCAAATTCTTTAATTCTCACAATGATCCTAAGAAAGGGATTATGTCCAATCAAAGGGTGATTAAACAGGATCAGATCTGCACCAGGTGATAGAGTTATTAGGTAGTGGATTCAGGATTCAGATGAATTCACCTGGGAGGATGTCTCTTGGGAGACAGGTCTGTCCTGGGTTCGAGATTCAGGCCCCAGTTTTTCCAGGAATGGAGCGCCCTTGGGAGGCTGGGATAGGCCTGGCGTTTGTCATGAAGTCCGTGAACTTCGGGCTCATACCCAGAATCCCTGGAGTGTCCTTCAGATTGCTTTCAGTGGGTGACAAGATGAGGGTCGCTTTCACGGGGAGTCTCCCACAGGTGGGGCGAGGAGAGCTGCCTGCTTATGAAGACTGAGTTTGCTTCCTCCCTGGGCAACCTATTTTTCATTTGTTTATAAACTTGTTCTTCCATTTAACTTTTATCTTTTCCTTGTGGCTTCTAAAACTATGCCTGAAGACAAGGGGCTGTTTGTTAATCACCATCTTGTGGGTTTTTGAAGGGGAAAACAGGGAGGGGAAAATGTGATGTTTTGTGGCCTCTTTGTAGTTCAGAAAGAGGTTCTTAGATGCAGGAAATCACACACAACTCAAACTTAAATGAAGGCAAATATTTTGCTTTTACTGATAAAAGATTTTCTTTGTAGCTTTCAAACAAAAGGATATTTCCTTCTCAGTGCCCCTTAATCCGTACTGGATATTGTTTTTATTTATCTTCTGGGCAAAGTTCTTTGTATCTTAAATAATAATACCTTTGAGCTGGGTTGGACTATCTTGTGTCTTTAGGCGCTGCTGCAGCCATAGTGAAATCCGGAGATCGTGCTGGCAAAGAGTGATGTTCTCACATTCTTCATTTCCCCTTTTCTCTCCTAGAATTTTACTTTTTCTTTTTGTACAATAGGATAGGTAAAGTCCATTGGGAATAAAATGTTTAAAATGTGCACTTAGGAGTTATATGTGTGTGTATGTCTGTGTGTGTGTGTTTAATGAGGACATTTTTACTACCTTTGATAGGACTGGATAGTATGATTTATTGCTCCAGGACAGCAGTAATAGGTTTGATGCTGATGGAGCGAGTAGAGGGGATGTGATTTTTTTTAGAAGGTGCTTTCCCTTGATCCCCTTTCGCACCTCCTCTTAAAAAACTCTAGCACTTCAGGGAGGGTGGCACAGCAGTGGTCTTGTGGCTCAGTTACCACTTGCTGGAGCTGCACTGTTGGAGAAAAGCCCCTGAGACAGAGTATTTGGGGGAGGGGCAGCTGAGTGTTTGCACCGACAGTGGCAGTGTGTGAGGCTCAGGACCTGACTCGTTCCCTTCTAAGTATACTGCAAACAGAATGCATGAAATTAATACTACTCTACTTTAAGCGGAAAGGGCTTCAGAAGTTTTATTTATTTATTTATTTTTAAGATTTTATTTATTTATTTGACAGACAGAGATCACAAGTAGGCAGAGAGGCAGGCAGAGTGTGTGTGTGTTGCAGGGGGGGAGAGCAGGCTCCCTGCTGAGCAGAGAGCCCAATGCGGGGCTCCATCCCAGGACCTTGGGATCAGGACCTGAGCCGAAGGCAGAGGCTTTAACCCACTGAGCCACCCAGGCGCCCCGGGCTTCAGAAGTTTTAGCGAAGATCGGAAGTCAGGGTTGTTTTGACTTAGCCTTAGTAACAGCTGTCAGTGGTTGTTGCTGTACGTCTGGAAAGAGGGATTTAGCCAGCATTCATCAGCACAGATCTATACACCTTCTCTGCTTTCATTGGAAGTGACCCAGTGTTTACGCCAGGCTCATGCTCTTTCTCTACCAGCGGGGCCAAAACTTTGCTCAGAGCTTCATTGTGTAACCCGTGCTCTCGCCATGGTGCGGAGGGAGGGCAAGGTGCGGCTTTTCTTAGCTGAACTGTTGGAGAAGCAGAAGAGAAACGTTCCTGGGCGCCCCTCAGGTCCTCGGTCTTCCGGTCAGTTGTGTTACTTTGTCATTATTTTCGAGGATTCTGCGCACAGGTGCTTCAGGATTTGTGCTGTGAAGGGAGCTTCTGCGTTTCGAGGCAAACCGGGGTGGCTGCTGTCCTGGTGCGGGCCTGGGGCTCTGTGCGGAGCCTGGCCGTGGGGGGACACCCCAGATCCCAGCCGGGGCCTGGCGCTCGCCGCAGCGAGGGCAGCGAGCCGTGGAGGAAACGAAGAGGGGTACCTGCTTCCTGATTTCTTAGCAAGCTCATTCCACTGACTGTTACTCTCATTAGGATACTGTTACTTTCTGACCGCGTTTTCTGCTTCTCTAGGCTTGTGGATTATTTCGGTTAAGGAGTTTGAAAATACAAGGAAATAAAACCGGAAAGAATAGTAATTGTAGAAATTATGAGCACGAGTACCCGGTAACACCCTCTCTTTACACGGAGCTTAAGGATTTTATATGTTCTCCTTAATCTTCCTGCTGTTCCTGTAAAGCAAGTAGCAAGCTTTGGATCCATGTATTTATTTAAATAGCTTCTGTCAGCGGAGTACTCCACAGTTTGCCAAGCGGTGTCATTCCACTGGCCTCCTTGAACAGATGACACCGAGGCTTAAGGGCTTAAGAGACTAGCCCAGTGTCACAGTACGGGAGGATCAGCACGCGGGCGGGGAGCCTAGGGTTCACACAGGTCGGTGAACACGCCCGAGGTCGCATAGCGAGAGTCGCTGGCAGAAAAGGAAGTAGCCTTCTTGACTTCCCTTCCAGGGCTCCCTTCACTGACCATGCTGTTTCCAGACAGCGAGTAGAGTGTCTGTTCCTGCCATGTTCTTGGCTGTATGCGACGTGAGGAGCATGGCGATGCCTTTGGCAGTCCAGTGGGTGTTACAGTGTCCTCGTGAGCTAGAGATCTGATCTGGGTGTTTGTGTGTGAGTACAGAGCCTTCCTCTTTTCCTCTCTATCCTTCCAGTGCTTGGGCCCTGCCCAAAGGGAGGCTTAGGATCCGCAAACGAAAACCCAAAGCCTAGATCCACTTTTAGCAAAGGGCCTAATACAACTGGCTTTTCCTGTGTTCCTAGAGTATGCCATGCGAACACTATACTAGGTACAGCCTTGTTCCTTGCCAGTCTCCCCTACCCCCCTAGAAGGTAAGCTTAACGGGAAAGGCGTGTCTCTTTTCCATGCGGTCCCTGGTACTGAGAGCTGTGCCTGTCACA
This sequence comes from Lontra canadensis, assembly GCF_010015895.1. Classification (NCBI taxonomy): domain Eukaryota; kingdom Metazoa; phylum Chordata; class Mammalia; order Carnivora; family Mustelidae; genus Lontra; species Lontra canadensis. The sequence goes on from NW_022631025.1 coordinate 18,890,335, forward strand.
CAAAAGGTGCTCTGGAAATACCTGGTGAGGGGGGAAGACTCACAGATCGAGCTAGCCAAGAATATGTGTGACTTAATATTTTCAAGGGCTACTACTTAGGTTGTAAGATAACAAAAATGGAGTTCCCAAGCCCAGTTAGGCCTGTGTTGCCTACTTGTTAAGTTTGTGGGAAAAGTGACAGATGGAAAGGGAAGTAAAAGTGACTGAGCTCGGTGTGCCTCTCGGGAGCGAGTTAGGATAGAGTAGAACACATGTGTTTGAGCATGTGGAATCTGCCTTTTTAAAAGATGAAAACATGAACGCGTCCTAACTGAATTTAAAATTCAGTTTGAACATCACTGTCTCACTAGCCACTGTTTATCTGAAGAATTCTTTCACTGCTAATAAGTCTGCGCACATGTGGTTTGAGGGAGTGTGGGGAGAGCCTGATCTTGACACACTGTCATGTGTTAGCTGACTACCTTCCAGATCAGTAGAAGTGCAAATGTCTAGTGCTTTTCAAGGGACAAGGAACTTTAAAGACCTCTTAGTTTTTTATTAGTGGAGATGGTATAGTGTTACCGAAAAAGTAATAATCATAACAGTAAGTGATTTTTAGAGAGCTTATCATGAGGGTGAGAGTTCACTTAATCTCACAATAACCTTACGAGATTATAGTATATAATTATTTCCATTTTCTCTATGAAGAGGAGGCCGAGATACAGAAATTAAGTAACATCATGAAATAGGTCCTTGGTTTGACTCTGTTTAGATTATTGGTATAGTAGATATTTCTGCCATGTTCCAAATGCTGTGTTTGGGATACTCTACTACCTCCATATACCCTACTGTCTCCCCTCAAACACTTGACAGAGTCCAGGGATTCCCATTCTAGTTCTGGCCTTGCTAGTGACCAGCTTTGTGATATTGCTGAGTACTTGAACTTCTCAGGACTATGCTTTTCTCAGCTTCAATTAGAGTATAAATGAACATCGAGATCCCTGTTAGCTGCGTTGGTCTAAAATGGCCCTTTGGTTTTGGTTTGTTATTTTCTGTGACCAGCTGACTAGAAATTGAGACTTACTATCATTTTTTTTAGTCTTAGGAAGTCTCTTTAAACAACTCTTCTCAGAGGTTGCTTGCTTGCTTGCTTGCTTTCAGTCCAAAATTAACCTAATGAAGCTAGGAGTAGAAATGGATGTTTAAGTTTATATAGTACTTTATATTTTACAAGGTGCTTTCTCATCCATTATTTAAGTCACAATAATGTTGCTAAATCATTTTCCCTATCTTGGGGAGGAATAAAATAAGATATAGATGTTAAATGATTAAATCCCATAGTTAATTAGTAGATGGTTAAGAATTCACTGATTTATGTAATATCACTATGACAGGTGATATAAAAATATGTTATACCAGTATTTCTTTAAGGTCATCTGTTTTTAAAGATTTTTTTTTTTTTATTTACTTATTTGACAGAGATCACAAGTAGGCAGAGAGGCAGGCAGAGAGAGAGGAGGAAGCAGGCTCCCCGCCAGGCAGAGAGCCTGATGCGGGGCTCGATCCCACGTCCTTGGGATCATGACCCGAGCCCAAGGCAGAGGCTTTAAACCACTGAGCCACCCAGGTGCCCCTAAAGTCATCTGTTTTTATGCCTTTATTTTGGCATATATATTAGAAAACTTAACCATACAACTTGTGAAATGTATAATTTATATTGGGATCCAATAATTTTCTACCAGTGTGTTAGGGGGTATATAGTAGTTTGTTAACTGTTATGTAATTAGCTCCTGGGATTTGTTACCCCTCCAGAATCCATAGTAGATGTCAGCTTCTTTAGCTGAGGTTTACCTCGGGGCACTCAGGGTGTAAAACAAGTCTGTAAACTGGCTTACAATGAACTTGAGATCTTGAAGTCCTTGGGTGTCTTGCATTGTCCCATCCGGGATCCTTTATTTGGGGGAGGGTTTGCACTTCTCAGCTTGGTTTATGGTAAGTTAATCATAAGCAAATAAAAGGGGACAATGGTTAATCTTGGCCTTTTTGAGTTGATGAATCAAAAACATAGTAAAGTGTCCTGTACTAAGGCATAAGCTCTGAAAAGGAAGAATGTGTTTTGTTACTTCTGTACCCCTAGCACCTAAAACAGTTCCTGGAACATAGTAGAAGAAATGAATGTGTGCATGCTGGAATAACTAAAGGAAGGGTATCATTTTTCCATTTCATTGCCTTTCTACCTATGTCAGCCACCTATGTATAAGTTTTGTTTCTGAGCTTTTAGGACTCTCTCTGCTTTGTGCTGAGCAGAAAAAGGCCTAAATAGGCAATAAGGGGTTAGGTGTTCTCTTTGCAGTTTTGCCATAGGTCCTTGAGTTGGTGATGTGCTATTTTAAAATGTAGGATTTGGATTAATTACCAGACGATGATTTATTTCTAAGGTATCTTTTAGCTCTAACATCATATGATTTAAAAACCACCAGCATTAGCAAAAGGTTCATTTTTCATTTCATTGTTTCACATTAGAGACATGCCATTTAAGTTGGGGTTTAGAATCAATTTTATGTAAGAGGAAATTATGTATATATTGCATATATATGCACACATACCTGACTGTGAGCAGTATTAGACTATTGGAGTCAGCTAATAGAAAAATCCCAATGTTGCCAGTATTTTACAACCTAGAACCATGTTCTCTATTGTTTCTTCCATAGCTATGGCTGTATCTTGCAAGTCCTTCTCTAGGCTAAGAGCTCATCAGTGACTAGATGGAGTTACAGATTTTCCCTATGTGTGTATGGCAAGTTTTGATGATAATAATAAGTTAATATTTATTAAGCACCTCCTGTGTACCAGGTGATGCAGTAAGTCCATCAGATGTGTTAATTTGTTTAATGGATAATCCTTGAGGAGAAGGGATCTGGTTGTTCTTACCATGTTAGGAGAAACTAACTTCAAGAGCAGCTAAGAAATTTTCCAGGGTTTTATAGTTAGTATGTTGCAGAGTGGGAATTCAAGCCTGGGCAGTCTGGCTTTGGAGTCTCTGTTCTTGAACCAGTGGTGATACCTGCCTCCCAAGTGACCATTTTAATATGGTAAGCTTTTTTTGTTTTGTTTTTATTTTTAAAATGTACGTTGGTACTAGTCTGCTGCTACGTTCTGTGCATAGGGAGCTTAAGTGTTAAAAATAATAGTGAATCCTTTTGGGTATGTATTTGTATCAGAAAAGTGCCTTTTGAATTCTCAGATCAGTAAGTTCTTTGCCCCTTAGTCCTTGTTGGAAAGTGTGGTGTTGGGGCGAAGCAGGCTCCTTATTAACCAAAGCCACGTTTTCTGCCAGCTGCCATCCCCTCCATGGGCAGTGTGGCTCCGGCCCTGCTTTCCTTCCATGGGCAGTCCAGTTCTGGCTCTACACTTCTTCAGCGATATGCAGTGGAAGGAACACTTTTAATGAGTAATAATACCTGTGGTCTCCAGATTGAGTTTCTAATATACAAAACAATTCCTTTTTGTTTTTGTTTTTGTTTGCTTCAGGACTTTCTACTACTGTAACTGTTGAGTAGAAACGTGGATTGGGGGTAGTTTTTCAGCCGAGGCTACAGGGCCCTGCACAAGACCTTCATTTGGTTTAGTTACTCAGGTTGAAGAAAAAATACTATATATATATATTTTTTTTTTTAAATGAACAAGTGCACTGAGTTAATGAACCAATAGGTTCATCTTTATTGAAGATATTCATTGCTGGCTCCTGGTCTGATGATCACAGCCAATGGGTATTTTTGTACTTCTGACTAGGAAATCTCTAGAACAGGATAGTACCTTTTTTAACCACATGAGAGTGTCCAGAGAACTAAAAAAGTGCCTGCTTAGGGGTAAAAATGGGATGAGGGTCATTGGCTGGGTTTTAAAGGATCCTTGAACATGGTCCTTGACTTCTTTGCAAAATTGTATGCCTTTTTCTATGGAAAAGGAGTCCGGAAGCACTCACTGATCCAGTGAGGAAACCAGGACCCAGATGAAAGAGTTTGAGAACTACTTCTAGAGCAGGGCTCTCAAACTGGGGCAGTTGCTTTCTCCCAAGGACAGTTTTGGCAGTGTCTGCAGATACTTCGGGTTGTCACAACTTGGAGATGCTACTGATGTGGAATTTGTAGAGGCCAAGAGTCAACCTTACCTGGCTTCTCTAGTTAATTCTGTCAATTTGAGAGGACATGTCAAGTCATGGTTGTCTTTTTAGGTTTTCTGGTAATGCTGGGAAGAGTAAGGTTGGTGGTAGTGGGTTATTTAAAGCTCTAAATGGGGATCTTAACATGTTCTCCTGCAGTCATTTCTCCCTTTCTTCCCTCCTTCCCTTCTTCCTTTCCTTTCCTTTCCTTTCCTTTCTCCTTCCTTCCTTCCTCCCTTCCTCCTTTCCTTCCTTCCTTTCTTCCTTTCTTCATTTCTGAAGGGAGATTTTTTTTCATTGAAACTATTGGACTAGTGGAAGTTTTCTTGGCCTTAAGTGGGGCCTATTTGTTCTGGCTACTCACTGAGGGCTCCAGATTAGTTTCAGTTCTCTTGTAGGGAACAGTCGGTCCTTCATCAGCCTTCATTTATCCATGCTGAACATAGCTGGTCATTTCAGCCGTTGTCAAGGACACTCACTTGGTTAGTACCAAGACGTATATGATAGACAGGACCACTTGAGATCTGAACATCATACCTTGGCCTGATCTGCCCGAGTTGAGGGATCAGGGCAGTTCTGTCTTTTCACTTGGTCTCTTACTGAGGTCAAAGTGCATTTTGCTGTCTTTGTCTAGTCCTGGTCACATTGTAATAAACAAAATGGAACCCTGACTCTGAGTTTTTTCAGTAGCCTATGGGTCTAGAACATGGATTTATTTTATTTTTGAATGCATGGGCACTGATCCGTGAACCTGAGTTTTACTTGGACTTACTTTCCCCCCCCTGTATATTCCATTGAGCTGTACTATGAATGTGGGTGACTGTTTTAAAAGCTTTTGATTTTTTGGGATATAGAATTGTTTTGGAGTGTGGCTTTTTACCTCAGAGTACATCCATGTTGGTTAACCTCAAAAAATATTACAGTTAACCTAAAGTGGCCAATAAAAAACATGGTGGCAATTCCACAGTTACTTGCTTGAATATTTTTTTGGCTAACTTGGACAGAATGCTCATTTGGGCTTCTTACTGGAGAAATTATGTCCTGCAAAATTCCAGAATGCTCTTCTTAGGCTTTCACCTTTATGTAGGTTCCAGGAATGTGGAGGTGACAGTTTGGCAGCTCGGCCTCCTTGTGAGTCTTTCCTTACATTTATGAGGTGGCAGATTTAGGAGAGGCTGGGTCAGGCATAGTACATTTATGTACAAAAACCTGACTTTTTAATATGGCTAGTTGTTTCCAAATGCTTGATGTGGTTGGCCGAGGAAGATGGCTCGAAGTTTGGACCTATTTTAACCAGATTCTAAGCAAAACTGATAGGATTTTCTTATAATCTAAGCAAGAATTCAGGATATTTTGCATCAATTTTGCATGTGTGTAGAGAAAATTCTGGTAAGATCTTTGTTGCATTCGGGTTGTGAGATGGTATTCATGCCAGCGTCCATGCTTAGGCTGATACATCATCCCACATCTTTTTCCTTGATTCAGGAATATCTTGGAGGTACCGGCAGGTTTGGTTCCAGACCATCACAATAAAGCAAGTATTGCAATAAGCCAAGTCAGATGAATTTTTTGGTTTCCCAGTGCCTATAAAAATTATGTTTTCACTATACTGTAGTCTACTAAAAGTGTGCGGTAGCACTTAAAAAATGCTTAAAAAAAACAATGCACATTAAAAAGCACTCTTGCTAAAAAAATGCTAGCCATCATCTGAGCTTTCAGCAAGTTGTAATCACTGATCATAGATCACCATAATAGGATAATAATGAAAAGGTGTGAAATATTGGGAGAATTACCAAAATGTGACGCAGAGACGTAAAACGAGCAAATGCTCTTGGAAAATGGCACTGATAAATTTTCTTGATGTTGGATTGTCACAAGCTCTCAACTTGCCACAAACTCTCAAATGCAGTATCTGCAAAGCACAGTAAAGTGAAGTGTAATAAAACGAGGGAGGCCTGTATTTGATTGTCCAGTTTGGGGCATGCTTTTGCCACGTTTGTTTGAGGCTCGCCCCAAAACTATCTAAGATGGAAATACTTAGCTTCTCCAAATGAAGTATCTATACGGGACCTACAGTGATCAAGAAGATTATAATACCTAAACCTGAGGTTGTTTTAGTCTTCCTACATTGAGAGAGTTCCTTGGTGAAGAGAAGGTAGTGCTGGAGACCTCTGATGTAAGGCAGAGGCAGAGATGGCTTTGAATTCTTCTTCAAGCAAATGCTAATTGCTCTCACACTACCTGTGGGGCACACTTTGAGGTCTAGGAAGTTAGAAGGGGTGATAGGCTTGCCTCTGTGGAAATTCCAGTCTTTTTATGGGATTTGGACCAATGTAAACAAAACAAGGCATTGTGTGTGGATGGCTCTGTGACATAGAAGAGAGGGAGTCAGGAGGGGATTAAAGATGCTATTCCCGAGATAGATGCAGGGGCATTTTAGTGGGACATAAAGAGGAGGGGGTCACTTGGGAAGAAAGGAAGGGGATAATTCCAAGTGAGAGCCACATAGATGGGTAAGAGCTGTGTAGATTCAGGCTCTTGTTAGCATTTACAGCTTGATCGGGATAGGGGAAAGGATGGTGGGTGGGGAAGGTCGGTTTGGGCTTCATTTATAGAAGGCCTTGAGTGCTAGTATAGTATGTGGGCTATTGAAGGAAAGCAAGAAGATTAATCAGACGGTAGGGCAAGGACACGTCTGCTTTGCGGTTGCCTTATTCTCAGCAGCTAGCATGGGCCATGACAGCAGATGTTCAGTGAATATTGGCTGAAATGATCTTGGGTGAAGAGAGAGAGGACTGGAGAGGGACAGGGTTGAGGAGGCATGTGGGACTCGCAAGGAGGAACCCAAATGATCCCGCAGTTCATTGGATGAGGGCTGTGTAAATGAATAGGAAAGAGTTCCTAAGACATTGACCCCTGTCGCCTGGCAGAATCCTGGTACCGCTGATAGAAAAGGAAACCTTGGAAGGGGGAACTTGCTCTTGATTATGCTGGCCATGAGCTACCTAGGGAGGAGGGAGTGATAGAAGGAAGAGGAGGAAAGAAAAGTAAATTTGTTGCTTCTCCATCTTTCTTGCCCTCATATCCATATCTTCCCTTCATCTCCTGCCAAATCCATACTCCTGCCAAGAGCCTCAAGGATTCTTTTACATAAGACCTGTATTTGTGCCTTTATTCTCTACCCAGGCGAGGATGGACTTTGCCAGGCAACTCTTTGCAGACAGTGGATTTAGGAACTTCCCATTTTAAAGAAGGCGTGTGACCTTTGTGTTAGTGTATGGAGAGAGTGTTTTTCTTCATCATTTTTGCTTGATTACTGCCATTACCTTTATATAGATAGAATAGTGGGAGTTTGCAAATTATCTGATTTTTGACTTTTTCCTTTTTAAAGTTTTTTAACATTAAAAATAGGTACAGATTCTCTAAATTATTCATCAGCTGTGGAAACTTTGCTCCATTCTTTTTTTTTCCTGTTTTTTTTTTTTTTTTTTTTTTTAACTTTTATATCATTTGGCCAATGACTGCGTTAGGTCAGTGATTCCATATCCTTTTTGTGTTGAGAAATTTTGTGTAAACATGAGTCTGAGTCTGTAATTGTTTTGAGAAACTACTGTATTTCAAAACAAATAATTTTTCCCATTGTTCATTATGTATGATCTAAATACTGAAATTACAATGAATGCTTCAGTCAATGCAAATTATATATGCAGTTAATTTTCTTCTTTTTTTCCTAATGTGGCATATTCTATATTTTAATCTTTCCCCCCTTTAGACACTTGTCTTAAACTGCCGTAGTGGAATGAGAACAGCAATGATAGTAAGGAAAGTTAAGTAAACATGAAATTAAAAAGGTCATAGAGTACATTTTGGTAAACCAAAATATTGCTTGGTGGCATAAAACCACAGATCCATTCCAAAAAGAAAAAAAAAAAAAACACATGTGGAAGTGTGGTTTTGCTGTCTGTCATGCAGTGTGTTTTCAACTGTCAGAAACATAATGTTGCTTTCTGGGTTTTTTTTTTTTTTTTTCAAGTCTGACCACAGCTTTTAATTTCCTTCACTCCACCCACACCTCCCACCACAACTCCATGTATCTAGTGCTAATTTATGGGTGATTTAAATGTACTGACATAATCATCGACCAGCAGAAAGGTCAGCAGTTGTGGCAAAAGTTTCTTGTCTCAGATGTGCTGGGTGCCAGTTCTGTGCTTTTGGAAAAGTCTATAATCAGAACACAATGATTGTCCTTGCTTTTGGACTTTTTTTTTTTTCCCCCAAAGATTTTTATTTATTTATTTGACAGAGAGAGATCACCAGTAGGCAGAGAGGCAGGCAGAGAGAGAGGGAGAAGCAGACTCCCCACTGAGCAGGGAGCCCCATGCAGGACTTCATCCGAAGACCCTGGGATCATAACCTGAGTCGAAGGCAGACGCTTAAGGACGGAGCCACCCAGGTGCCCTGGACTTTTAAATTGTGATCTTTAAAAGGTGGTTTTGAAATGCTTGGGGTTTTCGTTTGCTTGTTTGTTTGTTTGGCTAAAAAGGTAATATTAGGAAGAAGAATCATCCATGATCCTTCCACTCTGAGCTAACTGCTGACGTAGGCAGAAGGCCAAGGCTCAGGCCTTACTGTCTCCACTGTTTGCACTGTGGCTGATTTAAAATTATGTCTGCCTACCCCTCATCGAAAGTACTGGTCAAGGTTCAAAGGGTAATACAAAAATAGACACGTATATGTTTTATTTCTTTTAAAAGTACAAAAGTACAAAAAGTATTTGTATAGTAAAATGAAACCTTAGATCTTTAAAATTAATTTTGGATTTATTGGTAACTTTCTGGTTTATCTCTTTTGTGGGCAACACAATTGTAAATTTGTCTTCAGGATGTGCTTTTAATTTAGCCACTAATTCCCTGTGATCTTGGTAAATTATTTAACGTCCCCGAGTCTCAGTTCTCATGCGTAACTAGAAAACGAGGGGATAGGACCAGATCAGTATGTTTCATAAAATGCTGGTGCCCGAGCCCCAGAACCTGGGACTTGAGTATGGGCATTTTCCTAAATGCTCCAGGGTGATTCTGATGTGCAGCAGGGTCAGGAACTGGTGAATTAAAGCAGTGCTTCTTAAACTTCCGTGTGCATACAAATCACTGGGGATCCTGTTAGAATCCAGTGCTCTTTCAGCAGGGTTGGAGTGGTGCCTGCAAGATGATGTCCAGGTGATGCTGACGGTGCTGGTCCACTGACCGCATGTGCAGTGGCAGGGAGTCATAAAATCTTTACAGTTTCTTCCGTTTCTTTGTCATTACTTACTGCCGTGATATAGGAGTCTGTATAGTACATGGGGGAGTCTGTGTGCTGCGTGAATCACACCCCCGGGTTAGGATGTCAGGATTGATCGGTAGTGTGGTATCTGTATAACCTTCCCTTGCTTAGATTCCAGACCTGCATCTCTGGAACAGTTCAGCCAAGCAAAGTAGTTTTAATAGCATCTTGCTTCAGGCAGCCTGACTCCATGCCAGCTGGGGGCTGGTGAGCTTGGTACATTGTTACGGAGAAAGGGGGCACTTTCCAGTTGTCCCTCCTCTGCTCACTGAGAACCCACTGTAACAGGTGCTTACGCTTTCAAATTCTGTCTCCTTTCTTCTTCCCATCCTCCAGTGGCTACCCTGCCCAGATGGACCTCTTAGTTTCTGAGCAGTATTTTAGGTAAATGAAAAAAAAAAAAAATCATGAAGTAGTACGTTTTGTTCTAACTTGCTTTCTCATGTGAGCACTTTCGATGCAGAAAATTTATTAAACCTGTTTTAAGCACGCAGAACTCCCAATTTTGAGGTGTATTTTGTTGTGGAAGAAACACAAACGTCCTTGAGCGGTTACATTGGCCATGCTCTTCTCTAACCCTATCATTTAGAAATAAAAAAGTACTGTTCATAATTGTAGTCCTTTCCTTTTGTTTGCTGTAGCATGGCATCAGACTGGCAGGCAGCGGGATCTGGTGGGAGGGCCCCGCTGAGGTCTGAGGTGTCTGTAGACCTGAGTTTTAGGCCTTCAGCTGTCCTTAAGCGGTTAAGTCTAACTGTGGCCACTTAGCTTCTCCATGTAAAGCAGGCAGGGATCAGAGAATGCTTCGTTTATCAGGGCTGCGTTAGAGAATTCTGTTGCCTTGAAGGAATATACTTACCACCTTTTCTAAAGTCCCAGGCAATAAGAAATTACAGTTTGCGATGTGGGAGTGTTGGTTTAGAGTAGTGTTACTCAGTGTGGTCTGCGGACTGGAGCAGGTCTGCGAGCACTTTGGCGTAGGTGGGCGTTAACATTAAGGAGCTTCCACCAGACTGTAAATCACACCTGTTTCTTCATTGCAGATGTCTTCATTGTTAAAAAACAAAACCAAAGAACAAAAATACCCCACCTAGCTGAACTGAACAGTAGTTGATTTAACTCTGGCACACGACCATTGTCTTTCCGCTGCTGGCCAACAATTTGAGGATTGGCCGCCCTTCAGTAGCACTGCTGCAGAATATGTAATCAGGTGGTTTATCAGGGTTGTTTTATTAGTTAGGAATAGACAAATAGAGGTTCATAAAATGAAGGTATAACCTGAAAGATAAAAAAGTAAACTTAGAGGCAAGTTAGGTTAAAGGTAAAATCCAGTTCACGGTGGTAGGGACATGTGCAAAACAGTAAGTTAAGTCAAGGCACTTGACACAGATTCACAAGTGGGAAGCTCTTCAGAGTCACTGCGGTTTATGCACTGGTTAGTGCAAAACTCATTTAAATTCTTCTGGAGTACTTCTGAATTCTTGTCTTAGAATTTGTGTTTTTCCTTTTCATCATCTATCTCCAATGGAAAGAACGCATTTTTGTAAGGCTCATATAACTGTTCTCTGTAGTCTTAAATTACAAGAAGCTTTGAAATTAAGCATGACTTCCCCTCCACCTCTCCTCTTCTCCCCACAGCCCGCTATTCTTTACTCTCTAATACTGTATATAACATTTACTGCATCCAGGGCAAGTATCTGTTTACCAAGAAAAGAGGAAGAGAGATCCTTTGCCAGTGGCAAAACGTAAATACTAGAATGTCTTTTCTGGGTCATAGTGCAAGAAAGTGGAGAAACTGCACATTTTCTGGGGCTGGGCTTGTGACTCGTTCCTCTTCCCAATTGGGAAGCACTGTCCTCTGTTATCACTGTGCCAGCGAGTCTGCCCACCTTCCCCCCACCCCATCCCCTTTAGATGTGCAGCCCTTCCCTGGTGTACTATAAATTAGTGAGGGATGCCTTCTTAATTGAGAGACAGGAAGAGCCTAAGCTTGAATCGATACCTAACAATACAGCTACTCAATTTGTAGCACTATCTAATCTCAGTTCTGTCTTAGAACATAACTACTTACCTTGAGGGATTTCATTCATAAGTGTATCCTCATCAATATTTCTGCCAAGCAGATATGGGGCAGCTAGTATTCTTCCCATTTCATGGGTGTAGAAATGGAGTCCCAAATCACTTAAGGGTTTGCTTAAAGCCATGGTTCCGCTGAACTAGTAAATAGAGTCATCCTGGGATTTGGCACTCCGCAGTTGTATCATTCTCAGTATCTGGTGTGCTTTCTGGAATGTTTCATCATCTGAGTTCAGCTTTTTCCCTTTGCCTTACATAACTGCCCCCCACAACACACCTTGAAACTAACCTTGTGACTTCCCTATACTAATGAATGGTAGCACCATACCCAGGTTTTACATGTTGGGATCATGGGTTCCTTACTTCTCATTTCCATATTTTAGGGAGGTCACAACGTGTTGCTGGTTTTCCCCGAACAGAGTATCTCCTTTGCTTGCCCCCTCCGTCACCAAGCCTTACGTGGGCTTGGGGAGCACAGGAAACACTTTGGTATCTGTCCATACTGGGTCATTCGTTAGGGGTCCTTCTTCCCTCCTGAAAGTCCAGCCAGAATTCCCATTATGGCTCTCTCCGCTTCTCTGCTCATTTTACCCTTTACCTTGATGGTGACCTTGTCTGCTCCGTTTGATAGATGGATCCCAAATTTTTTCTAGAGCCTGGATCTCTCCTCTGAGACTGTCCTGTGAAACTGAGTCCTCATTTCCATTCAGTGCCTCAAAAGTACTTAAACTCTCAGTGTCCCCAGATGACATCATCCCGCGCAAGCCTGCTTGTGGTCCAGTGATCTTTATCTCAGGAAATGCCAGAACCATCCACCCAGTTTCCCAGGCCGGAGACCTGGAGGCAGGTGATGATTGCCTTTCCTTCTTGCTCATTAGCCACACCCAGTCAGTCATGGGTCTCTTGGAATCTACTCCCAGTTACTCCTGCATCTATTTATTTCTCCAGCTATCTGAGCATGGTGAATCACTTAACCCAGGTTCTTCTTTGGCTTTATCTGTAAAATGAGGGCAGAGTAATTCTCATAGAATTGTTCTGCACTGAAATGAAATATCTGGTACGGGGGAAATTCCATGAACATTAGGATGACGACAGTGCTCGTGACTACGATTGGCACATTTAGCCGCCTTACATATTTAAGATGACTTTCACAGTGGTCCAGCCCGAGTGGAGATAATACCATTACCTTTCTTTCACCTGTCCTGTTTGTTGAATATGAATGTCCCACGTTGATGCAGCAGTCTGATCCGTTTTGGAATGTTCTTGCCCTTTTCCCTGCTCCTCTCCTTTGTCTGTAAGACTCACTTCACCCTCAGTTACTCAGGGAACCAGAGTTCTCTGTTAAGCATTTTAAATACCATGCATTTTGTATTTTTTTTTTCCGTGTCTGTTTCCTTTGCTAGATTATGGGCTCTATAAATCCTGTCTTGTTCTGCTACTCCGTTTCTCAGACTATGACACAGTGCCTGGTGGGATAGGAGACCATTATTGGAAACGGTGGAATTAATATGGCTCACATGTACCTCCCCAAAGCCTCCGTGAAGACTTCAGCCAGAAGGGGTTTCATCCACCCTCACCCCCATTTCTAGGGCTTTTCTGTGTACCACCTAGGCCCCATATGCTGTCTGTTACTGTGTTTTTTTGCATTCGGTCTTTGTACTAGATTATAAGCACTTCAGAGTCCAGATCAATCCTGCATTCACTGCCGTTCCCACCATAGCTGCTGGCTTAGAGTAGGAGTGAGTGAATGACCTGGTATCTGAAAACGTCTTGTTGAATTCCCCAAGTTTGTAGCGCTATGGGATTTCGTACTGTTCCTATTCTACAGTTACTTTCCATCCTCCATCTTTCCTTTTGTGGTATGTTTCGTGGTTATAAATCTTTTCACCACCATTCAAATATTATCAAGAAGGGGGTGAGGGGCGCCTGGGTGGCTCAGTGGGTTAAGCCTCTGCCTTCGGCTCAGGTTGTGATCCCGGGGTCCTGGGATCGAGCCCCGCATCGGGCTCTCTGCTCAGCAGGGAGCCTGCTTCCCTTCCTCTCTCTCTGCCTGCCTCTCTGCCTACTTGTGAGATCTCTCTCTGTCAAATAAATAAATAAAAATCTTAAAAAAAAAAAAAGAAAAAAAAAAACGTTAAAAAAAAAAAAAAAAAAAAAAGAAGGGGGTGGGGGGCCAAAATGTGCTAGATTGTCTTGACCTCCTGTCTGGTATTTATCATAGCTTTCTTAGGAATCGTCCTCGATAGGTTCTTGCTGCCTTGCAAATAAACTTCAGTGTGGCATTCAGGACCTAGCACAGGCTGACCCTGGGAGCCCTTTCTGTCCTATTTTCCACTCCCTTTTTTATTGCACACGTCCCCTGTACTCTAGCTTAATGGTTTTCAATTCTGCCATTAGAATCACCTGGGGAGCTTTAAAATAATCCATTGAGGCATGGGTTCTGCTCTCCAGGAGTGAGTCCATTGGTCTGTGGTGAGGCCTGGGCGTTGGTGTTTGTGAAAAGATCCACCGGTGGTCCTGGTGTAAAGCCAGGCCTGGAAACCGTTGACCAGCTCGGCGTTGGCCACAAAGTGTGATCTGCTCTAAGAGCTTTGAGAAGAAAGGGTTCCGCAGTCAAGTTGGATTGGTACCGCCTTCTCTGTGCACCTTTCCACATATTTGTAACTAGCGCTATCAAGTGAAACGTCTGAGGTGTCCAACAGCAAAGGAACCTGCTTAACTCTATTTAAGCCCGGGGAGGTGATCTGGTCAGGAAGCCCTTTACGTGTATAAATACTTGTTAACAACATCTGCAAAATAAACGCTGTGTAGAAGCTGCTCTGGCCGATGCTGCTTCCAGCCTTATCTCAGCTTTTAAGTCCGTTCTTGATGTACTCTTCTTTAATTACCTCTTCCAGATCAGACCCATGCCCTGCCTCAGCCTTCTCTCTCAGAACCCCCATTTTACCTTCTGAAGCACTTCCCACATCTGAAATTCCTCTGCATCGACCTGTCTGTTCGCTTCTGGCTCCCACCCCTGCGGTGTGCACTCCACGACAGTGGGGACTTCTCTGTCTTGTTCACCCCTGTGTCTCAGCACCTAAAGTAGGCCTGGCAAATAGTAGGTGCTTAATAAATATTTGTTGAGTGGACAGAAAGGCAGCCATACCCTTGTGGTTTGGGCTTTTTCTAAGTCCACATTTAAATATTTAAACTGCCTGCACAATTTAATTAAAAGCAGCTTGAAATACATTTGAACGATATCTAGAAGTACAGGAACAAAAGGGGATGATAGTAGTTTCTTAAACATTTAATTTTCTCAACCTATCTCATAGAATATTAAAAAAAGAAAAAGAAAAAGTAGATATGAGCCTGACTGTAGAGATAATGCTATTTTTCTGATTATAGAGAGGTGTGGGACTGTGGTGTGGGACTTCTTTTTTCTTTTTTAATTTTTTAACCAGCCTGTTACAGGTGGCTTCTCCCAGCCTGAGGGAGTCCCACCTCTGTGAATCATGATGAGTTTGGGTGAGGCATCCTTGAGTGATGGTGGACGTTTGTGTGGGATATGCTGCACGAAGGACAAAAACACACAAAACCCGTCAGGAATTAGTACGTTCCTGGAAAAACATCCCCGTACAGTGAGAGTATTCAAACAAGTTTGTTCAGGATGGTAGGGAGGGGATTTGCAAATTTGAATCTACGCATGGATCCCAGCAGTTTCTGGCCTTTGTTTGGCAGGGAATGGAATGGCGTGTTCTCTGTAGGAGTCCTCTTGCCGCCTCTGTGTCCCTGGCTCCTGAAGCCTGCCTCCTGACTGTCCCAAGTTCTGAGTGGGATTGGCACGGGGAACTGCCCTGCATGTGTGGTGGTTCGTGTGTGACCCACTATACCTCGAATTACCAGGAACTGCTCTTTGTACTTCTGGTGAGAGCGTGGATGCCAGCGCATGGCTCGGGCCGGGCCCTTCCTTGGGCTGTGAGGTGCATCACCCCCTTTACTCTGGAGATACCCTCGTGGAGATTTACCTTGATGCAGCATATGAGGCGCTCCCCCGTTGTGCTCTCGAATACCCCAGTTCTGGTGGGGGAGGGGATCAGCCATCTGGTGCGATTAACCTAAGGAGGGAGGTGGAGTGGCATCTCCTTTTATCCTATTTCTAAACTCTCTTTTAAAACACGTGTCCTGCCAAGGTTTCAGAATGGAAGTTGTAGTCATTTACTTAGCAGTCAGGAATTGTCCAGAGTGAATTTGCATTTCCTTTTGTTCCCCCTGTGATTACTTATTATTCTTTTTGAGCAGCATGGCATCCTAAATGCCAGAAAAGATGTGCCTTGGGAAGGTAAACAAACCAAGTCAGAGTATAAGCAGGTCTTCCAGATGAATATTCCTTTACGGTTGAAGTGCTCTAACTCTTCCCAAACAATTTTAGCGTGCTTGCAAAAGATTTTAGGAGATTCCTACCACCTAAGTGAACTGCAGTTACTTCTGTTCATTCAACAAATGTTTTTGAGCATCTTCTACTTACCATACGGGGTGGGGGGGGTGGTCTGTAGACAGAGATCTCTGTCTTCACTGAGCCTGCATTCTATAGAACCTTGCTACCCAGGGTGCTGTCTGTAGACCCATGGCATCTGTGTCACTTTGGAGCTTGTTAGAAGCTAAGGTCTTTGGGCCCCACTTTAGGTAGAGATTTTAACAAGATTCCTGGGTGATTAGTTCGCACTTTCAAGTTTGAGAAGCACTATTCTCATTCATGTAAACAGAAGCATGTGAGATGCTTTCAGACATTACAGACGCTGTGGACAAAGGACTGTATGGGGCCAGAGAATGACTGGGAGAAGGAGTCACAGGATGGAGTGTGGAGTGAGTAGGCAGCGAGCCTTGGGAAGATCAGGCACAGGGTCTCTCCCTCATCCTTTCATTCTTTATTCACCCCCATTTTTTGGATGCTTTTCCCCTTTCTGCTCGAGGCCAGGTGGGGACCCACGGAGTCACTTTCCTGCTCTGCCTGGACCCAGTTGGTAGTGGGAGCTTTTGGCAGAGCAGCATGAGTTCAAGCAGAAGAGGAGCATGACTTTGGTTTTGATAGGAGCTGGCTACTTATAAGAGTGAGAAAACAGTTTGAGGGGATGAAGGATATCTTGACAGTGATGACTTTGAAGACTTGAAATTTTATACTATTGTGACGGGGAAGGGGAAACCTTGGTAGAGGCCAAGGGGAGGCCTTGCTAGAATTGAAAGGACAAGAGAAAAGGAAATGCTGAGGAATGTGGATAGAGACATAGGTTTTCCAGAAAATAGAAGAGAAAAACAGACAAGGAAGTCTTTAGCCTAAAGTAAGAGGATAGACTGAAAAATAGAGCATGGCTGTCAGTGTATAGAAGGCGGTTTATTGCTTTTCTTGGAGATAGGTTTCCTTGATGAGCTTATAAGGACCATTTGTGTTTTTATTTGTCTTACTGTTTTTTTCCCAATTTCCAGAGTTCCTCTGTCTTTAGGTATTTCTTACATATAGTTTAATCACATAGATCATGTTGGGAAAAATTAAGGTAGATGATCATCACCTGCTGTGGGTGATGAATATTTGCTCCCTCTACTATTGCTAAGGATGAAAATGCTTAATTGTAAATCAGCATCCCAAGGCACCTTTACACTTACGTCAGTAGGAAAGAGTAAGGTGAAAACAGCTGGAGAGATTGATTGATGGATTCAGAGACAGGGAGAGAGAAGAGAAATCAGATAGTAGCTAGCAGGCCTTGCTGTGTGACACACTGGCCTGAGGAAATGAGCATTTGCATGGGTGTCTTAGGACTCAGAGTGATCAGGTTCTCTGACCGGCTCAACCTTGTTGGGGGGAAGCTGACCTCACGCTCACCAGAGAAAGTCATTTTCTTTCCCTACTCCTGACATCCCACTTTTCCTTCCCATCTGTTCCCCCCATTTTCCCTGCCACTCCCCTCTGGTCGAGCTGAGTGTAATCATGATAACATTGGTTACAGTGTTTCTCAGACTTGAAAACTGAAATGATTCGACCTTGTGGGAGTAATTGGATGTCTGGCACAATGATCGTCATTCTTAACCTTGATAATATATCACTCTCAACATTTAGAGCTGTTTTTAAACACAATAACCAGAGCCTGGAAGATATGGTAAGGATAATAGGCATCTGTCGGGGATTTCTCTTAAAGACCTTAGAGAGCTCAAGAGATGAGAGGAAAGGGCACTTTTTTCTCATTGTGGCAAAAATGCTTCAGTAAAATGCAGCTTTACCGTGGGGATGGATTGGAATAGTTTCATGAAATGTAGATATATCGTGATACTCTTCAGGAAGGGCATTGCCCTGTGTACGTACTCTTGAGCTAGCATCACAAATAGTAGCACCTGTATATTTCTTTAGGACAAACAAATGGTGTACTTCAGGGTCTGCAGTGAACTGAACTACGGACTGGGTACTTAATGGCATACTTTGCACTCAGTAAATTAGCATAGATAGGAGTTCAAAACACAAAACAGATTGACATTGCTTTGAGGTGTTACTGTTGATAGAATCATTGCTTTAGTTCAACTCCCTAAAGGAGGTGGGATTGGGGTGCTGACTAAAAATTGGTTCATATCGTTCAAGGTAAGACTGAGTATTCCTAGGTGGTACCTCTTTCTTATTAGAGGGAAGTGGGATGATGAGAGCTTTTAAAAGTCTTAACACTTGCCCCCCGCCCCCCACAAAAAAGTCTTAGTTGTTTGAATTAAGTCCCTTATGGAAACTGATAGATGTTTTATCAAATTGATTCTCACAATGTTATCACTTCATTTATTGCTTTATTAAGCAATATAAAATATTTTGTGCAACATAAGTACCTGAACTAAAATAAAACATAGGCATCTGGTTTACCAGCTTGCCAGCAGTGCTGACTGTACCTTTCATCTAAATCTCTATGCCTTATTCCAGTTTGGCTCTTTTTAAATTTTTTTAATACAAAAATTAGTTTTATCCATTATAGTGGGAATTGTAGTAAAGTTGAATTTTGATGACAAGATAAAAACTGAGTTGTCAGTTTCAAGGAATATTATTACTTGAATATTCTTCCTTAGGTTGAGCCTGGATTTTTAAGAAGTCGGAAAGAATTTCTCATTAGTCCTCTGACTTTTTAATCTAGGAGCAAGCAGGATCAGTTCCAGAAGCTAGGCCATTTCTTAGAAAATTTGGAATGGATCAGTGAACAAATGAAGATAATTTATTTTTGATTGAAATAAAAAATTACAGTCTTTGGTTGTATAGAGGTAAAAGAAGGGTGAGGGAGAGAGTTGCAAAATTTATTTGTACTTATTCCAAAAAGGATTTCAGGTAGAATAAGGAGAAATTTCTCTTCACCTTTTTGAAGTGTTTTATATAATTGGTGAATGTATGCTTTTGATAAACGCTTAATAAGACAGAGTCTCTCTTAAAACCGTTTTTGGCAAAGAAACTGCTGTAGAAAGCAAATTAATTGTGAAATGTTATTCCAGAATGTTTTTCTGAAACTGTAATTATTTGTGTTTTGTTGTTGTTGTTTTCTGGTTGGCTGCTAAAATGGTGTCCTAATTTGTTTTTCTGTTTTATTTCAACAATATTGTATAGTAGGTTGCTCCTGTTTTGATGAGAGACTAAAACTCCAAGAAATATTTTTTAAACCAATAATTGCTTTTGATACATCTCTTTGATTACTAAAATAAAGTTATTTGTGCTTTCTCTCAAGTTTATTATGTCATAAAAATAAAACTTGTTTAATTTTTTTAAGGAAATCATAGGCGGAAGTAATCTAAATAAAAATTAGGTTTTTATTATATTACAACTACTTGAGGGGATGTAATTTAATTCAAGTGTAGGCTTAACCAGGTTTTTGTCTTACTCAAATGACTAATGTAATTTGTTATAAGTGATAAAGAAAATATGTATTTGATATTGTGTTCTTCAGTATTTGTTACTTTTTTGATCTAATGGTTGAATTGCAGCATTCTTTTCAGTGCATGATGTTGCTTTCCCATGATGCAAGGGAGTTAAAACATTTTCCAATAGTTCTTGAGTTGGAGTATGAAGAAAAAAGTGGTGAAAACTTCTTCCTTGTGTTTTTGTGTTCCATTACCAATTGGTTAGGCCACTGGACATCTCCATTTTGGAGGTGTTAGCCTGTCAGCATTCCTGTGCCAAGGGTTGAGTGCATAGCCAAGGTGTTTTCGTAGACTGCCTTTTTCTAGAATATTTTGCACAGTTTGGGTGTGTGTGTGTGTGTGTGTGTGTGTGTGTGTAGGGATGGTCATTTATTGGTTCTTTTCATCGGAGGGTGGCATAAAGGTGGGAAATTACAGGAGGAGGAAATAGAGTATTGGTGAAATGAGGGTAGGAAAATACTATGTGTGAAACTTATTTTTAAATGACTGTCTTCATGGGTAGAGGAAGACAATCGAAATATCAAAAATTGTTAATGGATTCGACAAACGGCAGCTATAAAAACAAATTACTTTGTTATGATTTGGCATGAACAATTGTCCTTTTATTGGGGCCGTTAATGCTATTTTGGAATATCGTGGGCATCTAAAGACAATAGTCTAGCAGCGTCTGTAAAGCCTCGAATACCACAATAACATCCAGCAGCCCTAACGGCAGTATTTCAGAATCTTGGCCTGTTTAAATGGGCTCTCTGTGAACGTACTTGCTCAGGGATGCATGAGCCACATCACCTATAAATTTGATTGGAAGCTACAGCGCTGGCATAGGCTGATGGATAGCAGATTAGAGCCCTGATTAACCATGTGATTCGAAGACTGGGAATATATTGTCTAAGCAAGATTCATCAGACGCAATCAGAATTTCAAGTGGTCAGATGGAATTCAAATGTGTATTGTGGCTTTTCTTCCCCTAGTGCTTTTCCTCCTAGGTTGCCTTTTTTTTCCCCCTCTTTCCCCAAAGCTGAAAAATACTTCTTTGATGAATTTGCTCCTTACCCTAAAGCTGTCTGTCTGTTATTCATCAGAAAGCAGGTCGCAGTTCAGTGAGCAGAAGAAAAGATTTTAATAGAAGCTGTGCCAAGGGCTGTAATGCATCATTTTAGGTCCCTAATTACATTACAATGACAAATATCAATGGTGACAACAGCAATAACCTACATCCTTTAATGGCTGTGCTGGAAAAGGAGTTTGGGCCCCACGCCATTAGATTAGACTCAGTTTCAAAACATAGGCCATTAGAAGTGTGTGTCCACAGTATTATTGGCTGATCACTGAAGCCCAGTGGAAAGGCCTGTAAATAAATGATGCCTCCCTAAAGCTGGGTCCTGTGGGACAAAAGAGGCAAAATTAGTTGACCATGGAAGCAGCAGTGTTTCCGAGGCAACTTTAGCTTTCAAAGTGAGGAATGACCTGCTTAATTTTATGAAATCACACACACATCCCACCCCCCTGCCGCCAATTAGCCTGACCATGAAAAATCCATTGGCATGACAACTTAAAGAAATTAAGAAGTCTTTTAAACAAAAAGAGACCTATAAAGAAAAAGTTTGCAAGACCCTCCCCTTTTTTCTGTTATGTGTGTTAATATACATGAATAAATATATCAACTTTTCTACTTTTCTACATTTATTTTTAAGAAAATGCAGATTTATTATTATTTTTTTTTTTTTTCACAGTTGCTCAGACTTAAAATAGCCTAGGTCCAAAATTGAAGAGGCCAAATAAATACCTCTTGGTCTTTATTTTGCCTGATGAGTAAGTTTCCTTAGAGTAGTTTTTATTGCCTAGATTATGTAGGCAAACTAAAGAACTCAGTTTTCTTATGTGCCCACACATTTTTAAACCCTCCTAGCAAGGGACTATTTTATTTATGTAAACAACATAATGAGGAAAATATGCTTGGCAGATGGTTCCAAGCATTAGAATCATCAGTTTGGTCTGCCCCAAAGTGTCTCATTATCTTTTATTCTCTCCCCCTCCATCTCTCCCTACAAAAAGCTTAACAACCAAATGCCTTTGAGATGCAGTGCTTTCGGTCTGGTGAATGCTACTCTCTTTTCTCGGCTCACACTGGAATTTCACCCATAACCACTGTGGTATGTCCGTCCAGGTGGAGAGTGGTTCGATGATTCCCATTGCAGCTTTTCATGGTGGTTTAAGCATTCTTAAAGGATAGCTAAATGCTCCATGGGGCCAGTGCAGTAAATTAAATCAGGTCAGCATAGTTGGGTCCTTATTCACTGCTGTGTTACGGGTGCTGGGTTTTTGTCCATCCTGTTAGGACAGGCTGGGAGGGAAAGCCTGGGTTTGAAACTTCCTTCACGGTGCATTTGTGTTTTCTCTTGGCTGGCGAAGTTTTTAAGGTTCTGGCATTTAAAAGATTGCATAGCCGCAAAGTCAAAAGGGTGGCTGATGAAAGAAGGAAACCTAGATTGCATGAGGAGAGTGTCGCTGTCATTCTGGTAATGACTTAGCAAGAAAAAGAGCATTTTTGTCCTCTTATAAAATGAGAAACTGACCCTGGATGGAATTTATTTTAAGAATGTCTCAGGAAAAGTAATTGCTTTACATTTTCTGCCTCTCAACACTTCTTGCCTGTCCTTCAACCCACCCCATCATTTAAAATATAAGCTATTTTGCATGTATGTGTATCAAAAAACCATGTGCTTACATGTCCCCATCCTGAAGTATATAAGGAGCCATCCGATAATACAAATTAAGATGAACACCAGTGAAGCTCTGGGTAGGTTTTTAAAGAAAAGTTAGTAGTAGCACTTCTTTGTTTTTCTTTTTCTCTTTTTCTTTCTCTCTCTCTCTCTCTTTCTTTCTAAATTTTTTTCTTCCTAACTTTCTTTCTTTCACTCACTGTAGCATCCTATTGATAGAAAATTTCTGTACTTAACAGAAATTATTAGGGAATAAATTCTGTATTATCTGATGTTGCTGGGACTTTGCAGGTCTATAGTTCAAGAATAAGTAATGTTCCCAAGGTTAGTTTCTGTATATATACAAATCCCTTTCTGCTAAGTATAGGGAAATTTTACCATGGTCTACCTCTGCACAGTGAAAACCCTGGTGGGACACGTTTGGAAATTTTCATGATTGAAGAAAACATGCTGTTCCCTATCAATTTATAACTTCAGGATCTGAGTTAATCATCTTACCTGTGTTGGTTGGGTGTTCTTCTTTTGGGAAGGTGGGGACTTTAAGCAAAGGCCACAAATGAAGAAATCCAGTGAGTTGCTGAGAGAAACTGGGATGGTAGGATGAATGTATCTTTACTGTTAAAACTCTGGAAAACTCAAGGTTTTATGAAAAACCATATTAGAATGAACAAGGGTCCTGTTGAAGGCTTTTGAAAACTGACTTCCAGTCATGAAAATTAAATTCCTTTTTATGTTGTCCTGGTGCTTGAAGGTTGACTTTTTAAGATGAATGCGGGTCAATAAATTGTGCTGTTAATGTGGCACTGTTGTCACTGCCTCCTTTTAATGGGCTTGCTGATGAGAGTTCTCCTCCTCCTTAGGAAGTACGCCAGCCAGAATATAAAGTGTGTTTTAATATCATCCTGTTAATATTTTGGGAATTTGTAACCAGCTTACTGTTCTCTTTATTGCTTTCCTTTCATTTTTTTTTTTTTTTTTTTTAAATGCAGGCAGAGATTGTCAAGAGGCTGAATGCTATCTGTGCGCAAGTCATTCCCTTCCTGTCCCAAGAGGTAAGGCAGTTGGTTTGAGACACTGGGCTAGAAGGTGCCATTTTAGTGGTTTTGCAGAAGAGGGATTGTGGAACTGACTCTTGGGCCATGTCAGTCTCTTGGTATTTGTATGGCACATTTCTAAGATACAGTGTTCACATTCCAACTTCTACACCTTATTAACATTCAGTGGAGTATAATTGTGTTCATATAATGGAACATTTTCTAACGTGTGAAGCAAAATTCAATTGTTAAAATATCTTGCTGTTATTGGACGATGTAGTGTTGTTGCTCAGAATTATGACTGTTTTCCATAATGGCCTCTCATAGGGTGGATTGAAATGTTGCCCAGAAGGGTTTGTTACACACTTTGGTCACTGGGCATTAAGAGTTGCCAGAAAGACACATCCATAGAAAGTGCTTTACATAGTAAACAGACTAAGGTAACTTTTGGCTAGCTGCTTTAAAAAAGTTACTTACTACCTGAGGAAATCTGAACACTGTGCCTGCACTTGGAAAAAGATAGGCAGGATGGACTCTGTGGGTTCGGCGCTCTGAGTACCACAGACTTCGTGCCTCTCTAGCGCTCACCAGCGTGGAAGCATACGCTGTCTGCAGACACGCTCACGTTGGAATGAGAAGGTGCATTTCTCCGGGATGGTGGCGTCCTTGTGACTTTTCTGGCCTCTTTTTGTTTGCTTGCTTGCTTTTGGTAGGCAAAGTTCAGGTGAAAATGCTTCTGGATTACTGAATCTGTCATTTGCACCTGTGAAAAGGCAAGAAGCTAGCTAATGGAATAGCAGTGTGTCTCCGCCACCGAGCTTTGTGTTGTGGGCTAGAAGGCACTGAGGCATTTTCCTCCTACCCTTCACTTCTGTAGGTATGTTGTGGCCTTGCTTTCCAGGAGAGCTGCCCATCTGCCTGCCTGCCAGTGGGCATGTACTGATGTGAGCCCGCAATGGGTGTTTGAGCATGGGTGTATATTATAGATAATGGGAATTCCTATGTAAATTCTTACTTGGTTTGAACTCGGTTGGATCTCAGTAACCATGGGTACCTTTCATCAGGTAAATATCCCACAGAGAACTCATATTCACGAACCATGGATCTGAGTTAACATCCTTAATTCAAATGTTCTTCTGGACCACAAACAACAATGGAGGAATTGTCTTTCTTGTCCTTTAGCTGTGACCACAAAACCACTACCCACTATATCCACATTTGCCTATTTCTGCTCAGGATTTGCTTGTGACTAGATTGGGTGGAGTTAAGAGGCCTGTTTGCATTTCTTTAGGAAGCCTGGCCGTGCTTGCCCAGTGCAGACCAGTGTGTTTCTTAGTTGAAGCGGCTCTGCTTTATGGAGCTGGAGGGTGGGGAGAATGTGTGTGCAACCCACAGAGCTGTAACCGTGTGAGGTGTTATACCCCAGGTGGAGGGAAGAGTTTGAAATATCCCTGGGGTGGTATGACACTTGAGGCCTGTGCAAGCATAGACCCCCCCCCCATCTGTAATCACTGGTAGATCTTACGCCTATGGCATTTTTGCAGAATCTGTGGGGTTATATGCCAAAGGGGAAGGAGGTCTTGGGGGTGGTGGTGAAGCTGATCTGCAAATGGGTTGTTTTCCCACCTGAGTTGTGTTGTTTGTGCTAGGAGGCCCAGTAGTGGTGCCGAGCAAGACCGGACTGGAATGAATTGGCTAAGGAAGTAGTTGTACCCCACAGAGGAAAGCCACAGGGAGATACTCGCAACTCCTTCTCTCTGCTTGAGGCTGGGAAGACAGCATCATGATCTCACCACTTAACGGTTTATTTCCCCAATACTTTTGACATTTCTTGGTTAAAATCCTTGATTTGTGTGTAACGAATGACCTGTGTCATAGTTTTCTAAATCCTAAATATGTGTATGTCTTTTCTTCTGCTTACTTTGGATTTAATTGGCTCTTCTTTTTTCAGTTTCTTAAGGTGTGCGTCTCTCTTTTAATGTGTGGGACACAAACATGTTTGTTCCTGTCCAACCCAGGCCTCTCTGATGTTTTGTGTCTGAACATTGCCCACCTCGTTTCATCTTCTGGGCATTCTGTGAGCATCAGACTTGTCGCTTCTGTCCTGAGGCCAGATGGACCGTAATCTGGAGGGAGGGAAGAAGGCAGGTTATTAGAGGAAGATGAATTCTATTTCCTGTCTCTTCAGAGGCATGGAAAATCACTCTTGCATGGCTGCGAGCGTCACTCGGTGCCAGGACTGAAGGCTCTTAATCTGATCTTTTAACACCGGCTCTCTGTGTGACAGTCTCACTGCCAAAACGGCAGCTGTGGCATTAGAATTTATTTTAGAACGTTTTTATTTAAAAATGAAATGATTGTATGTAGAAAAAAGAAGAGCATTCCCTGAAGACTAGTACATACAAGGTACAGGACAGTGGTTGGAGGGGGTTTTTTTGGGACTTTGATGGCAACAAGAGGTAAATCCACATACCTTTAGAAGCCCGTTTTAAATTTAGCCTCCGTGTGCTCGTTAACGTACCTGCTTAATACTGCTTGTGGTTAGTATACCACATTTCCTAAAATTTAAAAATTACACATATAATGCTGAATGACAACTATTAAATAAATTTAGTTTTAAGTGCCAGACTTTTTTTGGAAATAAGTTGTGTAATTATGGTTCATAAATACTTAAAGTATGTCTGTGTATTGCAGGAAGCAATCATAAGAAAAGATATTTTCCTGGTAGATTTCACAAAAACATTTTTTAGAATTATAGCCAATGTATATTTTAATGATGTGTCTGTTGCACTTACATGTGACTACTTCAGAAGTCCCAGGCGTTAGACAAAAATAATTGCCAACTTTTGTCATTAAAGCAAGTATCACATAAAATTTTTTTTCTTTCTTTCCTTTTTTTTTTTTTTTAAGATTTTATTTATTTATTTTGACAGCGAGAGATCACAAGTAGGCAGAGATGCAGGCAGAGAGAAGGGGAAGCCGGCTCCCTGCTGAGCAGAGAGCCCAATGCAGGGTTCAATCGCAGGGCCCAGAGACCATGTCCTGAGCAGAAGGCAGAGGCTTAACCCACTGAGCTACCCAGGTGCCTCTAGTTCTTTTTCTTCTTCTTTTTCTTTTTTTTTAAGGCAGGGTGAGGCACGCAAGCAGGAGGGGGAGGGGCAGAAGAAGAGAGAGAGAACCTTAAGCAGGCTCCATGTTCTGTGTCATGCCTGACACAGGGCTTGATCTTGCAACCCTGAGATCATGACCTGAGCTGGAATCAAGAGTCAGAGGCTTAACCTTTGCCGCCCAGGCACCCCTCACATACAGTTCTAAAAATTTTATAGGATCCCTAATACCAGAGTTTAAAGAAGCCTCATGAGTGAGTCCTCACCTGTCTGAAGCTGTTTTTTTTCTCCCACTTTCTTTTGGATTTTAGGAAAGGGTAAGACTGTTACCGTCAGGTTTCTTCTTTAAAAGGCAGATCTCGATGTAGTAAGTGGGGAGTTCTTGTCTCTCCTGCTTTGGGTCTCCTTTGCAGGAGGGGAGCTATAAATAATCATCTCCCCGTTGGCAGGTCCAGAAGCAAGAGATGCCAAAATGATGACAGTTGGATCTGGGTCGAGTCCTGGCCTCCCTGTTAAAAATTACATGGCTTACTGTAGCCAAGTAAAGCTGGGTGACCTTTTTAGCAAAAGGTTTGCCTCTGGAAGCCTCAGTCTCCTCACCTGTACCTGAGGTTAGTGTGCCACGCGTACTTGGGATCACACGCATGCAGCGTGGTGCCCAGTAAGCCCCTCCTGATGCTGGGTCGCCGCACTGCCTGCTGCAGCAGGAGCAGCAAAGCGCTCTGAGTTTCCTGTTTGAGAAGACGTGGAACCAGCCCTCCTGCCCCTCTTTACTCATTACCTTTCGGAGAATGAATTGGTTATCTTCCTCTCCTCTGTCATCCTTATAGAGGAAAAAAAGTATAAATTAAAACTGAAGTTAGGGCTGTGTACTAGCTAAAAATCTCAGTGAGGCGTATTTGGTAGCCCTAAGGGTGATTTCTCTTCTAGCTCCAAAAATTAATTTTCTAGTGTAGCAAACACCTGTCTCTCCCCAACGAACAAGCAAATATCCGGACAGGGACAGCCCGTCAAGGGGTTCGGCCTGTAGAGCTGACCTCTGGAGGAGCAGTGGTTTGGGATGTGGTCTGTGTTTTGCCCACGAAGCTATCTAGAAAAACAAACTTCTCAGTCCACTTGGGGACTGGCTCTTTTCCAAATATCTGGTTGCTTAGCTGAAGTTAGTTTTGTTTTTACATGTAGTTTATGGATGGACTCTCCTTTTTGATCAGTGATTTCAGATTATCTCTTGTAGACCTTTAGACCTTATGAGGCTTCAGCAAAATTGAAGGATGCTCGTAAGTAATGACTTGCCTGCAGGACCCCTCACCCCCCAACCCCTGTTTCTTGTTTCTTGAGTTACTTAAGTGGAGGCAGAACTGCTTTATTGCTGGTGGAGTAACCCTGTCGACTTGTTCTCCCAGACCTGAGGCAGAGTGATGGCAGAACCCCCAGCTTTGAGGCCTGGGCTTCCTAGTCAGCATCTGTTTCTTCCTTGTTTGTGAAAATAATGATTTTGTGGGAAATGAAATGAATAATTTAAATCATTCTTTTGACCACATTTAATAATAGTCCTCTGGTCATTAGAAATTTTAGGCTGTAAAAGGGAAATCAAGAGTGAAATTTTTAAGCCTTTTATTTTTATTCTGTATTTACCTAAGGAAAAGAGAGTATTCCAACTTGAAGAGTTTCTGGTGCACATTTAATTGTGATTCAAAACTTGGTTTTTATTACCTTGATAGCCTATCTAGTGAGTAGAACCAACTAGTGTCTTCCTCTGGAATTATGCAGATTTATTTGGGTGCTTTCCATTGCATTTAAATAGTAGAAAATAATACATAAGTACATAATGGTATAATACGTGCTTGTTTAAATTCCAATTCCAATAGCAAGAATAGCTACGATACCTGACTTTCTGTTTTGTACATGCCATAAATTTGGTCCTTTTAATTTGATGGCAAACAAATCCCTTCTATGATATGAGATATGAGTGTATCTCAAATGCTGCTTTTTTAGTACCTGGGTTAATATGGTGCTGAATTGCTCTGAACCACATTTTGCATGTATAGAATAATTGTAAAATGGACGTTGAAAAATGTGATCAGTCACTTTCATATTGTGCCTCAGGGAGGAAATGAACAAAATACAGTGGTTACATGCACTGGTGGCAGTGTTCTCGCCTCATAATGGCACCAGGTTAACTCGTCTTATTGCTTGTTAACTTTGTAAGGAACCAATGGCTTGTGATAACATGGTTTGATGTAGGTGAGCTTGGCTGAACTCACCAGAGATCCCCTGATAAGTATGCGGTGACACCCGCAAGACCATCTTCAGAGATCGTTCATTAAATGCCAGTAGCCTTCATAGGAAGGCTGCGTTCCAGTCTGCATTCCAGTTAGGGCCATTTTGTCAGTGCTGGTAATACATTATGACAGTGCTATATATCTAAAGGATGTCCTGAAATGACTAATACACCTAGGTTGAAGCTTTCATGAATTTTGTCTCGTTTTTGGATTCTTACATTGGACAACCTTTCATTTAAAATCTGTTTTTTTTTTTTCCTTACAAAACTGACTGACGTATCAGGGAGCATAATCCTGTCCCTTGTTCCGTGGTTTGGCCAGCTGACTTCTTCTATGTGACCGAGTACTTTAGTGACAGTTGCGTATTTGGCGAGATCCTTATGGTGACATTATGGCTTGCTTGCCCTCAGTAAGTAAATGGTCCTCAGGAAGGAGAACGTCTCTGCAGGTTTCAATGTTGACCTCCTTTCAGAAGCAGCAATGCCAACCCTTACCTATATGTGTTGAAAAAATTAACCTGCTTTCCAGAAACCTCTCATTTCTTTGACTTTCAGTTAGGTGGTGATTGGATTATTACTGGATTATTACTTTACAATGCTTTAAGTAGCTCTTATAATATCTATTAAGGTAGCCATAGCCATGTGTGGCTATTTAGATTTAAAACTAATCTGGGGCGCCTGAGTGGCTCAGTGGGTTAAAGCCTCTGCCTTCGGCTCAGGTCATGATCCCAGGGTCCTGGGATCGAGCCCTGCATCAGGCTCTCTGCTCAGCAGGGAGCCTGCTTCTTCCTCTCTCTCTCTGCCTGCCTCTCTGCCTACTTGTCATCTCTGTCTGTCAAATAAAAAAATAAAATCTTGAAAAAAATGAAAATAAAATTAATCAAAGTTAAACAAGGTTACAAATTAAGTTTCCCAGTCACATTAGCCCCCTTTCAAGTGCTCAGTATCCACTGGTAGGTGGCTAGTGGCCGCCAGATTATCAGCACAGATTTAGAGTTTCTGACATCGTAGAAAGTTCTCTTGGAAAGCAGGGACTTGAGAATTTATTGGATAGGTCAGGCAAGAATGCTCTGTCCTCATGTGGGTCGGAGCAGTGAAGGTGAGGCTAGGTGGTCAATAGGAAAAAAACCTTGTACAGCACTTCCCAAGCCTTAGTCCCAAGTTTCACAGCTAAAATTGTTTGGAAAACCTTGCATACATATTCAGTCTCTGAGATTTGAAGCTCAGAGAAGACCTGCCATTTACCAGGTATTGGCAGAATTAAACCCGGTGGGTTTTTTGTTTTGTTTTGTTTTAAGTAATACCTAATTTCTTGTGGGACTAACATTTCTTGGAATACCATTAAGAATGGCCAGTTTGAACTTAAAGCTTATTTGGGCCAGTAGAGTTGCTGAAACAGGCTGAGTGGGATTTTAGCCTTACTTACTGGGCATGGAGTGACACTTTCACTCAGATTTGACCTGCTTAGCCATGCCGGCAGTATTCTGTCTTACCACCTAGAGCACCACAGAGGAGCGACAGAGGAGCGGCCAGAGAATGAGTGGCCTAAAGCCAGTGGCCTAGGGATATTTAACTGGGGATATAGAAAGTGAAAACAATCATTAGGCCATTTTCGTGTGCTTGAAGTGCAGTCCATTGAAGGAGAATGTAGAGGCAAAACTGGGTCCAGTGGGAAGAAGTTGGGAGAGGTAGCTTTCTAATATTATTAGAGCCCATTATCCCCACATAGAAAAAGCTTGTGCATGAGGTGGAGAGTTCCCTTCCAGAGGATATTATCAAGAGAGACTGACGTACTGCTTGGGGAGGGTATGGCTGAGGAAACGCATCTGTTGGATATAGTAATGGCTTTTGGCCTGTGGCTGATACTACAAGGCCACCCTCCCAGTCCCCGCAGCCAGGGCACCATTTAGAAATCTGTAGGCTTTTGGGAAGGTGGAGAGGCTTTTGTTGGTCAGTTTATAGTTACAGTGCTTGGGGCACTACTGCCATCTGGGTCTCATGTTCTAAGGCCTTTACTAGTTCTGAGCAAGTGGCTTTTTATGTACATGTGGCTAATGAGTCCTGTTGAGCAGGAAGGGCATTTGGTCCAAGTTCAAGTTTATCTTTCCCTCTAGAGTATTGTGTTAGCCTTCTGCCTGTTCTCCCTCCTGTCTGGCTCATCTCCCTGTCATCCAGTTTCTTTCCTATTCTTTACTATCCCAGGTCTATCTTACTGAGATGCAGAACTGATAACGCTCAACTGCTTTAAAATTTCTAACAAAAATTTTGCCCACTTGGGGACATCTGGGCAGTGCGGTCGATTAAACATCTGACTCTTGGTTTCTGCCTAGGTCATGATTTCAGGGTCGTGAGATTGAGCCCCACTCAGGCTCCTCACTTAGCTCAGAGTCTGCTTGAGATTCTCTCTCCCTCTGCTTCTCCCATTCATGCACGCTCTCGCTCTCTCTCTTTCAAATCAATCAATCTTTAAAAAAAAAAAAAAAAGAAAAAGAATGCCTTACCAGGATAAAGTCCAAGTTTTCTATATGTCATGCAGAGCCTGTCAGTGTTTGGCCTCCTCCTGCCTTACACATTTCACTTCCACTAGTACATGGTTCTAGAGAGTATGCCTGGGCCCTACCCACGTGACTTCGGGCTCTTGCCTTCGTTGTTATTTTTGTGAATACTTTTCCGCTTAAAGTTTTGCCTGTGTGTTTTGCCCTGCCTGAGAAGGCTTTCATTCCCACCTCGCTTTTTCTCTCCCAACTCTGCCCCTTAGCCTGTTCTCTTGCAGCCATCCACGTTGGTTCTCTTCCTTGACAGACCCGTGCCTTTCTCCTCCAGGGACCTGGCCCAAGCTCTTCTCTCTGCCTGAGATTCTTTTCTCCTTGCTTTATCCACAGAACTCCTGCACATGCTTCTGGTCTCGGTTGTTGGGTCAGCTTTCACAGGGAGTCTGCCCTCAGCCCTCAGATTCCATTAGCTATTTCCCCAGTAAGTGATTGCATAGCATCCTATAATTTTCCTCATGGAAATTATGCTCCCGTTGTGATATTACTGAGCCTTGTGGGTGTTACTCATTCACTGTCTTGTTCATGACTCTAGTCTTGGTTCCTGCCACAGTCGCCTGGCACACAGTAGGTTCCTAACAAATAATTGACTGAATGAATAAGCAAACAAAGCCTTTCCTGATGCTCTAGGAAGTATGCTGGGCATGCCTTCCTATAACCTCCCCTAGTATTATTTTATGTCTTGGCTTTGCTATATAATATAAGATGCTCTATGTCTGCGAGTTCCTTTTGAGGAGTGGGGGCCATTATCCCAAGTGCTGACTTTTTCATGTCACGTGTCAGGAATATTAATGTTGTTCATTATAATAAATCCTGCTTCACTTTACACCTCTGCCTTTACCCACTACCTCTTTACTTACCCCTATCAATAAAGTAGGTAGGAGGTAAGGGAGGGGGAGTGGGTATGAAAAAAAAATTCCAAGTTGTAATGTAGAGGTTTTTTTCCCCTGTTTTTATTAGAAGTACTACATCTGTTGCCATGCCCTAAAGTATTGGCTGGCAGGTATGGTCATTGTCATCCCTTCCTCAAAACATACATTAAACACCTGCTATACATGTATTAGTGGTTTGTTAAGGTCTGTTTTCTCAGCAGGCTTTGTTGGACTTACGACTTCTATCGTTTCAGTCTCTTTTTTGTTGAAAATATTAATCTCAAGACTTTTCCTGAAAAATGCAAAAAATAATCTGATGATGAAAGTTAAGTAGGAAAGTGACTTAATGTATAGAATTTCATTTTAATGCCCCCATCCATGCTTGTATTCCTTAAATCACAGTGTTTAATTGAGATATAACTTACACATCACAAAATTCATTTGTTTAAAATGTATATATAATCCAGTGATTTTCAGTAAATATACAGAGTTGTGCAGCCATAATCACATTACAGGGTTTTTGTTGTTGTTGTTGTTGTTGTTGTTGTTTTTGTTTTGGGGTTTTTTTTTTGGCTTTTTTTTAAAGGTTTCTTTTTTAAAATTATAAATCTCAGTATTTTAAAGAATAAATTATTGGGCTTTCCCCCTACCCTCCAAGTCCCAGTTAGAGGCCTCCCTCTCTCATCTTAGGCTTATTGATATATTCTCAGTAGCACTTTATTTGGTGATGGCTGGGAGAAAAAGTTCAGTTGGGGCCCCCATGTGAGGGAGCAGCTTGAGCAGTAAACTGCCACAGGACTGTTGCTCTCTGCAGATTGACTGGGGCTGGAGTGGCTGTCACCACTTGTGGTGAGGTGGCAGAGGGGAGAAGCAGGAAGTGGGAGAGGAAATGAGCTGCAGGGTGGAGTGGGAGGAGAGGAACAGATGGGAAGGGGAAGAAAAGGGGAAGAGATGGCAGACGTAATGGGAAAACCATCAGGGTTCTAAGGAGATGTGAAAACTTGCTGTTTTCTGAGTCAGAGAGCTTATTTGTTAAAATTGGAAATGGAAAAAAAAATGCCACCTTTGGGTCAGTTTTTGAGGATTTGGGGCTTCTTCGTCCAGTGTTCATTTTTTTCTTTGTTTGAACGTTTGCCTCTTCTTTCCTGGGGTGTGCTTCTTCTCGTGTTACTAACACGGCTGAGTGAGCAGGGTCAGGGTGTTTCTGGTGCTTTCAGAGCACACTGGGAGGAGGCATTCTTTGCCCTAGGGAATTTCAAACAGCAGATGATTCACAGTTGTAAGCAGAAATAGGGAAGTAAAATCCTGAACTACAGGTAGAGTTCAGCTGTGGTGTTAGCCCATGGCCACTACCATGAAAGGAAACAAAGGAGCTGAATCATGACTTCCATTGTCATTTTAGCTTTTTAGCAAGAGTTTCTATAGGGACATCAGATGTCACTGTTCTGGTTCACTGCCGTGTTTCTGGTTTTCTCAGGAAATGCTCTTGATTTTAATGCTGAGCCAGAAAGATACCCTTTCTGCCCTCAGGCATCTTTGCCTGTCTTGGCAGTTGGGAGTCCAGGTTATGAAGCAAGAGTTGAGCAATCTTCATGGTAGAAAGGCCTTAACTAGCTGTATTTTCTGCATGTCCGTCTTACAGAACTGTTCTTTGAATACGTAATATAAAGTAGAGGATATTTACTAATATGGAAATATTTCAGTAATATACCGAAATTGGACATAGTAAGAACTTAAAAAGGCTTTTGTTGAATGATTGGATGCATGAGTGCAATGAATGATATGTGTGTTGGATGTGTGCTCATGTGGTCCTTTTGGCTTTCAGTTTCTTAAAGTTTTGAGCAGCCATTATTGAATGTTGGAAAGTAGAAGGTGGAAAATCCATTACCAGTTTCTGTCCATATACTCACTTTGAGTATTCAAAAAATCCCAGTCATCTTACATGTTGTCTTTTTCTCTGTTGTCCAAGTACTGCCATTTTACACTACTCTGACAACTAGATTACTTTAAACCTAAACATGAACTCTGTATTTGTAGGTTAACATACTGGTTAGGGTAGCTTTAAGGAAGAACTGCTGTTACCGGTCACTGTATAGAGTGTGCCTCTCTGTTCCTTCTAATGTCTTTATAAATCTTGAGGATTTTTACTTTCTTCAAATAGAGAAGGAAATGAGTTATTTCACTTTGGGAAATATTTTAAAGAGTTAGAGAATGGATGGTGATATCTAGAAAGACTTTCGGGGCACTTGGGTGGTTCAGCCCGCTAAGCTTCTGCTTTCAGGTCAGGATCTCATGGTCCTGATATCTGGGCTCCCTGCTCACTGCTCAGCAGGGAGTCTGCTTCTCCCTCTGCCTGTCCCCTGCTCTTGTGCGTTCTTTCTCTCTCTCTCTCTTCTTTCTCTCAAATAAATAAAATCTTAAGAAAAGATGACTTTGGGATTGTTTCTTAAGCCCTTGTTTTAAAATTCTTAAAATTAAGAAAAAAAATCAAAGCTATCTATTTTAAAGTTCAGAGTTTATTAAAAGCTCAAAATGCAGTGATCCATTTGACATTTTTCTTTCCATTGTATTATAGGCACAAAATGTACATTTCTATTAGGAAATCAAGGGTGAAAACACCACATATGGATAACTAAAGCAGTTTTCTTTTCCACAGTCCAGACCCCCTCTGACCCTACACAGCTGGGAGGTTAGCAATGTTGGTCACCCTAGTTAATCGCAGTTACTGTGTATATTTGAGGGTTTGGGAGTGTAATGCCAGGTAGCTCAAGGGGAATCTCATGTATAAGTGATGGCTTAGTATTTTGTGTGTATTAAGCAATGTGCTAGTACAGCTTCATATTCACCTCAAATCAGTGGAGAAAGTTAGCTGCATTTCTCAACTAGGATCAGTCAAAACAAGTTTCTTCCTAGCCACACAGAGGAGTGCTTGTCTTACAGCACGGTCTTTTTGGCTCTTCATTCACTAAACCTAGTTGAAAAAAGTCCAAAGGAGGCCTTTTTTACACTAAATCTGAGAATGTAGATACTAGAGTGTTCAAGTGTATTTAGTTCAGAATAATATTTATACTTGGGGGGTGCTTGTGCACGCAGTGGTGTGTGTCCAGAAGTGAGTGCCTCCTTGCAGACACTTCTGTGCTACTTCCTTTTTAAAATATTACATAAATTATCGATACTCCGTTCTTGCTTATTCTCTTTAGTACTGAATCCTGGATAGAGGGCGGGATTTTCCTATACTATCCACCCTAGTTTTTCCGGAGGATAAATAAATGAAACTTGTAGGTTTTAGTTTTCTATTGCACGTAAAAGAAACACCTGAAGTCCTTAGACTTTACTGCTAGTGAAAGTTGTACATCTTTAATCTCTTTTAAATATACAGCCCTTCATGACAGGAATTAAAGCCTTCTAGTGCTTACTGTAACAACAATCAGGAGAAATTTTAAAAATAAGTACTTCCAGGAAATATTTTCAGAATTTTTATGTAGTTGGCAGAGAAAAGGGGGTACAAAGAAAGCAGGTGGGGGTTGGGTTGTGTTGTTGTGTTTGTTAGTATTAGTGGAAGATGCTGAGCCACAGTGCACCACTGATATCCAAGTAAAATTTAAGCTGCTTCTACCAGTTGTAGGGGTGCAGTTGGATGCCCATTACTTCTGTGCGGTAGAGACCCAGATGTACCCTAGACATTTAGTCAGCAACTACCTGGGCTTTTGTTTGAAATATGGAGACCCCTAAATCCTGTTTTGCATGTAATTGAAGTTAGAGGACATGATAGGAAAAGCTGTTCTTGACTGACTAGAAAGCAAATAATTGTATTCTGTTTCTGATCTTCATTTATAGCACCAGCAACAAGTGGTGCAGGCTGTGGAACGGGCCAAGCAGGTGACCATGGCCGAACTGAACGCCATCATTGGGGTACGTGGCCTTTCCATTTTAGCTCTGATCTTAGTGTGTGTCATCCGCTTGCTTGCTCTCTCTCTTTAAATTTTGTTCCATCAAAAGGGCAAAAGGCAATAGGGGACCACAAAGTCAAATTCAGCGCTTCGCCTTCTGTCTCATGGTCTCATGTGAAATTGGATGGCTACCTCCAAAGCTTTGGATCCCAAGCTCACCAATTCCAGTTGACAAGTTCCCAGAAATTCTCCCCTCAGGAAACCAGATAGTTATTTTTCATATTTCTTTCCTTTGCAATCAGCTCCTGTTGCTGGCCTAGGCCTGGGGCGGGGCGGGGGGGGAGATGGAGATTGCCCTGATGGTAAAATGACCTGATTTCTTTGGTCTTTCCACAAATACAGAGTACCTTCATACCGTTTTTGGGGAAATAAAATGTACATTTTTGTATCTCCCAGCTACTCTTCCTCCTCTGTGATGAGTGGTTCTTCATGGCTCGTGTCCATTTGTAGTAGAAGTATACTAGATGAGAGGTGTACCTTTTGGCAAAATCGGTGGCCCAGTTAGGATATTCTTCCTGGTGATGGTAGTATTAATGTTGCATGGAAATCCTGCTGGAACTCATAGGTTTGGGCAATCATTCCAACTCCCCTTAGATTTTTGTTCTCTCAGACGAAGGTAACAAGCAATAAAATATGGTGCTAAAACTTAAGGGATAATAAAGGTGAAAAATCTTAGCTGAAAAGAGCACAATATTACATCTCTATGCAGCTGGTACACGCAGTTCCTTAGATTATTGTAATGAAGACAATACAACTATACTTTTCTCTCTCTGCCCCCTCCCAAATACTTTCTTTTGTGTATAGATTATACACAAAAGTCTTTTCTCTTTTTTTTCCTTCCCTCAGTGTATCAAACACACTTTGAAATGCTAATTATTCCATTTACTTTCATTAAAATTCAAATTGCTGAGTGAAGATGCGGATAAGGGTCGCCTGATAATCAATCTGAAGTGAAGATATTGCTTCAATTATGCCTCTGTCTTTTAACAAGGAAATCACAACTCTGGGATGACTGGCAGTGGTGGTGGAGCCGTAGTCTGATTGTGGCTTGTTTTTTAATGGGCTATTTTGAGCTCTGTTTTGTGGCCCTCTGACCATAAGAAAATACTGGTAGTAAATTGGAAGACATCAGAAATAGGAAGGGGCAACCTTTATTTCCTCAGAAGTGCCCCCTTGGAAAGAAGGCGGAAGCAGAACCAGCCGTGTAGACTCATCTGTCGTACACTTCTACGCTCTAGGGATGAGGGAGAGATGAGAGATGAATACATTTCACAAGCAGTTTTTATTTCATAAAACTCCAGAAAATAGCAGCAGGTTATATTTTTTTTAAAGTTGAAAAAGCTGTAATTTTGGAGTTAGTCTATGTGTCTATTCCAGCCGTGTTTGCTTGAAGCACTTGTGTTCGCGTTGGGATGTGTTTTGGTTACCAGACCTCCCAAGGTCACCAGGGATAGAACCATCATTTCTCACCCACCACACCACTGTCTGCTGTTGAAGGAGAGAATGTGTGCAGGAGGGCTGATAGGGGAGTGTGCTGGGTCATTTCTGGTTTATTAGTGTTCACTGTTTGTGTGAACTGTGAAAACACAAGTATCCATCCTACCTTAGGACTGGTTGGCAGCCGGTTCTCCGGGAAACAGAGGCTGTTTTGTTTCTTTTCCCAGTCTTATTAGTTACTGTCTGCACAGTGGAGAGATTAATCTGAATCAAAACCCCATTGTTCTTTGTTGACTATTTCTTCAAAATAGGAGGGAAGATCTAAAACTCAGAACAGGATCCCTTCCCTTCACACATCAAGTATCTTTTCAATGCTGTTTCATATATCTATTTGATTCTACATACCTTGTTTTGGATGGGATGGCAGATTGCCTTTTCTCAGAGAAAGGGTGATGTATGAGACTGTTGTCAGGTTACTGACGTATTGTGTATATATGGATTTAATTATTAAATCTAGCAAGTTTAATTTTGTGACCTAAACAACTTAGTTGAAGAACTCACTCGGTAGAGCCACATACTATCAAAGCGGTGCTGTTGGGGATCTGGTGGAGGTTCCAGGTTATTGGGGTCTGAGCAGGAAATGGAGTCACCGTCACACACTCTTACTATTCTGAAAAACAGATTGCAGAGATAGAAAAACAAACCCAGCAGTTTTAGGGAGTCACAAACCAAATGAAAAAACCCCAACTCACGTGATACATCCCTACTCCTGCTTTTCTCTGTGGTGTGTGGTCTTTGTCTCTTTCAGCCCCGGTGATGCCTTCTGTCCAGTAGTTTTTAGTTATCACATGGTGGAATTTTCAGCGCATGCCCGCTCTTCTGTGTCCCTTGAGCATGGCTGTGTTGTGGGGTGGTGCCATTTTGACTTGCTACCGAAAGTGATGAGGGACCAGTTTTAGATTTTTTTTTTTGTACTTGGTTTTGGTATTGGAGGTGGCCATGATTTTTTCCACTGTGGGAATGAAAATTTTCCTCCCAAGAGGCAAAGACCCATCTAAAGCCCCTTCAAACAGGCCTTCATTTGTTTATCGCTTACATATGTATCTGTTTTATATGTATGCACACCATGCAAACAAGCGCAAATGTTCCCAGATTTAATGAAATCTGATGAAGCACCTTTTTAACTCTGCAATATTATTCTACCTTCATTGGTAAATGAGCCAAACCAGTGATCCATGCAGTTTAAATGCAAAATGCTGAAGTGAGCCCGAAACCTGGAGAGGCGGCTTGTTCTTTTGACAATAAGCTAGTTGTGTTTAATGGAATGAAGCACAGTTATAATGATTTCTTTCACAGGTCATGTTCAGTTTAAAACTGTTGATAGATTGAAATAAGTTAAATATCATTTATCTTTTATTTATAAGGAGAAAACCTAGGAAAATTCCTGTGTTGTATTCTACAGTCAATATTTTGTGTGGTGTCTTGAGTTGGTCATATCTCACATTTCCTTGAAGCTTTCCCGGAGTTCCCCCAAATGGGCTGAGGGAATGTTATGTATCTAGTTTGATCTTGTCATGTGTCCTACTAGCCACTGTGTTTTTAAATTAGAATCTCTGCAAGATCACACTGTTGGAACAGCACACAAATTGTAGTTTTAAATCAGTAATATGATCTAATTAGAAATGATGTTTTCATTTCCTGTATTATTAAATTGAGTCATCTGACTATCTTAAAATGCTTTTTAAATCCATTACACTATATAATCAGCACATGCTGTGTGAATGTGGTTATGCTTAATAAAGGAGACTGGCTTGGAACCTCATAAGAATTTCACTAAAGAAGGCACCATTAGGGGGAAAAAAAAGTTTTGTTAGTATGAACATTGGAAAAGAAAATGTTCGGCTTTTAAAAATAGAAAGTGGGGTTCCTTTGGATTTCCCTCCATGCTCTTTTTTAACCTAACTCTTTGATGGGGGAAAATGGTAGAAATATGCATTAAAACAACAACAAAAAAAGAAAAACCCTTAAAAAAAAATTCCTTAAGAA
This sequence comes from Lontra canadensis, assembly GCF_010015895.1. Classification (NCBI taxonomy): domain Eukaryota; kingdom Metazoa; phylum Chordata; class Mammalia; order Carnivora; family Mustelidae; genus Lontra; species Lontra canadensis. Next base: position 18,929,781 of record NW_022631025.1, read on the forward strand.
CAGGTATGCCATGGTGTTTGTAGGAAAATGCAGTTTAGCACAAGAAATGCTGAACCTCAATTTTAGCAGTGACATTTTAATGATAGGAAGTCTGCAAAATTATTTGCCATCAATTGTGAAGGCAATAACAAGCCTTGGTGGTTTTTCACACTCTCTGTGTTAAGTGCTTTCAGAATGACAGCGTAAACTGTGTTAGAGAACTCCAAGGAAGTAAAACTGATTAAAATGTTCATGCTTGAATGGTGCTGATGGAATAGTTCATTTGGACTTTCTCTACCTCCTGCAGCTCAAGCTGAAATATTAAAATTCAGTGGATTTAAATCTCTCTCCTCTCAGCTCAGGAAAAAAACATTACATTTTAATAGGTTTTAAACCCATAATTCATTGGTTTGGAGCAGCACTATTAAATCTATTTAAATATTACTTGTATTACTAAGGAAATGATTTAAATGACTTTGCCTTTACTATCCTATGTGTTTGAGTTAGTTTAAAAAAAGGAAGACAATACCTTGGGGGGTTTTTTTCTTCCTCTTAGTATTTTGTTTTATTGTCCTTGTCATATGATTGGGCCTTAAATTATATACACACACAGAAACACACACACACACACACACACACACACACACACACACAATCCCAGAGTGGCATTTTGGCTGAGGGTCTTGCGGTATGACAGTTTGAAAATGTACGTCCCTCTTTTTCCATGATAGATTTCAAAACTGCCATTTTAAGTTCCAGAGGCATGTAGATACACCATTGTGGTAGTGTTTCTTGTTGTCTTTGTAAACTAATCGGTCATTAGGCAAAATCTGGAAGATACAAATATGTAGTTATTTATAAAAATGTGTGTGTGTTCCTGCCTGTCCTATCACAGCTTCCAGTAACACAAAATTTGACATACAATTAAAAATACTTCATTTTTCTCAACAAAAGCAGAAAGATACTAAGTATCCAAGAGCCACATTTTCATCCCACCTCTGTATTTGCTAATAAAGGGCTTGTCAGAGGTATTGTTAATTTTGCCATAGTTGTGCTCTTGTCCTCTTTTGGGCACAGGTATCCTCCCCATGCTGAGGGAGTGGTGTCCCTCCTGGGCTACCGCATTCCCTCAGTTCCCTTACTCCCCTTGTCGGCCTTTCTCTCTGGCCCTGGCCAGTACAACTGCAGTGTTTCCCCAGGCCCAGCAACACCTGTCCTCAGCCACATGGTGAAGCTCTTGCATTTCCAGGTGCTCTTGGTGGGGAATCCACCCTTCACTTACCCCTGAGCAGTATGAAAAGGTCAGAGATATACACCGACCCCCATGGGGTAATCTGGACACACAGGCAAACATCCGGGGAAGTGACCCCCACCCCCACCCCGCTTCTGCCCCATTGGTGGGTGGGCAATTTTGAGATGCTTTCTTCATTGCTCCACAAAGGGTCCCAACAGGACGGAGTTCCAGCTAGTGGCCCATGGTAGTCATTGACTCAGGGTTACATACCTTGTTCTCAATTTCCATTCTTCCCTGATTCACTGTCCCTAGGTCTCACTCCTGTCCTGGGATCACTTTTTAAAAATTACATACAGCCAAAGCCCTGTCTCTCTCCTTTTGGACGAACTAGGAAACTCAGTATTTTACTTCATCAGCCCTAAGCCCTTCGGGGGCTTTCTGATATGGGTAGGCAGCTGTACTCAGGTGCTGGGATCATGGTGTGTTTTCGGACATGAGTTCTGCACATGAAACATTTCTTTAACAGCTTAGCTTTCAGATTCTTTTTTAAATAAATAGTTTTCCATAAATTTGTAGACGAGCTTCCCTTTCTTTTTCTTCTCCCAGCTGATATATAATATGGAATAAACTTAAAAACAAGCTGTGAAATAGATTTGGGTTTCATCAGAGATCGTTAACTCCACCTTTGTGACTGTCCTTACCAGACAGTGTGCCTGGAGTTGAAAGGCTTTATGAGACATGCTGGCCCCTGGCTGCACGCAGCTTGCAGGGATAAAGGCTGGGGGAGAGGGGCTGCTGTTCTGCAGTTTCAGGCCTTTGCTCACCGGCTCTCATAAGGATGATCAACTCGTGCGTGCATGGGAGCCAGTGCTGTCTTCGTCATAAGTCTACACATTCCTCTATATGTTGGATGCCTGCCCCTCACTCTTTTTGTTTTGTTTTTAACAGATTCATTTATTGTGGATCAGGGGGCTACATTATTGTTTGATGCAGTCATAATCTAATCTTTGTGCTACAGTTTGATGAGGCGCTAAGAAGCAGTAATTTCCCTTCTCTCATAGCGAAGATTCTCATATATTTAAGTAATTTTTTTTTTTATCTCTGTCTCCACTTTAGGACTCCCTAAGAAACCTGGGTAAGGAACAGGATTTCTAATTTGTATTTATGGTATATACTCTGTCAAATTCTGTTACATAGCTTTCTTAGAAGAAATTTCTAGAAGCTAGTCCGTTTTCCTTCCTTGCTTCCTCCCTCAATCCCTCCCTCCCTCCCTCCCTTCCTTCCTTTCTTCCTCTCTCTTCTCTTTTCCCCTTTTTCTCTTCCTCCCTCCCTCTCTTCTTCCCTTCATGTTGCCAACCTGAAGTGCTACTCTTTTTCTTTCTGTTGAGGAAGGAACCCTTCTCTCTCTCCTTCCGGCTAATAAGGTGTATTTCCACAGCTCAAGGTAGAACTCAGCACAAAGTGTGACAAGAATTTCAGAACGTGTCTTGGTGGGTGCATCTGACTTAGTAAAAGGCCTGTGGGCTTTGCGTTTCCACTACTAAGGAGATGTGGAGTTTCCCAGATCTGTGATCTGCCCTTCGTTCACGCCAGAGCACAGCAGGCCGAGCCTGTGTAGGGGTCCAGGGGTCTGGGTGTAAGAGTTAACACAGAAAAACCGGTTTCACTCAGGGCAGCTTGCAAACTTGCACTTTGTTATCCCTTTGATTGGGTAGTGGTTTGTTTTTTCTTTTGTGCACCCCTTTTTCTGATTCTCTTATTGACCTCTTGCCCTTAGTGTCCCTACACTGCAAGCAGCAGCAGTGCCCGTGTAGCTAGACCCTCTGCTTTGTGCCCTTCGAAGCTGGGAGGGAGGGAATGGGCAGGCTCCCCAGAACAACAGCTCAGGGGTTTAAGGACTTCGGCTAAAAGGACTGTTGGTGTGTGTTCTCCTCAAAGCTCCCTAGGAAATTAGTTTGGGAATCTTTGATCTAAAAAATGCATTTATGATCTTAGGTGTTTTCCTAAGGTCCTTTGTGAAAAGGTTAGAACCTTTTATCGAATGGTTAAAAATGATGATTATATCTACCCCTTCATTCATGCAGCAAATATTTGAATACCTTCACCAAATCATATCAAAGGGGCACATTTTATGTTCTCTTTGAATGATATTTTTAAACCTCTTGAAATGATCTTCAAATTACATTTGAATCATCTTTAAGGTTTTGGTAGTTGTAAGCTTTCTGGTTTTGCATTTTACTACACAGAACCAACTTTCAATTTACACATTTTAATTTCAGTAAAACTTTAGTTTCCAAGGATAACAGAACAAAGAGAGACAGAAAACATAATAAAAATGAGGCATACCTTTATGAATTTATATTTTTTATACTTGGTAGTAGGGGTTAGCAAGACATTCGTTATTGATATTCTGTATACTTCAAAAAGATTTATCGAGGTGTAATTTATATAAAGGGAAGTTGACCCTTTCCAGCATAGAGTACTCTGAGTTTTGACAGCTGAATACAGTCCCGTAAACTACCACCACTATGGAGAGAGAGAATATTTCTCTCTTGTCCTCCTCCCCAAATTCCTTTGTTCTGTATCATCAGTTTTTAATCCCTACCCCAGCCTCTGGCACCTGCCCATGATGTTTTTTCTCCCAAAGTGAGCCTTTTGAAATGTCCTATAAATGGAATTAAACGCTAATGCAGCCTTTTGAGTTTTCATCTTCATTTAGAGTAATGCATTTGAGGTTTGTCTGTGCTTACCTGTATTCCTGGTTCCTTTGTATGGCTGAACGATATTCTGTTGGAGGGTAGACTAGTGTGTTTACTCCTTGAAGGACAGTTGGGTTAGCTGTCGCTTTTTGTGATTGTGAACAAAGTCCTAGTAAATATTAATATACAGATTTGTATAAGTTTTTGTAAGTGAATATAAGATTTCCTTTCTTCTGGGTGATTACCTGGAAGTGGGATTGCTGAGTTACATGGTTAGTATATTTTGAAAGTAACTGACCTACTATTTTCCAGAGTAACCATATAGTTTTGTACTCTCACTAATACACTCTGTGAGACAACCTTTACTCCACGTCTTCAGCAGCAAGAGGAGTTGTAGGCTTTTCAAGTCATTAGCCATTTTCGATAGGTGGATGGTAGTACCCGTGCGTTTATGCATTTCTGTAACAGCTAATGACTTGTTGAGTGTCTGTCTTCTTTGGGAAGTTTCTGCTCATATCTTTGCCTCCCTTTTTCCTTGAGTCATTTATTTATTGTGAAGTTCTGAGAGTTTAAAAAAAATATATACTGGATGTAAGTCTTTTGTATGTTTTGCAAATATTTTCTCCCAATCAGTAATCATTCTTTAATCTTTTTTTTAATAGTATCTTTTGAAGAGCAGAAATTTTTAACACTGAGGAAGTCAGATGTATGAATTTTTTCTTCATGAGCCTTAACTTTTGGTGGTGTCTCTCAGTAATCTTTGTCTCACCCAAGACCACAAAGATGTTCTCCTAGCTTTTCTTCTAGAAGAAGTAGGTTGAGGCCTGTGATCCAGTTTGAGTTTACTTTGTTTGTGGTATGAGATGTAGATCTAGTTTCTTTCTTTCTCTCTTTCTTTCTTTAGGTGGACCTTTGATTCGATGGTTCCAGCACATTTGTTAAAGTAACTCTTTTCTCCTTTGAATTGCCTTTGCACCATTGTTGAAGATCTAATGGCTGTATGTATGTGGGTTCTCTTCCAGACCCTCTTCTGCTCTATTAAACTGGGTATCTGTTCTTTTGCCAATGACACACTGTCTTGATACCTGTAGCTTTCATTATCAATATTCCCCATTCCATTTTGTGCGTATTTTTTGCTGTTCTTGCTTTCTCTCTTTCCAGTACCTCTCAGAACTTGGGTCTTCATTGTCCGTGTCCTAAAGACTAGCTGATGGAAGAAGGGAAGGAAATACAAGCTCAATAAAAAACTTTCTAAAAATGGTCTCTATTCTGCCTCCAGACTGTTATGTCAAAGATGACTCCACTTCCTGTCTCCCTCCTCTGGTCTCCAGCCTCTCCTCATAGGGCTTCTTGTTTTACACATTTGTCTCTCTCTCCTTTATCCTACCTGATCTTCTGAAATACAACTTGGGTCCTATTGGTCCCCTGCTTAAAACTTGTCTCTGAGGGCTGCCAGTTTTACTTAGAATGAGACCTAAATATCTTATACTGTGGCCTACAGATTTCTTCATGAGCTGAATCTTTGCCCACCTCTCTGACATTATATACCACTCATTCTCTTCATTTGATTGTATTTCACCCACATTCCCACACTGGCCTCTGTCTTCTCTCCCTGGGTCACCCCAGGCTGCTTCTTGACTGAGAGTTTGTGCATTGGTGCTTTTGAAGGCCCACCTTCCATGTCCTGATGCTGTCTTCCTAGTGCTCCTTTAAGTCCCAGCTCATGTCTCTCCGGAGAAAGGACTTTCTTGATCAGCAGGCTTTAGTAGCTCGTTTACCCAGTTCCTTCTCTGCCATATTAGCCTATTCTGTTTGTCTCATAGCATTTACCATTTATTTGTTCATGAATGCATCACACCGCCCTCACTAGCAAGTGAGATCTTGTTCACTTTTCCTGCTGTGTTGCCTAGAACAATGTGTAGCTCATCACGTTCAATTAATACTTGTACAGTAAAGATTCAGTAACTATTTGTTCAATAAACATGCAGTAAGGGGCGCCTGGGTCATGATCCTGGGGTCCTGGGATTGAGCCCCACATTAGGTTCCTTGCTCCGCAGGAAGCCTGCTTCTCCCTCTACCACTTCCCCAGCTTGTGTTCCCTCTCTCACTGTGTCTCTCTCTGTCAGATAAATAAATAAAATCTTAAAAAAAAAAATTTAAGGGGTGCCTGGGTGGCTCAGTGGGTTAAAGCCTCTGCCTTCAGCTCAGGTCATGATCCTAGGGTCCTGGGATCGAGCCCCGCATTGGGCTCTCTGCTTGGCAGGGAGCGTGCTTCCTCCTCTCTCTCTGCCTGCCTCTGTGCCTACTTGTGATCTCTCTCTCTCTCTGTGTGTGTGTCAAATAAAATCTTAAAAATTAAAAAAAATACAGTAATTTATTATGTTTAATAAATATTTGTTAAATGAATAAATACTCTATTTTGAGCTATTTTTGCACCACCCCCCGCCATGTGCATACAGTTTTGAGAGGAAGTTTGGACTGGTAGAAAATCCCCAATCCTGAGTGTCACAGTATGATCTTAGGAATTTCATTTAACAGTTTTCTCACCTGTAGGCTGCATGGCTGGAGCAGATAGCCACTAAAGTATTCTCACTTTTCTAACATTGTATGCGTTGTATGGTTTCTAAGCCTCTTTATTTTGGTAACTGTAGGGTTTTTTATTTTAAAACTAGAGGGCCTTTTGTGTCACAGTTATTTCTCTTGATTTACATCCGTAGGCTTAGATGCTTTTCCCTCAACAGGTAAGTAAAAAGAGCAAATGTTTATGATTTGTTTTGTGTCAGTACTGCTTTTAATCTTCACATCAACCCCATGGTGGAAGACAGTATTACTCTCCCAACTTTACAAAAATTGAAACCAAGGCTCTGAAGGGGTAAGTAGTTTCCTAAAGGCCACGCAGGGAGGAAGTGGCAGAATGGGGGTTCACACTTAGACCAACTCCAGAGCTCACACATTTAACCATTCTGTTACACTCGTCCCTTATTTGTTCCCTTGACGCTGTGTTCTTCTTTCTTTTATACTAGGATCAATAGTCTCTTTATCCCAAGACCCACTGTAGGATTGTCCAGTGTGTAGTGCGCAGGGCTGAGTGAGGGAAATGGAAATTGGGTGTGCCTGATGCACATACTAATTGGTTAGCCTGAGTTGTCTGAAGCGATTAGTTGCATAGATCATCTGGCTACTTCTGGCTCATACTGTGTTTCTCCCTGTCTGTTCTGACTTTCTCTCATATGTAAGAATCACAAGTTTTTATGAACACCACTTTTAAACGGAGGTCCTTGGTATTTTGAAGTCTAGGCCCTTGGATCTTCTTGGATTTCATGCTTGGGTATTAGGCTGTCTGTTAGCTCCCTAAAATGTTGAAAAAATTATGGGTGGGTGAAAGAAATACGTACATTTTCGAGAGAAGAAATTTTAGACTTAGTTTCACAAAAGGTCCCATGACACAAAAAAGTTTGAGCCTGCGTTTTATGGCCATAGAACTGTGCTGGGTCTTGATGGGAAATAGTAAACTTCCTGGGGGATGTGTGCAGCTAGAAAGCAGTTGTCTGCAGCATTAAAAGGAGACATTGCTAGATAGTTGTTCAGAAATCTGGAGATCAGGAGTTTATACTGAATTTGTTTCTAAATATTGCCCAGGGGATGGGGGGAGTTCCTTGAGCTGTTGATGGTTTAAAAATAAAAAAAACGAACAAACAAAACAACCCAAAGCTATACTTGGTTCATATCATCATAGGTACTATGGAACATAAGTCAGCCATTTAAACATTTAAGCTTAACTGACAGTTCATGATAATGGCTGGTCAGGATGTTGTTTATATTAAGAGGAATTAACTGGAGCCAGGAGCTGCCTTCCTATAGTTGTATTAAAAACAATACAGACAAGTCAGTATTCCTTCAGAAACTTTATTAGTTTCCTGTTTATACCAGCATGCTTTAAAGTTCTGGGGCACAATGGCAACTAAAAACTGGTCCCTGCCTCTTTGGTGTTCATGATCTCATGGGGAGAGGTAGATCCAAAGATGGATAAATCATGTTAATATTAAATCATGAATCAAGCACCGGGGTAGCGGTTGCCCAGTGAAAGCAGATGTGTGAGGGTGAGTGAATTATAGGCAGCAGTGGCTGAAGAAGGGAACTTTGGTAGAGGAGGACCCTAGAGGGCCATTGGCCAGCCAAAGGCACATAAATAAGAATCTGTGGGGATTGCCAGTATATTTGGGGGAGTCCTATTTGAAATTATTTCATGGTCTTATGATAAACTGTTTACTTTTTTCCTGCTTTCCATTTCTCCATCTGGAGAAAGTCTTGTCCATTCTGCTTGTGAATAGCAGCTGCTTGGTGGGGTGCCATAATAAGCACACTGCAGTAGTGGCGCGGACCCAATAAGCGATAGTGAACTCTAAGCCCTACACATAAACCCTGCAAGGAAGACTCAGAGGGGTACATTCACACACGCTCTTTAAGGCAGCTCCACAGCCGTTCTGTCCCTTGTGATTTTCATACATTATTTTCCTTTGGTAGATTTATAAAAAGGGGGAGAGTTTATCCAGGCACCCAGATTATCTTCTCCACGGGGCCAGTGCCACTGTGGCTCTGAGGCGGACTGGCAGTCATGTATTTTCCCCCCTGGGTAGTTCTGGGTTGACTACAAGCAATTTGTAGAACGATCTCTGCACGAACGAGTATCTGGGAGAAGGAACCGTTATAAGGGGAAGTTTAAGCTGTGCCTACTTGGGTTAAAAGCTCAGAGATGGTTTGGGGTCTCTTTTAGCTAAGAGCTTCAGACTGGCCTGTGAGCAGAGATAGATGTCGAGGCAAGTTTTGTTGGTGGTTTCTTGCAAGCTGAGCCTGTCCCTCCTGCTGAGGAGGCTAACCCATCCAGGCGCTCTGTCCAGGCTTCCTTGCAGCCGGGCTGTGTGCCACTGACCCCGTCCAGGTCCCATGAGATATAAGGAAACCCAGAAAAAGAAAATTGCCCTCTTTCTGCATATGAACCTGGTTGTGTGAGGATGAGTTAATGCTTGGAGCCATCTTGGTATGGAAATGGGACATGAGAGAGGCCATGAGAGCCAGAGAGATGTTGACACAAAACCCTGATATGGCCAGGTCATCCAACTAATCTTGGACTTGTTAAGTGAGAATTAAAAATCTCTGTTACTTAGGCCACTTTGATTTGGGTATTCTATTAACTTATGGAGGAACTGTCTTCCAGTGGGTATTTTGTAATGCTGTGGTGACTCCATATATACATCAAAGTTGGAAACAATCTAAACCCGAACCAAACAATTCACTTAAGTGGACTCTCAGATACCTATACAGTGGCATACACTGTTCGGCCGTTAGGAGTGATGCAGTCAAAGCATTACTCAGGGATATGGGAGAAAGTTCGATACGTGCTAAAGAAGAAAAGAAGAACTTTAAACTGAAAGACAGCATCATGTTACTTGTGTTTTAAAATGCTTATGTATGATTGAAAAAATACAAGATGGACTTGATCATTACATTAGTTGTTTTTTTTGGCTGGTAGGATTTTGCATGACTTAATTTCTTTATATACTGCTTGTTCCTTACACACATGATTTCTGATCTAAAGAAGTTATAACTTCTGTGAACTAAAAGTGCTCTATAACAATAAGGGATTTAGAAAAATTACAAAGCAAAATTTGTATTTATAGGCCCATTCCTCCTCACGTCTGCCCCATCTGAGTAAATAGTGCAATCATCTACCCAGTGACTGGGGGGCTGGTGTTAACGAAGTATCCTGAATTCCTGCAGTTATTCTCATGTCCTTCTCCTTCCATAGCCATGTCTTTTCACGCTGCCTCAACTTACCTTCAGTCCTTCTACTCTTTATGACTTGTACTGCCCCAGCCCTAATCCAAGTCATCGTGCGTTTTTGGTTTGAGCCCGTATTACCTCCCAGCTGCTCTCGGTCTCTCTCCTTTCATCTGGGTCACTCTGCCAGTCTCACATAAAGCATTCTGTATTTTAAACATTTTAAAATTATTTAATACTCTAGCTTGCAGTAGTGACTAGTCTTTATTTAAACCAGTGGAATAAATACTCAAAAATAGATCCATTCATATACATCAGAGGGGCATGTGTTCAATGGGGGGGAAAGATGGCCACTAATAAGTACTACTGAGGGGATAGTTGGTTATTCTTGCGGAAGAAAGGAAATTGGGTCCACCTATCTCCTCGTTTGCAGAAGTCAATCCAAAAAGCACATGAAAGAACCTTAAAACTTTCAGGAAAAAAAAAAAGAATCTTTGTCTTGGGGTAGAGAAGTATTTTTTAATGGGTCACAGGAAGCTGAAACCATAAGAAAAAAGACTGATGATGTCACCTAGTTAAAATTGCAAACACCCGTTCACCTAAAGGTGAAGTAAAGAAAGTGGAAAGACAGGCCTCAGAAACGGAGAAAATACTGGCAACACATACAGCCAGCAAATGATTGCAATCCAGCTTCTGTCCATTAAGGACAAACTAAAAGTTTAATTTGAAAGAAAAAACAAAACTAGAAAAACTCACCACGGCCTAAAGCTCTCCTTAGGAGAAAGTCTAAATTCCTTTCTGTCCCTAATCTGATCCATATTTCTCTTCTCCCATACTTTCCCTTGCTCTCTGGGCTCCCACCAGATGTTCTTTTGCTCTGTTGGTCATCTCAGGGCCTTTCTGGTTCTGGGCCTTTGTGTACCTGTTTCTCTCTTGCCTGATTCCTTTCTCCCAGCACTCTGCAAGGTGCTCTTCTTCTTAACTTTCATGTCTTCATTTAGAAATCATTTCCCTAGAGGGGCAGTCTCTTTTGATTCTTGTGAAGGATTGCTTACCTCTTGGGGTCAGACCTCCCTAGTTAAGAAAGGCCCCCATGGGGCAGTGATGCCATCACTGGACTGGATGGTGGAGGCTTGTGCCTCGTTCTTGATACTGATAAAATCTACTGACTCCCATGTGTGTGGGTGTTGGACTATAAGATTCTAAAGCCTGTTCCTGCGGGGTGGGAGGATTCCCACTCCACCAGGCAATTCTCTAACACCAGTTGGGTGTCCCATAATTTAGCGAAATTCTGATACTATCTGTCTGAAGATAGCATCCTGCCTTAGCCCTGCGAGACAACTTCCCACCACCACCACCAGCAGCATCCCCTCTTCTTCAGAACCCAGTTGCAAGTCCAAGTTGTCACCTGTGCTTCCAGTTCCCTTCTTGGGTTCCATTAATTTGCTACAGCAGCTCACAGAACTCAGGGGAACCTTTTAGTTACAAGATTAGCCATGTATTGTAAAAGGATGTAACTCAGGAACCAGAATAAGATGATTTAAACAAAATATGGGGAAAGGGTGTACAGTTTCCTGCCCTCTCCTAGTGCACATTTTCTCTAGCTCTCCCCTGGTGTTGGTCAGCCGGGAAGCTTTCCTAGCCCTGTTCTTTTGAGTTTTTCATGGAGGTTTGGCATGATTGATTAAATCATCCGTCAGTGGTGATGGGACTCAGTCTCTAGCACACTCCTCTGCCCGGAGGTCAGAGAGTGGGGCTGAAGTTCTAACCCTCTAATCACATGGTTCTTTTAGCAACCAGCCCCCCAAAGTCACCTTATTAACATAACAAAAAACACCTTTGCTGCTCTCCTTGCTGGGGAAATCTCAAGGGTTCTTTGTGTCAGAAATAGTGGACAAAGAATAAATGTATAATTCTTATTATAAATCACAACATCACAATCTGGTTCAGTGTTTTTCAAATTGTGAGTCAGACTCATGAGTGTGCAATGAAATCAATTTAGTGAGCCATGGTCAGAATTTTTATATTAAGGAGTAGAAGAGAATAGAAAATATTACAGGAAGCTACACATACTATTTGGTATTGCGAATATTTTGTTTTGTTTACATGTGTATTCTCTGCAGATAAGTGCATGTCCACACATGTACAGCACACACATGAGTTTTGGTCAAAATGTTGGAAAGCAGCTCATCTAGGTGTCATCTGAAATTCATTCTACTTTTGAAGGTTAATTGCAGGATTACTGAAGAACCTAAAGTAGATAGGCTTTTTAAACACAGCTTGACTTTTTTAAAGCGCTCTGAAATAACTAAAGAACACTTTCCTGAGCAAGATCCTCTCACTTGGTGACTTTAACAACTAAAACCCAAAATAGAAGCATTGGTTTCAGCAAGATATATGTTAAAAAGCTCTTAAAAATTGTTTTTAAAGCTTAAACAAGTTTTCAGGAAATTTTATTTCTGTTGTTAATTTGCTTAGAACTACCTTTTCTAGTAAACTTTGGACCACTTCAGAAAAGAAATTCTAGCAGGATCTCCGATGGGAAAGTTAACACAATAATTCAGATTTGGGGGATTTTTTTCCCCCCTCCTTTTCTTGCCATTATCAGTTTGTGAGTTAAACTGCAAATTAAGACAATAGAATTCTTGGCAGAGGAGTCACGGAATTGCTTACTTTGCTTGTTTAGTGTTTTCCTCGTAAAGACCAGCGCAGGGAGTTTGAAGAGCACAGAGATCTGTGGTGTTAGTATGAGAAACATCCTTGCAGTGATAATCTTCTTTGGGTTGTTCTAAATGTAGGTCCTGCCCCTGCAGTAAAACTCGTTCATGTTTTAAGTCATTAGAGTGAGTTACAGATAAATTTCGGTTGAAAAATTCCTTGTTTTGTTCTTTTTATTCTTGCTTCTTTCCATATATTCACTTACTGGCTTTTGCTAGATGTATTTGTTAAAAGCAAGAACTCTTGGGGCATGTGGGTGGCTCAGTCGGTTTTAAGCTTCTGTATTTGGCTCCGGTGGGCTCAGGCTCTCTGCTCAGTGGGGAGTCTAGTCCCTTTCTCCTTCTGTGCCTCTTCCCACTTATGTGTTCATTCTCTCTCCCTCTCAAATAAAAAAGGAAAAAAAAGAAAAAGCAAGACCTCCCAATCTTTTGTCCAGAAGGGCACATCTATTTTTCCCATCCCAACAACTACAGAGAAGTAGAAAGAATAGTAAAATCAAGACTGTGTACTCATTACCTAGGCTAAACCAGTTAACATTTTGTCTTTTGTGTATATACTGAACTGTTTGAACGGAAGAGGCCATCGTGATGATGGTTCACCTTGTGTTACATCGCCATGCATCTTCTATAAACAAGGGTGTTTTCCTCTATAAGGGTGATACAGTTAACACATCCATATACACAGTGTATTTTTTGTGTTCCCAGTTCTCCAGTCCGCAAAATGTCTGTGGTAGCACTTTCTCTTCCCAGCAGTCCAACCCCCACCCCACCCCCAATCTGTGACTCATACTCACAAATGTATTTGTTCCTTGGTCTCTGCAGTCTTCTCTAAGGTAGAATAGTTCCCAAACCATTTACTTTATGACTTGGACATTTTAGAAGACTCGAGACCAGTCTTGTGGCATGTCTCAGAACGTTGATTTGTCTGATTGTTTCCTCATGTTTAGATTCAGTTTAAGTATTTTTGGTAAAAATACTATCTGGGTGCTGGTGTATTTATAGTTGTATCACCTTATTGGTGAAGCTTGGTAATCTGTGGGTTGATGTTTGACAGTGAATTATTTGACCCCCAACAACTTCTTACCCATTGGTTTTAGCTTCAGTTGATGCTGTTAATACAGTTGGGGTGGTGAAGTGGTAGATTTTAAATTCTTTTCCCTTTTAAATTAATTTTCTGTAAAGAAGAACGCTCTCTGCCCCCTCATCCTCCTGTGTGTGTGTGTGTGTGTGTGTGTGTGTGTGTGTGTGTGTGTACAGACTTCTGGATACCTTTTTCCAGTGATGGCAGTCACCATTTATTGTTTATTATTTGCCAAACTTTATGCTAAGGGTTTTACATGAACAATCTCACAGAATTCTCCCAACACCCTCGGGATAGATTTTAAAACTGTTCCCGCTTTGTACATGAAGACACTGAGGCCCAGAAATGTTAAGTGAGTGGCTCTTCCTTACATAGATGGTGATGATCCCAGCTTGGTGGCTCTGATGGCCTCTTCCTTATCCTGCATCACTGACTGCCTTTTAGGATCTCTTTTCTCAGATTCAGCCCAGCCCCCACAGACCATGTCCTTACCAAAGGGCATCTTCACAGTTCAAAGAGTGTAGATACCACCCCAGTCCTGGGCCCTTCCATGGGCTTGTTACTCCATTTCAGAGTCTGTTGCCTCCTCTTTCCTAGCTTTTCTCAGTCAAGGTCACTGGGTCCCCCATTACTTCTCTCAGCATAGTGTCTCCTGGTTAGCTCAAGGCACACATGCTCTGTACCACGTTGGCCAGCTGGTGTAAGAATGTTGTGAACTTATGAACCATTCCCTCGTCCTTGGCCCCAGAATGCCCCACAGCCTCACCTATTTTCTTAGGGTTCTGTGGACCCCACTCCTGGAAACTGTTTCTTAAAGTGTGTTAAATGTGTTAGAATCTGTTAGAGTTATTATTCCTCATGATGCTTTTAAATTGTCTCAAGTTTTGCCAGTCAGGACCCCTTCTGGTTGGCCTGGTGTCCTAGTTGTCACTCCCCATTAGATAGATTTAGATAGCTTCCTTACTTCCTGGCACAAGAGCTCTGAGGCTCACCATGCACTTTTTTTTTTAAAGAAACCAAGATATGTCACTAAGTGTGCTCACTGGGGTGTCATTGTTCTGAGAAAGATGCTGCCTTTTTTTTTTTTTCCCCCTCTTTTTAGAATTTTTTCTGTGGTTGATAGCATAGTAGAGATGAAAGTAGTGGGCAAGAAAATCTCTGCCTGGTTTCCAGCTGTTGTCCAGAATTGCTAGGGATATGTATTTCCTGAAGCTCCGCATTTATTGTGCTCCTACTTGGTCATTGGCCTCTCAGGCCCTGGCAGTCAAGCAGTTGGGGACATTCAATTAAAAATAATTCCTCCTTGGGACACCTGGGTGGCTCAGTTGGTTAAGTGTCTGCCTTCGGCTCAGGTTGTGCTCTCAGGGTCCTGGGATTGAGCCCTGTGTAGGGTCTCCTGCTCAGCGGGGGGTCTGCTGCTCTCCCTCCCTCTGCGCCCCAACTCATGCTCTCTCCCTCAAGTAAAATCTTAAAAAAACAATTCCTCTTTTTGTAGAAAGAAAACATTTCAAAAAACATTTCCTGTGAACTTGATTCGCTCATGGGTCCTTTTCTACCCTTCGTTCCAGACTTAAAACTGCAGGGTAATAATTCTTTGTTATAGAAACTCCAGTAAAAAGCTATTAACAGAATTGAGGCTATGTCTACCACTCATTGCTGTATATTTTCAGAAGTAATTACTGGCTGTTTTTCAAAATTAAATTAATTATCTTAATGGAATGCTTACTTGTCTAAGTTTAAAGTTCACTCCATTTTAATGTTTATTCTCTTGAATGGCCCATCAAGGGAACTCGGGAAAAAAAGGGATTTTTATTTTGTATTGTGGTTTGAGATAAGAGAGTGTTTTGGGTTTTTTTTACCTTTTTACCGCCCCCCCCTTTTAATTAAGTAACTGAAAGGTAGTAACAGCCTTGGGAAGCTTAGTGAGAATTTTTCCAAGATACGTTATCTTTCTTGGTAGGTTTTTCTCAGTTATGGTTACATAGAGTGTATTTTATTTTAATGCTTACTTGGTACTACATTCTATGTCGTTCTTTTTGATTTTTGGCTTTTTGTTTCTTATAAAGTCATTTTTTAACTTGTTTAGAATTATATGGTGATTTGTCTCAAATTATTTTAGTAACAAGTCAGTGTTGAACTATGTACTCTTAATATACATTGCCTTTCCTTCCATCTTTAAAGAGCAAGAAGTTTTATGTTTCTTAGCAGGACTGTAGTAGCATAAAGTAGTAAACCTTGCAGGTTAATTGCTCTGTAATTAACATGGATGGGGCGGAGACCAGAGGACACCATGGGGCAACTTCAGCAAGCTCTCCTTGTGTTGTAGGGCGACCCGTTAGGTTATGCTGCTCTCAGCTTCTGGAATAATATTCAGTGAAACTGAGTTTGCTCCCTGGTAATCTGCTTTGAGTGTTCCTCTGTCAATGAGAAGACTTGACAGAGATTCTTTTTTGTATTGAATTCTTGAATGTTATTTGAAGTTTGATAGATAGAAGCCATTTTATTTTTCAACCTAGGAAAGGGTGGGGTTCAGTTGATTTGTTGATGACTCACTGCTTTTATTTAAAGAAGATGGTGTCTTATATGTTTGTGTAATTGGCTAATCAGGAGTCATTATCAGTGTGCATCTGGCACTCTACTTCTAGGATAGTTTCTAAGTGTGAACTTACAAAGAAGCTTAAAAATGACCACCTAATACAGAAAGCAGTCCATTTCATTGATGTAAACATTTTAAAACATACTAAATTATTTCTGTATATCTGTTTTACATTTTTATCATATATCTTTTGGTGACTTATTTAATTGCATTCTTATTTTATAATTTATATTTTAAACACTTGATAAAGATTACTCCTTTCTACCAGATGCCTTACTGAATATAATTTTTGGTTGATATTTTGTATGTATAGTGGATGACTTATGAAATGGGTTCATGCTTAGCCCCTTCTCATTCTTTTTTTCTCTCCTAAGTTCAAGGCATATTCTGTTCACCAACGTGATTATAATTTGGATGTTGCCATTCTTAAGATCTATGAAAGGGCTTTACAATTTTGGTACAGTAACATGTGAAACGTTAAAACTCGTCAGTGCAGTATGGCATCCTAGAACAGAAAAATGGCATTAGTGGGAAAATCAGAGAAATCTGAATAAAGTCTGTAGTTTGATTAATAGTAATGTATTATGTTAATATTTTAGTTCTGATAATTTCTGTGGTTATGTAAGATACTAACTTTAATGGAAGCCAGGTAAGGGGTATATAGGAACTCTTTTCAAATTTAATTTATCAAAAGCTTTAAATGTATGACGAAGTAACATATGAATAAAAAGTGGTAAGTTAGGTGCCAGTGATACAGAGGCTGGAGGCTGGTCTCTTCTCTCCAGAACAAGTCAGAGGTCTTCTTAGGCATAAAAAGATGGATAACAGTACCTTTCCAAGGCAGCCTTTGCCAGTGAATGATACAGGGAGTCCGTTGCGATAGTAGACATTTGGGATGTTTGAGAGGCCATTGTAGAGTGGGTGGGACATGAGCCGGGATGGATGACTATAGCTTTGTTAGGTGAAGGTGAGGTGGTTTTAAGAGATGGGAGATGACCTGAATTGAGGGGGAAGACATACCAGTGGTGATACAGGATGAATTCATTGGAATTCAAGTGAGCTAACAGGAGGCTTGTTCTAATCAGAGTATGATGAGGGTCTGATGGGTATGGTGGTGGTAGAAATACAAGGAATTGAGAATTGATAGGATTTGGTGATTAAGGATGTAGGAGCACAGAAGAAAAACAAATCAATGGTGACTGGTTATCCTGAGCCAGTGGATGTTACCTAGGATGTTTGTGTTAAACATTTCTGTTTTAACGTAATGCTGGACTGCCAAGCAGAGTTATGTGGCAAGAAGTTAGACCTGGGCTACCAGAGAGTGGGAGAAGAACAAAAGATTAAGGACTGTTAACTCTTCAGTGAGGAGAAGAAAAAAAACAAGGAAAGCTAATGGCAGAACATTTCAGACAGGTAAGAGGGGCCTTGGGGTCACTGCGGTATTCCCGCAGCAGGTAGAGGAAAGTTTCAACAAAGATGTACGATCTATGGCTGTGTGTATGTCACGAGAGAAAACTATAAAATCTTCAACCAGTTGCGGTCTGGGTGCTTATCAGTTTCCTGTGAAGGTTGGGTCTGGAATCCAGATTATAGGGAGTTAAAGAGGAAGTGTAAGTGTGTGTGTGTGCGTGCGCGCGCGCGCATGTGCACGCAGGAAGGGGTTCCTGAGAAGTGGAAAGAGCAAATTTACACTAGTTTTTAGTGAAGTTTGGCTCTGCAAAGTCAAGGGTGTGCGTGTGCACACACAGTAACTGAAGAGGGCAAAAAAGGTTATTTTAATTAAATTTAACAAACATTTATCAAAGTGCCAGTTATGTACAGGGCACACATTAAGGGCAGTGGAAGACACAAAAAGTGATTAAAATACAGTGTTTTTTCCCTTTTGAAAAAGTGCTACCCCAAGTTCTTTTGGCGTTCGCTTGGCAGTTCATCTCAAAATTCTAGGGCTGCTGGTATCCAGCTGGCTAGCCAAAGGCCAGAATCAGTGACCGCACAACTGGAGGTGGGGGCGAGCCCTAGACAGTCAACAGCATTGAAAGAGGAGGGATGGACAGCGGACATGGCCTGTATAGGCGGGGAACGGTCTTGGCCTCAGAAAGGTAAAGGGCCCCTCCTTCCTCAAAGATGGACAGATGGGGAGAAGAGGAGAAGCTGGTGTCAGGCTTTGAGGTGGGATGGTGAGGCTCTCAGGAAGTCTCTCCAGTGAATGGCTTATGCAACAGACCTGGGGTGTCTTTTCTGCCTTTGAAATGTTCCAGGTTGGTTGGAAAAATGAGGGTGATAGTGCTCATTTTTTGCCCTGCGATAGAAAAATAGAAGTGAAACACCTGGATTATTGAAGGTATTGTTTCCGACTGAGGCTTTTTTTTTTTTTTTAATGTCTAATGAAATCGATGTACATACTTTGAAATTGCCCAGATATTCTGAGTCTCAGTGCGTGCAGGGAGCCAGGGTTTGCGTCAGATACAGACTCGCAGAGCTTAGTGTCTGGGAAGGGTGATAAGATAGACACATTTGCAGGCTCTTAATAAATGCTCACCAATTGAACTCTGATCTGAGGTACAAAGTGGCTGCGTGCCCGACCTACACACATGAAGACTTACGAGATTTAGAGCAGGAAGGGAATTGGAGCAGTTTCTGGTGATTGCTGTTGAATAAGGTTTTGAAATAAATTTGCCAAATATTTGCCTTGTTTTCTTCATAGACGTTATTTTCTGGACGTTGAGAAAATACGATCATGTGCTCATGCTTTTTGGTCACAGCTAAGTAATAGTGTATAAAAAATTACGAACATGACTTTGGCTACTCAAAAGGAGAAATACACGGCGTTGAACTATCCAGTTGGGTGGTGCTTTGCGGGACTGTGGGGTGGCTGTCAGTTGGCGGAATATCTAGATCACGGCTCTGATTTTTCGATGTTATATATGTAAACTTGCTTTAAAAGTATTAGTATCTTTAAAAAAAAGTGTTAGTACTTTATTTTATTGACTGTATTTTAAGTGCATGTAGCCAGAAAACAGTTGCAGGTCACTTGGAGGAAAGAGCTAATTAGTGTTGTACTTTGACTTTTATAGTCAGACACAAGAAGACGACAGGTAGAGGGGAAGAGGAAGGAAATAAAAGTGATTTGGGGAGGAGGAAAAAACCATTCACTTTTTTCTTTGAAGTATTTTCTTTAAATATTAAAAAAAAGGCATTTCAAGATCCTTCTTATCGGTGAAGGGGGGCAGCATACGCGGTCCTGCTTGAAAGATTCTAGAAGACTGTTGGGCTATCATAGGATTGATCTGACAAGTGATTTACTTGAAGGCATTAATTAAAATGCAATCGCTGCAAAAGTTAGTCTGAGAATTCCTCAGCACTTCTTCTCCTGGAACACCATTAAGCAGGTCTCCAGTGGAAGTGGGTTCCTGTGGAAGGACATACTTAACTTGGGAGATCTCCCCTCACCTCCCTCTCCTCCTCCCCGCTCGGAGGAGGCAGCCAGGCCTGCCCAGAGCAGTTCCTGTAGCCCAGCGTGATGTGGCCTCTGCTGAGGTCAAGCACTCCGTTCCAGCTCTCAAGGGCTTTCTCCATGTGTCGCCAGTGTGCTGGGGAAAATGACTTGAAACTCTTGTCAGCACGGTTACCGGTGCATGCATCACAGTCCCACTCAGATAAACCTGTCACAACACAGAGGCGGCCGCTGGAGAAGAGTGCGAGGGCAGGCCTCTAGCTTTCCGTTCGAGCATCACTAAACGTGCACAGAGTGCCCAATTATTTCAGCATTATTGAGCAAGCCTACAGGAGGACCCCAGCCTTGCTACATTAGATTTTCTTTAGTAATTTGCTCAAGTACCGCTGAGGACACTTAAAGGGCTTAAAACGGTGGCTGCAACCAGTTTCCTTTTCTGGGTTGTTAATTCAGGTTTTCTCTTTCAAATTAACTCTCGCTGCATGCTGTGCAGCGGCTCTGGGAGAACTGTTTAACACTAATTTTCTCAATTTTCAGCTTTTTTTGTTCAACATAACTGCTTTAACAGTTAGTCACGTATATGTTTTGATTAGAAATGTACGCTAGCAAGGCCATATGTTTGGGAGAACAAAATACAGACATTTTGTTGAAGAAATCTGAGTTTCAGCTATTAAAAGGTACTTAGCTAATTTCACTATTTAAAAATTAAGTTCCTTACAGTAGGGTGCAAACCCCCCAAATCTAAGTTAAAAAGAGCATTTCTCCACTCTATGTCTCCCTCCCTCCCTTTTCTAAAAAATCTGTATATGAAGGACAAATCCTTCGTGGGTGCTGGGTATTCCGTGATCTTTTTGCACCTCGTTTCTTTTCAGGGTGGGGGGGGGATGCGGTTATAGGGAACAAGTTCAATATCTTTGTCTCATTCCTCACAGCAGCAACAACTCCAGGCCCAGCATTTATCACATGGACATGGTCTGCCGGTGCCTCTGACCCCACACCCTTCGGGGCTTCAGCCCCCTGCCATTCCTCCCATCGGGAGCAGTGCTGGCCTTCTGGCCCTCTCCAGTGCCCTGGGAGGCCAGTCCCACCTGCCAATTAAAGACGAGAAGAAGCACCATGACAACGATCACCAAAGAGGTAAGTGATTTTCTCCAGATGTCAGTCTGCTGTTACCTGCCTGCCACCCAGGGTGGGTCCTGGATACGGTTGTTTATTCTGTCTCTGGATTTAATTTTCCCAGTGACTACACAAAGGATTTCTGCTGGAAGGTAAATGAATGATTGGAAGCAGTCTTTTTCCAGAGGATCCCCTGGTGGTTGGCAACAGTGAATGCAGTCCCTAAAGGCAAGGGGTCCTATTTCCTGGTTATTGCCTTTGATCCCGTGCTCCCTCCTATGTTCCCCAAGTCTAAATCAGTCGTGAAATCCCACAGTGTTCTGTGTTTGAAATAGTGAGTGGCATTAATAGCTGATTTCGACCTATTCTATTTGGGGAATCTACTTTGGGGAAGGCTTACTGACAAAGACTCACTTGATAATTTGACAGTCAATTATTATTTATAAATCAGATCAGCCTATATGGTGCAGTAAAAATCTCTCAGGTAAGAAAACAACTTTAGTAGTCTTAGTAATTGAGAAAGTGCAGCCCAAATTAATGAAATCTGTTGGTTTAACTACCTCTCTTACACAGGCTGTCTAGAAGCTTGAAATTAACTCATTTCTTCCTATAAGAACAACACAACTATTTATGCTCATAACTGATTTAAAGGACAGTTGTGCTCCTTCTAGATTGGTTTTCTCCCTCCATTAAAGTATCTGAGTGGTTCAGAGATACTTGATGTGACCATGTTTATATGGTGCTTACTAAAAATTTTTATTAGCTGCAGAAAAGCAAATGAAGAAGTCTCTCCCAGCATTCCTTTGTGGGAATTTAGTTAGCCCATGGGTGGTTGATTGGTTAAGAAGGGTGTGGTTATAATTAAAGCCTCATATCTACTCCTGTTTCAGTGTCATTACTGTGAATTACAATCTTGGGTAAATGATTTTTATCACATAAATATAAATTTCCCATATCTGATGTTGGAAGCACTGTAATATTTCCCATCCAGTTACATTAATGCTATGATGCAGAGCTGAAGCTTGACTGTGAACACTTTTTTAAGTGGACAAGTTGATAAGGAGTATAAATAATCTGAATATACAGCTTTAGTTTCTGAAATTGTGTCAGAGGTAGATTGGCGCTTTGTGGATCTCGTGGAGCAGTATTAATAATTAACTTTACTGCAAAGATGACATCTGTGCCATTTATTATTTAGCAGAGATCAAGTTTGATAAATGTATGATTTTATGTAAACTAACTGGTACTTTTCTTTTTTCTTCTTCCCACCACCTGTGTTGCTGCTCTTTGGCCTGTAGATAGAGACTCCATCAAGGTAGGACTCAACTTCACAGATGAAGGGATGGCTTAGAAGGTCTCTAAATGATTTGAATAAATCTAGCAATGATGAATTCTCTGAGATTTACAGAATGATTTGGTGGGCTTTACCAAAATGTGGTTAACTGTATTTTTGACTACTATCAGTTGTGTGTGGTTGAGATTTTTGACAATATTGGTCTCATTTTTCTATCACAGTTGGATTTGTAGTCCAGGATGGAACTATGGAAAATCTGCCTCACATTGCTTCTTTCATATGTCTTGCTTTGTGAGGAAGAATAACTTTTTCTCCAGTTATGGTTTGACTATAAGATAAAAATGAAAAGTAAATAAATTGATTTATAAGAAAAATACATTAGTCTCATTTTAGAAAACCGTTCCATCCTACAAAACTCCCTAACAAAATGTATGAAAGCATTCTTCTCTGCCAGAAAGATATTTATTTATTTAACAACATTTTGTGTTCCAGTATAGCAAGTTATTCTCCTTAGGGTTTGCATCTCTCTTATCTGCCTCTCTATCTCTGTACAGACAAGTTGTAGGGAAAGAGGAAAAGTATGTAGGAACTAATGATTTGGATGTGCTTGTGTAACACCAGAATGGGATGTGCTAAGGATGCCTGAATTTATAGAGTAAGCAAACAAGAAAAACTGGCTACCACGGCAGGAAATGAAGAAAATATGAAAATTGCTTGATCACTTTTGAGCCAAGCACAATGTAAATATGCCACTGTGTTATGCGTAATTGCCTGTATGTATGTGTTCTGTAGAGATTAAAAGGATAAGGCAGTTCTCAAGCACTGGCCAGTGCACAGATGCTGTCAAGTCCTTTCCTTGTATTTTGCAACAGCTGTTTTAGAACATAGTCAGCTGCTTGTAGTTTTTAATGAAGTTATGCGTATGAAGACTAAAATCTTCCCCTGAAACCACCTGTGCTGTCACTTTGAACGCCTCTTTACTCCTTGTCTTTTTTTCCCAAAAGCCTTACATAATGGAAAATAAAAATTAAGTATCTATTTTACCCTTCAAGAGTCCTTGGAATTTGAAAGGGCGTCTCTACACCCATAGAAATGTCAACATTTACAGTTGGAACTGCACACACTGAATTATTTAATTATGCTTTTACAGTTGTGTATTTTGTTGTGTAATATGCATATCAGGACCTAGATTTTTAAAAAAGCAATTTTGATCTGAGTGTTCCACACATGTGTACTTAGGATGTGGTAGGTAAATGCCTTGACCAGGATTAGCTGATAGCAGCTGTTGGAAAGCCTGTCTAGTTTTTCTGGGGCCAATAATATAAACATTCCCTGCCTCCTTATGATAAATACATACCTTAAGGCAGGCCAGTGAATTAAACAAAAGCCTCCTCTCCTGCCCCACTCTGAGAAGACTGTGAAAATATTTATACTCCAGTGCACACTTTTGTGTCAATTACATTTTATATTCCCTTATGCCAGAGTAGGGCGTATTTTGAAATCATCTATAATCATTCTGGATGAGTCTGGGAGTGAGTGTCTATATAGCTAGAAGCCAGGGGGAAAACAAAGAGGAAATAGAGGTGGATGATTTGGCCTTGATTTATTATGGAACAGTAGCTATAAATAGATGTTTTTGTTGGGTATGGTTCTCAAGATTTGAAGTTGTGTCAGTTTTGGGGCTGTGCTCTGGCTTTGCAAGGTGAAACAAGTTTGCTAATTTTCGTAAATGTGTTCTGTGATGCTCAGAGAAGCAGTTAGTTGCTTGTTCCATTGATCGTCCTCATCCTCCCTTAAGTGGCTCCTGGTTAAGAGGGGCTTTTTATGATTGTCTGCTGTGTGACTTGAGATGGTTTTTATCTGCCAGAGCGTGTCAGTTGCCTGCAGCTGGAGTCAGGCTTGTATGAAATAATTTATTCATGCAGGATAATGCTCCTTAACATTTAACAGGTAATGAACGTGACATAAATTTCCTTCTTGCTTTTAATTTTTCCCTTTCCTCTTCTAATGTGCAAACAGGCAGCTCTGGTACTCTAAATAATAAGTAATTTTTGGCCATCTGTCAAAAGGAAATTTCAATACAAATTTAAATTAATGGTGCCTGAAATTTTTTATAGCTCCTCTAAAAGCCTCTAATGTGCAGAAAATTCTGAATCTGCTGGTAGTAATTAGTGTTGCATGTAATGAGGATGTGGGCAATGTTATACAGCCCCAGTGTAACATTTTGATATGGTAGCAAAATTTTGATTTATACAAGGTTGTGGATGGGTTTAATTGTGAGAGACACTTTAAAATGTTTTCTTGACGTTACAGATTATTAAACAGGGCAGATTTCAGAATAGCTCATAAAATGTAATTTAAACTTACTGTAAAGATTCAGGTAATTAAGGTGCTTTACCTTTTTCAGTGTCAAGTAAAATGAGAGAAATTCACTTGTTGAAGTGTTGGGCCTTTTTCTTCCTTTTCTTTTCTCTTCTTGGAAGTTCTGTGGCCACTAAACCACATGCTATTGGCTTTATTGATCTTGTTTTCTATAACTCCAGTAGCCAAGTTCATTCCTAAGCCTTTTATTTACAGACCTATATCTGAAGTTTTTCAACAAGGGTAGAGAATGTAAATATGAACCTAAAGGAGAAAGCACTATGAGAGCCCAAGAATCAAGTTTATTTGAGGAAGAGAAACCAGAACGGGGTGTATGCTAGGGCTGTCGAGGTAAGGGTCAGGGCACCTGCTTGTCACGTGGCTATCTAGTAACTCCATGTGTCCAAAACGAAGCCCCAGAAACATGGACCGTGATCCACTCTTGTCCTTAGTGGTAGGTTGGAATGCCCAAATTTAGCTGTCCCAAGAGGCCCCCCAGAATGAGTCTCCCGCCTTCCTCTCCTCACTGGCGACTTTCTCACCATCTTCTGGAGTGTTTAGTACTGTTTCTCTCATCCCTTGAAACAACATAAGCGAAACCAAGGAAGCATTTTCTAGGGTGGTGGAACCTTCCAGTGTTCATGCCTCCTGAGGGCAAAGAGGTAAAAGTTGATTGGCTCCAAAGTG
The DNA here is from genome assembly GCF_010015895.1 of Lontra canadensis. Classification (NCBI taxonomy): domain Eukaryota; kingdom Metazoa; phylum Chordata; class Mammalia; order Carnivora; family Mustelidae; genus Lontra; species Lontra canadensis. Next base: position 18,954,777 of record NW_022631025.1, read on the forward strand.
GTGACAGAGCACATATTTCCACAAGCTGCCAGGGGCTGCCCAGTTGCGGGTGGTAACAGTTCATGAGGAGAAGTCATCACGTTCCTCACATCACTGTCCATTCTCTTCTGAGTGGCTGATGTGAGGATAATGATTCAGAGCTATGGAAGCTAAGTTACCCAAAACTTGCTGGGGAATTTGAGGTTGAGAAATTAGTCTTATTACCCCCAAATGTCTACACGTCTCTAATGCCCTCTATGGGGCATTACTATACCAAATAATGGTATACAAATGAAGACAAGTTTCAATAGAAATAGCAAAATTCACTGTCACCAACTATTGATAAGCTCCACGGCCCCTCCCAAGTTGATATTATTGTGCAAGCTTTATTACTTCATTGGTCCTTTTAATGTATATTTTATATCCTGTTTTTTATCCCAAATGTCATAACCTCGAGTCAGATATGGGAAGGATTTCCCATTTTTTTATTTGTAAAGTGGAGCATAAGTACATTTTTTTCCTACAAAGTGGTAGTGCTTTTATTATTTCATTGGCTTGTCTTCCCCAAAATGCTAAGTGCCTCATCAGAGTATGACCATTTTTAGTGACTTGTACATTGCCAGATTAATCTCCAAAAACAGTGAACCACCTTAAAATGACGTGTTTATTCTCACACAATCTGCTAGTATTGAAATTTATAGTTTTTTGTAATTTTTGCTAGTGTAAGTATAGATGGTGCACTCTATCTTTCTAAACTTACATTTATTTTTCAAACTAAATGCTTTTCTATGAGTGTACATAGTGTGTGTTCCTTCCACGCCTTCCCGCAGCCCATGTGAATCTTTGTTTTTGTTTAAGGATTTTCATAATGATCTGTTTATTAGTCGCATCCAAGGCAGTGCCTGTTCATTCTGCCTCAGCTGTATTTTGGTGTTTGTTCTATGCGGATGACTAAAATTTTACATCATCATGTGTTGCTTTTCTTCTCGTCTCCGATTATTTTCTGATGGCGATAAAGGTTTATCAATAGAGAATTAGACTCAGGCTATTTTTACATAAAAATTCAAGTATGTGATTCAGGCCAAGAAAGCACTTATGCCTCGTTAGTTGGGTGTTAGAGGTGAAAGTGGGTTTTTAGCCTGAATCAGAATAACAGAATGATTACTTCTGTGTGCCACTTCGCTTTGTACATCAAAACTTAATGGTAAAGGTTCTGTTCCAGGATCTTGTGTGACCCATGTGACTTGGTGTTGTGTTTTGTTTTGTTTCCTGGCTCAAGGAGTATCAGTCCAAAAAGAGTGTTCCTTTTATATGTTTAACCCTTTGGCATGTGTTGTGTGGAAGCCACTTGAGAAAGAAATTGGGGGGGGCAGTGGGAGAGGGGATAACCAGATGGTCCAGGCAGTTGTGTTTTTTAACCTCCCCCCACCCACATGCAACTGTTTAAAATAAGAATGTTTGTAATTTTACCTTTCAGGAGAAAGCTTGGTGGGATTAATTTTCATTACTATAGGATTTAGAAGGTTGTGTTATAGAAAGACAAAGGCATAAAGTAAGAGGAGACTGGATTTAAAAGAGGAATACTAAGGAGAGAGTATAAACAAACAAAAAAAAAACACCACCACCAAACTTAAACTGTATTGGGGCTTGCGTTATGTCCTGTTTTTTTCCTTCAGTCATCAGTAATGTGAGAAAAGAAGCTGTGTAATTAAGGACTGTAACTTAGACACTGCATCTTATCCACTCTGGCCTCAGGAAAAATAAGGTGGATTCCTACTCAGTCCCACTGCTGCGTGTGTACCTCATAGTTCCAATTTCAACTGGAGGGCGGGTGGGCATATATGCTTATTAGTCTTTTTTCAGACATGAGGAAAGTCTTAGAGGTGTTAAGGTCCTGTCCAAGGTCACATAGCCAGTGCCACCCTCAAAGAAAAGCTTTTTGGATGATTCAGTCTGATTCTTTGCTAATAAAAATTTGAAATATACTTAGAAGTAGAAATAATAGTGCAAAGATCCTCCATATACTTAACATCAAGGTGTAAGAGCTCTCAGTTTTTAGCCACATTTTAATCTGTTCCTTTCTTTCTTTGCTGAAGTATTTTAAAGCAAACCCAGATAGCATGTATTTTGCCTGTATGTACTTCAGGATGTAAAATGAACACATCTCTTTAAATAATAGACATTTTTTGGTCTAAAAATAGATACCCAGTAATAGATGTAATGCCCCTAATCACTCAATAAAAGTATTTACTTGATAGCTTCTAAACCTAGCCTATAAGCAAACTTCTTTGATGATTTCCAGTAATTGGTTAGCTTTGAAATGGGGTCCAGAAAGGATCCATTTCATTTTGTTGTAATATCTTTCAGGTCTCTTTTAATTTAAGTGTTTCCTTCACTTTTAAAATTTTTTCCTGTGCCACTGACTTGTTGAAGAACCTGGTCTAGCTTTCTGTAGGATGGCCCATATTCTAGATGTCTCTGTGTGCTTTCTTGTGGTGGCTGGAATGCTTTCTGCTCAGTCATACCAGGGAAAGTCTTCTTCTTATGCTGGGAAAATGGGTAGAAGAATGATTTGCACGTAAGTGTTGGCGATGAACAGTTTAATGAAATTTACTAATAAACGAGGGAGTAAAATATCTAGAAATGATGCTGATCAGTGATAAATAGAATTCTCTTCGTATCCTTTAACCTTCAAACACAGACTGTGGTGTTTATTTGAAATCCAACTCCACTTTCCAGACATAAATATTGCTTAAGTCGGGGCTTTAAAAATGGGTTTTTAAGTAGGATTTTTAAAATATATTAAGTACATCTGTTTCCTTGTGGGTGGTGATCTATAGATGCTGTGTGCCCCAACAGAATAAAGTTCTCTGCCATTAAATTTTTAGCTCCTTGAGGGCAAGAATCTTAATCTTCTTTGTTGGAACTGTATAGGAAGACAAATCAAGGATTAGTTAAGATGGGAATTGTAATAGAATTAGGAAAATCCAGACCCTGCTAAGAATCCTCTCTCCCTCTAGTAATCTGTGTAACTTTAACTTCCTGGCAAGTCACTTTAACTTCCTGAATCTCAAAGATAATGCTTGGTATTTTTCCAAGCTTTTGGAATTAGATGGTTTCTTACGTAGTTCAATCCCATACTTTAAGTGAATTTTACAATAAAAATCTTATGCCATAGGGTATGTTTCATCAATAAAGTTGATCATACCATTAGCTACATAAACACAGTGGTAATTGTATTTCATTTTGGGGGTTGAGGGTAAGGGGATAGTTTAATATTTTAAAGTATGTCTCTTAAGCATTCAATGTTTAATTCTTCAATTTTACAAAATAAGGTAATTTGAAATTAAATGTTTCAGCATCATTGTTGCTTTTTTGTTCTTTATAGAAGTATTTGTTTCTAATGTGTATTTTATAATTTAGAGTTACTGTATCAGAGGACAACCAGGAACTTTTGTTCTGTGGGTTTATGATGCAGTAATTTGTTCAGTATTAATTGATACCTGCCTCTAGGCATGTGAGCTGTGTGAAACGTAACAGGTGCCCTAATTCCAGAAAATATGTTGTAATTGTTTGTTTGTCAGACAGATGAATAAATATCTTTAGGGCATAGCTGGTCCTCAGGTGGCAAGCATGAATGGATTAATGATGTGACTAGGGGAGACATGCTTGTTGGCTGTGCCCTCCTCCACCACTGATCACCCAGGCAGAACAAATAATAATTAACGGGGGCAGGTTGGTGGTGGGGTCCGCCTTCCCCAGCTGATTTTTGGCAAGGGTGGTTTCTTTTCCTCCATGAACCAGTCCTCTTCCTTATTAGATAAACATTGTCATCCTGGTGTTTAGTGTATATAAATATAAAAAGAAAAGAAATATAACTAATTTCTTTTATTTCTTAAAAAGAAATTTAAAAAAAGAAATATAAATTTCTTAATTAGAATGCACTCCATCTATTTCATGGAAATTATTGCATGGTAAAGTTAATATCTTAAATTTTTTGAATTTTTAGAGGGGCCCAAAACTTACTAAATGTTTTAACTAGCACTTTAATTTCAAAAGCATTTTTTTCTCAAAATGTAGGTGATTCATCCAAAAGAACTATTCCAAAGAATTGTTCACCATCTTTTTTTGTATTCTTTCAGTAATATTTACTCATAACTACTCTGGCAAAATTCTAAGATCACCTGGCGTAGCTGCATAGTCTCACTTCTCTGCTGGTAATGATTTCTTTTACTTGTATCCAACTTTTAACGTATTTCGTTCTATGTTGGTTTGGAGGAATTCATGTATCTTTTCGGTTAAAGTCTTCCTACACTTGGGGGCCATCACTAAGGGTTATATTTTCAGAGGTAAAGAGGAGTCATATCTAATTATTACCATGGCAGCTGCTCTGGGACAGGATTGAACACAATTTGGGTCTCATGAAAGAGGACTAGAAAGGAAGTGTGCTGAAGGCTGAGTAGTACTTTCTGCAAGAATTTTAGATTCTTTGAAATAAGCTTGCCATTAAATGCAAGTAATAAAATCATATTTCAAGACTAAATGCTGCTTAGATATGCCAAATCAAAACTTTAAATCTTAGAGTTGAATACTTAGTTGTTTTACTTTGAATCTAAAAATCGAACCAAAGTACTGTTACTTTAAGTTTATTAGATACATTATTCAGAACCAATCCCCGTTGTTTCCGCCTGTAGTAAATTATAGTGCTATAAAAAACATTTTGGGCTTCCCTTACTAGTATTGTAACTTAGATTCCTACTTATCTATGATAGTTGTAGTTGGTGATTAAGCACCCTCCTCCCCCCACCCAGGGGATCCCCCCAATGCCTGTGGTTGAGCGTGAGCCCCGTGGAAAACAGCCACATGTACTTGTGTGGAGCCCACTCCTGCATCGTCTCCCTTCCTTCCCTCGCTGTCGAATAGTCCATCCCCTCCGCAACCTCCAAACGTGCAAGAAGAGCTTATGCTTTCCTGTCCTTCGCCGCCCGCCACCCTTGTACTGAATTGCAGTGGGGTGGAAGTTAAAATGCCTTAAGTATTACTGTTGTAAGTGAGCTTTCTAAGATGGTGATAGGGTGAGCCAGAGGAATTCTTTTTCATGGAAATGGACTCATTATTTAATTGTATCACATCCTAAGGATTCTTGAATCTGTCTTTCAAAATTGGTACTTTTCAAGTTGCTGAGTATTCAGATATGAGGGGAGGAAGAGAAGGAAGGGGAAAAGTAAACCGGTTAGTGATGCCACCCAACGAGAGAGGCCATTAGGCGAGATAATAACACATTTTTATTTACTACTTACGGTCATTTTAATTGTAGAAATTTTTGACTATAATCTTTATCTCTCTTTAAACTTCTGTTTTCTTGAGCGACATTTGGCCTTTTGAACAACAAAATAAAATTGGAAATGCTAATGTTTTGAGCCAACTAAAGGCGGAAAATAAAAATGTCACCATGGTAACAAAGCTGCTTTCTAGATGGTTTCCTAAGATATGCCTGAACTAGAAGCAGATGTCTGATTTGAGAATCTTGCCTCCTTCAATGTAAACAAATAACTTCTGGGCAGGTGTTGGAAATAATATGGAAATCCTATTAAGGGGCCCTGGGTTCCTGTCAGTCAGGAAGCCCATGCCACAAAGGGGCTGGTTGTCACATAAAGGAGCAGAGTAAATTCTCATTAGGCTTGAGCTTTTCCCAGGAAATGATTGTCTTGGTGTGTTCGCTCTCCTGTGAATCTGAATGTAAGCTGTTGCTTCTACTGATCTATTCACTGGCTTTATTTTTCTCCTCTTCATTCCAGATCCTCCCTCGCCCAGCCAGCCTGTATTCTCCCCCTCACCCACCCCTTCCCTTTAGATTAACACTTGATCTGTGCTACTGCTCTGAGAGTTGTGACATTTGTGATTTTAACCTCCCACCCTGGGCTGGGTTGGGGGGGGGGGTGCGGGGCGGAGGAGGGGAAGTCAGTCTTCATCCCTGGGCCTGTTGGACAAAGAACCTGGCTGATTAGGCCACGGCCGTGGGCTGTTTGGAGGCAGCACAGTGAGCGACTGCCAGTCCTGAATACTGTTCTGTGTGTATTTACTTGGGGTTATATTTGTGTTAATTAAGCAGAAACTAAAAGCATGAAGAGGCAGCATTTTGTGAACTTTTTTAAAAACATACCTAGTTGTCTTGGTAAGCCTCTAAAACTGCATGACTATGTTAGCCCCCGGTCTCGTGATTTTAAATTTAAATTTGTTAAAATGAAATAAGATTTTAAGAAAAACTAGTTTTGTGGTTGCACTAGCCATACTTCCTGTGCTCAGTGGCCCAATGTGGCTGCCGTCCCCGTGCAGGTATCACAGAAAGTTCTGTTCGGTAAGAAAAGACTTTGGCTCAGTAAGGCTTGCTGGTTCCTGCTGTTCCTTCTGGTTAAAACCGACTGGGTTGTTCAAAGGCAAGGTTCCTCCGCATGCACGGGAAATAAGGGGCATGTGCGTGTTTTGGTTTTGTAGTGGCTTCTGTTCTGCTCAGAAATCGTTGATGTGGTCAGCAGCGCTAATACAGTGATCGTTAAATGGTTGTAGGTCTTCTTTTTTTCCCTAGTGGAACTGGTTGAGCAGTTTCACGTGGATCTTCCCAAAATGGACCCCCAGGAGATGCGTTTTTAATGTTTCTAGATAGAAAGTTGAGGCAGTTTGGTGGTGGTGGTGGGAGGGTTTGAAGGCTGTGCATAACGATGCCTCTTTATAATACTCGGAAGGTTAAATGTGGATAAGCACAAAACAAGGCTTCAGAAAAGCCACACTATTATTATGCAGCATTTCTCGGACTATAGTCCCTGAGACGCACTTCATAAAGCCAATAAAGCTCGCACTGGTGGTCTCCCGTTGCCCTAGCAACGGACCATGGGGCACAGTGTATGTGAAATGCATGAACATCTGTGAATTAATCTTTTTTAGTTTGTTCTTTTCTTGGCACTGATTGGGCCGCTCGGGCTTGTGCCTGTGACACTGTGTGTGGAGGGGTAATCTGGAGCAGTCCCCAGGGTCTTGCCCTAAAGTGGATGGTGGAATGGCAAGTGAAGGGAGATTTATCCTGGGTAGTGCATTCAGCAGTGGAGGGATTTGGCCTGACAGCACTCTCGGTAGGATGTTATTAGCTTACTTTCTGGTGCATGGGGAAATGAATAAAAATTTTTCTAGTAAATCTGGGCATTATTGGCTTTCTTGGGTTGCCCTGAAAAAATAATCTTTGGAGAAAATTGAAATAATCACTTGTGTTTCTACCACAGTGATCAAGAGTCGTCCAAAACCCTTGCCCCAGCCCCAGGCCCAGGTTTGGCCTGGGGATTATAATCAAACCATATTGGGCTAGTCAGAGGGAGGCTCCTGAATTGGGTGCTTAGGCTGGCATCTGTTTTCATAATAAAATCTTGTAGTAGCCTAGTCTGTCCTTATTTAGGAAATTTTAAACTAAGTTGGTGACATTTTTGCCCTTGGGAAAATGGAGCAAACGATGACTAATAGAAAATTAGAGAGAGGCATCCAGGAATAATACTTTGGTTAGGTAAGTTACTCCCCCACTCCTAACAGGATTGTCTTCAGTTCCTCCCATTTCCAAACTGGCACCCCCCCTCCCGCCCCCCGCCCGCCGCCCCAGACAGTAGCTCTGAGCCGCAGACTCTGTGCTCAGTTCCTCCTGTCAGTGCCAGATGCTCACTTGTGAACTGGTTTGCTCACCCTTGTCATTTTCAATTCCTTTCTCCTCTTCCTTTTTTCTTCCTCTCCCCTTTTTTGGTCTCCCTCTGTTATGGGTTGCCCCTCTTTCATCCCTGGGGAGGAATGAAAGAGGAATGTTACATAGGAATTGTCCCAGGTTGGAGGTAGTCTGTGTGTTCAGTTTGTAGGGAGAAGAAGTGCTTTAATAAGTGTATTAAGACAAAAGTCCATGGAACATGCTAGTCCATATGTGATTCGCTTGTCTTTAATATTGATGGTCATTTAAGTAGGAAGAACTAACTGTCAGTGTGGGTGTTTTCCTTTAGATACTAAAAAGGCACAACTAAACCCCCTGAGGCTGAGAGATTTTCCTTAGACAACTAACCCCAAGTTACTATTTTAATGGTTCCTGACTTCGAAACCTGTCGGTGTTGATACATGAACTTGAAAATTGAGCAATGCAGCCTAAAGAAAATACTCCCAAGTTGGTAGGTATCGATTTGGCAGCTGGAGGGCAAATAGGCCTGAACCGGGTCTTTGGGGGTGCATGGTAAACAGTAGATACAATCCCTTCCCTCAAATTGTTTTTCCATTAAAGGATGGAACTGAGATGTGCTGCCTTCGGAGTAGAATACAATATATTAATGGATGGTTTCTCTTTATTTCTCTGTGCTTCTGGTTAGTCCTGAGTTCTTTTAAAACGTGCATATGAAACTAGTTTAGGACCCCTTTTGAAGGCAGTCTTCCCAGGAAGCTGCCAGGGCTGATGCCTAAATAGGTGCGAACCTGGAACCTCTAGCAAATACCCACGGCAGTGCCAGTGGCAACATTCTGCAGACTCCCAGCCTTGATGGTGGGGTGTGCCTTTTCACTCGTATTCAGGTAGTGTTTTGTACAAATCAGCAAAACAACTGGACAGATGTTTTATCACTGGACTTGTGGGTGTTTGAACCCCCTCAACTTGCTTTTCAGGTGGTTTCTCTGATTCAAAAAAGATTTCTGTTGCTGCACTCAGTAAATAGCCCCATTTCAGCTCAGAAGAAATTGTCTTCTTTCAAGAAACTTTTAATTTTTTTCTTCAAGAATCTTTTTTAAAGTTACCAACTTTCTAGTTGATACTGGAAGCCAGGTCTCAGAAAATACACCAGTTACAGTGGTTATTAAAGACCTATAGGAGGAAGTAGAATTCTCTAGTTGTTCTTCGTGTCCTAGTCTAGTACTTGTTTTTTGAAAGCACAATTCTTTTTGCCAAGAACTAAAAATTCTTAGATCTTCTTGTGAGAAGTGAGAATCCTACAGCGATGTAATAAATGGCAGTGAGTACGCTGGCTGTGGTGAGCAGACATGAGTTTGACTCTGCTGTTTCCTTCACCTGTGTTTGACCAAGTGTGTTATGAGCAGTAATTTTATAATCTAGCTGTTTGGAGGCTGGAAAAGGAAAGCGAATACAAGTAATGTAGAAGGGAAAAGGTCTGTCACTAGCATTCAGATATTTCATTCTTACTGTATGGACTAGCCTAATAAACAACATAACCCTTCAGTTCTATTTTTAACTTTTTAATGTTTTATGTTTTTGAAGTGTTTAGAGAAGTAAAATGAGTACTTACGTTCCTGTTGTGGATCATACCTGGATCTGTAAAAATACCGAAGAATTTTTAAGGGAGAAAATTCCTGCATGGTTTTCAGATGCATTGCAGTGGAACGTTTGGCATAGAAGTGATCTCAAAAGATGGGGTTCCCAAAATGACATGCTAGCCCCCGTGGGCCTACCCCTAACATTTATGGGGCCTGGGAAAGAATACCAATGGAGGCCCTCGTACCATATGTCTGATTATTTAAGAGTTACAAATCCAGTTAAAAAATACACCTTCATGATTATCTGAAAGGCGAGGACTGAATTTAAGATTCTCAGGCCCCTTGGAGTTCATTGCTGGAACCACGTGGGCCCTCACCTGTGCTCTTGTTGTAGATAGCCCAGCTCTCAGTTCAAAGCTTTGCTGCATGCCAGGGGCTGCCCTCAGGTCCAGGTATGCTCAAATCCTCAGCTTAGTCTACCCTTGGGGGGCTCCAGAAAGACTTGGGTAAACCCTGCATGAAGGTCAGGAATGCAGGGTCCTGGTGCCCACCCAGCTCAGGGCCCAGAGGCATAGTGTGTGGGGCCATGTCCCTTTGGTCCTGAGGGAGGCATTCAGCTGGATGGGGGCCCAGACCCCAGTCAGAGTTCCCTCTTGCAGGTCGTTCGGTTTATGTATGACTTCACAAGCCCTACATTTAAGAGAAAAGAAAGGAAAGTGAGGATTTGGAATGGTTACATCTCAGAGTAATTCTTCATTAAATAAACGTCAACATTTTTATCCGAAGTAGGCCAGGGGATTGATGTTCTAAAATATAGTCATTTAGGAACAGGTACTTCTAAACTATGCTTTGTAGCTCGTTAATACATTTCTAATTATGCTTTCAAAATGCTCCATTGAAAATCGTAAATGCGTATTATACCTGCCGGCAGTGGTCATGAAAGGCAGAAGGGGAGCTTTTAAACTTGAACAAGGTGAAAGATAGTGGAGTGCCACGGTTGCTCATGGGTTGCCCTGAATGGCTGAGTAAGAGGCTGTCTGCTCCCCCCACCCCCAGTCCGGAGCATCGTGAAGCTTAGGCCTGTAGTGACAATACCAGGCAAGGTTAGACCCAGAAGGATTAGTTGTAAAGACTTGGCTTTCTTAGACTAGAGATTATCACCGGGAACTAACTCGGGTCATGATTTCTGTTTTCATCCGCTTTTGTTCCTTTATGTGCTTCTGCAGTCGGACAGCTGGAAAGGGCCGCAGAATATTTGAAGAGCCCTGTTCAGTAGTTTACGTGGAAAGTCATTGAATAATTCACATAACAAATGATTAGACAAGCACTTGTCCATCTAACTGAATTATTCTACATGTTTGCTGAAGCAGCAAAGGAGGAGCACAGCGTTTCCTCCTCCAGAGGGTATACAGTGGCCATATTGACCCATCTAGTTATTGGGTTTCAGCCTTTTGTTGACATTGTTGTAAATGAAAGCAGCCCGGAAGAGCTTTGGAGCAGCTGGGCTGGATAATTGTGAAGGATTCATGCTTGTTGCTGTTACCCCCAGTGTTTGCAGTGGGTTGTTTGCTTTGACTTTTGTTGAACTGTTGACAAAAGCATTAGATACAAATGGGAACAAATAAAGTGGTGAGATGCCAGGAGGGCTTGGCAGGAGTAGAGGTTTTCATTCCGACTTAAATGGGGGCTGTCGGGGCTGTCGGAACTTATCTAGATGCGAAATGGAAGGTGTATTGTGTGTGTATGTGTGTGTGTGTGTGTGTGTGTGTGTGTGTGTGTGTGTCTAGTTTTCTTTTCAGATCCTAAACTGGAAAATAGTTTGCTGTTTATGTACCTTGGCTCACAGAGGTGAGAGATTTGAGGAGGCCACCATGTCATAACAACCTTTAAAAAGCCATGCTAGACTTCTTCCCTTCGGATGTTTTGCTGGTCAGGAATGCTGTAACACAAATAGACAGTTTCTGGATTTCCCCTTCCCAACTTGGTGGGGGAGGGCATTTTTAATACTGGAAGTATTTTGGATTGGGGAGATGGCACACATGACGTTTAGGTAGGGAGGATTAAGAAAAACAGTATATGCTAAAATAGTATAGCTAGCAAAATGGAAGTCATTTACTGGAACGCTTTTAATTTGGCTTAAACAAAATACTCTTTTGTATATTCAAATGGGAGTAGCTCAGCTGTTGTGAAGCCAGAAAATTAATGGTATTTTGAGTGAAATAGCAAAAGCATGTCAACAACATAGCTGCTGATGATAATGCTGGCATTTTATTCATGAGGAATTATCAATGCAGGTTACTGGACAACATAGTGTGACTGAAAATGATTGAGTGTTGGAGAAGCTGCTGTCCTTCTGCTCGATGATTTCATTTTGCATTTGGTCTTCCTGGGGCTTCATTTGTGCATGTATTTTCCCTGTCACAACCCAAAATATAAAGTCTTCTGGGATGAGGATTGTATGCATAGTTCTCCCTTTAAAATACCCGAATGTGGAAGTTCCCTTTGAGTGTCGACTCGAAAGCTGTGGATATGTTTTCAGTGCCCAGGTGGTCAGTGGAGGTGATGCGTGTGCTCAGGAGAAAGGTTCCTCTAAAGAATTGACTGCAGTGAGTCTATGGGAGTTGTCTAAGGGCACCTTAACCAACAAACCTGACCACCATGCAGTTGATGATGGCAAGTAAAGGATTTGGCATACCTCGTGAGGCCAGAGAAATGTTTACAAACCTTGAGCAAGAATAGACAAACTGTATTTAGGAAGTTAAATGCCCTCTAGAGCAGTGCGTTTCAGTGCTGTGATTAATCGAAAGGTTTGCTAAAAATGTATGTGGTCAGAATAGTTAAGCCATGCCTTTGTGTGTTTGGTCTTTAATTTCGGTTCGAAGCTCTTTGGGCACCTTCGTTAAGATCTCCTTTGGTTGGTACTGCTTTGTCCACCGTTGGGTCAAGGAGGCTGGTGCTTCCTCTTCTGTGTTCCATTCCCCTTTGGAATTCCCTCCCCTGCTAGTGACAAAAACGATGGATGGTACCTTTGTGTAGTCGCTCTTCTTTGGTTCTAGTGCCTCGTGACCAACTCTTAAGGAATTAAAGGAGAAAAGGATGGATTCTCAGTTTATGCTAACAGTGGGAATGTTCAGTTGTTTTAATCTTTGCAGCAGTTGTGGTCCTAGAGACTAGTAATCATTTGAGCAGTGGAGGTGACCTTATGAGTAAAAGGAGACGTGACCGTACTCTCCAGTTTGCCAAAAAGAACTGCAAGATGAATGCTCTCTAGGCTTCAACTCGTAGGTGATATTTTGCCAACTTCAGTAGGAGGTGATCAAGTGCAGGGATGTAGATGTGAAGTTCGTGAGGAAGAAATCCCCGAAAGGGCTGGTATGGGATGGGAATAGGTGCATCCGTGGGCCTGAGCTGTTGACGCCTCTGACAGAGGTTAGTCCTCGAGGGAGGAGGCGGGGGGTTTCATGCAGGTTAGAAAACAAGAAAAGACAACAAGGCAAAAAGTTTGTCATTAACAAGCTGGAAGAAGAAAAGAGAGAGACCTAGACTCCACAGACTTGACTCAGCATGACTCTGAAATTATAAGAGACCTGAGCAAAAACACAATAAAAGGCTTGCTGGCAAAAGGAGTGAGTTCAAGAGAAATTGACTTAAGCCGAGACAGGTAGATGGGCCTGCTGAGCCCCTCAGGCAGTGGTGGGGGCCACAGGCGCACCCACGACCCGTTTCACAGACAGCCCTGCCTTGGTTTTCCCTCCTCCTCTTTTCCCACCTCTCAATCATGTCTGCTGTGCTCTTAAGGCTGAAATAACATCCTCATAAAGGGTGACTCAGGGTGGCTCTTTGTACACTGTTTGAACCACATTTCTTCATATTGGGAAGCTGGTGTGTGTTGGGACCTGTCCACATCTGCGCGTGTGACACGCCGTGACCTCCATAACCAGCCTGCAGGTGAAAAGCAGTGTTAGGGATACTGGTTAGAAACTTAGGGTCTGGGATTAGAGGGCCTGAGTTCACACACTATCCTCTGCCATTTGCCAACATTGTGACTTTGGGCAACCTCCTTCTCTGTGTCCTCGTTACTGTAATGGGGCCCTGGTGGGGGGAGGTGGTAAGAGTAAATTTTAAGGGGTGCCTAAGACTTAGTAGGTGCCCCGTGAATCTTACTGTTAATATTTTTAGTGTACAATATGGATAATTTGAAAATAACTTGGTTTTATTTATTCTTTTGGGATTTAATATTTAAATCAACTTGCATTCCACAAGCAAACACCAGACTGACAGCAGAAAGCAGCAAACTAGAAAGAAATGTGTTAGGCTGTGGGGGAAATTATTCTGGGATTAAAATTTTGCTGCAGAAAATCTACAAAATGGATCTTGTACGTGTAGATGGTTGAGAATTAACTTTAGCTGATCCGAGCACATATTTAATTCCAAAGGGGATTTCGTGTTTCAGGATAGTTCAACCTCAGCTGAGAGCGTGACTTTTGTGTATTTTGCAGCAAAAACCACTTGCCACACATAACAGATGAAATTGGAGACCAAACCGGGAGAACCTTGTGGGTTCCTGTCAGTCTGAATAAAAGATATTCCCTTGCTGGGGCAGCAGTGTGCTGCTGCTGGGAGCACCAACTAGCCTTCGACTAGCCTCACACTAGCCTCACCAGGGCTGAAGGAGTGGCCCGCGGCCCGAGGTCCCACAGTTTACCTTGCGTTCTGTGGAGAGCCTCTTTTATTTTCATGTCAGATTATCTGTAAAATGGACTTCTCCCTCCAGTGCTGTAAACCGTAACAATTCTGGCATTCCTCTAATTGTGTGGGGAGAGGGAGTATACCCAATAGAGGCTTGTCGAGCAGGGGAGACTTACTGCTTTTCATTATTTTACTACTCATACACCTAATCCCTGTCAATAAGGTCGGCTGTATGGGGAAGAACACACATCCCTGCACTATAATACTGATTTATTTGCAGCTCCTTTTCTTCAGGCTGAGTGAACAGAGCAATCTCACAAGGCCACGAGAGTCAGTCTGGGTCTGGGCTTTGGCAGGGGAGCATCTGAGGGGGAAAAGGGTGTTTGCGGCATCTGGGGTACTGGGGAGTGACGGCAGTCCTGGGTTGCAGCAGGGGAGGCGTGGGACTGCCACCATCCCTATTCAAGAAGAGCTCTCGTAAAGGTGGACGTCGAGAAGGCCGAGGTTCACCTGGATGCTTTGTCTTCAAGTAGAGAGATTCGATTGACCTCAGTTTCTCTAGAATGTCCGTCTGGAAGATTTCATACAGCCTGTGCTTTTCAGGCTGTTGAGACAATATTTTACCTTCCTTTGCTTATCTTTTGGTGTGTACCCTTTCAGGGATACGTGCTCTGCTCTGCTACGTTGCTGTCTTCCAGACCTTACAAAAATGAGGGACCCCTCCCATTGTGGGGAGAGGGCACCTAGGATGTGAATTCAGATTACTCAGAGTCAGACTAGGATTTAAGAACATGCCATATTTTCTTAATAGGAATGACAGAAGGGCCAGAGTTCTGGAGAGCAGGAGAACACCTGGGCACTGGGTGGTGCTTGCCCTTATGGGGAGGGCTTTGGCTTAGCTAGGTCTCCCATGGGGGATGGGCAGTGAGGGGCACCTGAGCAGGTAAGGATTTCAGCTTCCCCACAGGGGCCACAGCCAGTCTCACAAAGTTTTAGAAGGAGTCTTTCAGATGACTCTTTGAGAAGAGAATTAACCTCATCTGGATGGTTAGAGCCGTCTTCCTGGCTAATCTGTTTTCTGTGAGACAGAGCACCTTGGGAACCATCAGGCCATATCTGGGGGCACCCCATTCTTACCACTCACCAAAACTTTGTTTTTAGGAAAGTCTAATCTCCACAAATGCTCAAGAATCCTTTGTGAGATCAACTGTACTTGAGAATTCTTGAGTTTTTCTTTTTACTTTCTCCTACCCGAAATGGCACTTTTGAGTGCTTATTAGCTCAGGTTTGAAATTTGATGAGGAGGGATTCACATTTCTCTGGTTATCGAAACTGAACAGCAACTGCGTTTCTTTGTAGAGATTTATTTTATTTAAAAGATAAGGAAAAGGAATATATGCTAGTTCAGAAAACCCTACAAAGAAAGACTCGATTAAATGGAAACTTTCTACAGCCACAATTAGACTTCTGTTACAGAAACAAGTACAAGGGAGGCCAGGTGGGGAGTAGAATGCTCTCAGCCCAGGGACTCAATTAAAAATGCTTTAAAAATGTAATTCCAATCAATTTGGATAGTCTTAGAACATTGCAAGATGTGTGAAAACATGCTTTAAATGCCAGCAACCAGTGAAAAGGGCACGGTTTCAGAAACCCTGCTATAAATTATGTGCCTTTGGCTTTCAAAAATGTGCAGGATACATCACTGAGATATTCAGAATAAATATCAGAGAGAATTGTATAGTCTTTGCATCCAAGAAGGAATGAAATTTTTAAAGAGCTAGTTTTGTTTGGGCTGAGATCCTGAATTTTTTCTTAGGGTTGTCACAACATTTGTTTTGGGAGATGTACAAATCAAATCTGATTATAACAAATATCATTACAACAAAAATATCCCTATCACCAAACAATTTCTAGACCCCAACCAATAGTCCACTTACTTAAAACAATACTGAATGTAACCTAATTCCATTAAGGCAAAATAAATAATGTGGGTTAGTCTCAGAGGTTTTTCCTTCATGATGTACCTCCTGGAATCCACATATGTGAATTGGCAGTAAGTGATTTCAAAAATGTTTGTTTACCTTTGGAATATACTGTATGATTTTTTTTTTTTAAGTATAGTTTTCCTTTCAAATAATTCTGTGTATAGGTCCATATCAAAGCACTTGCTTTTGTCGGAGGGTTCCACCTCAAATGAAATGTTTTGGTTTGAGTCCCTGCTTTGCATATTTTAGATTTTTATTTTTATATCTAGAAAATTTTGCATGTGTAACTTTCCCCTAAAAAAAATTTAAAGTTGCAGTATAATTCCCAGTTTACTCCTTGTAAGCCACCAAAACCATAGGCCTCAACTTG
Source organism: Lontra canadensis (assembly GCF_010015895.1). Lineage (NCBI taxonomy): Eukaryota > Metazoa > Chordata > Mammalia > Carnivora > Mustelidae > Lontra > Lontra canadensis. The sequence continues at coordinate 18,971,076 of NW_022631025.1, forward strand.
CTCAAAGGTAGTAAATGTGAAACAAAACATAGGCTCAAAATACAGTTATAGTGAGTGGTCATTGTCACATGTGAGTAGTTTTTGCCTCTGAGCCTTGGTGACAGGTGCTTCCAACCTGGCTGTGTGTGCGTTCCTCAGAGGGATGGCTTTGTAGACCAGGTGGTTCTGGTTGGCGGCCCTTGCCTCTGGCTGTGCCTGGGCCCATCGCCCTGGAATCTTCCCCTTAATTGCCCGCACCTCCTCTAGTCCCTTCACATGACACATGCCTGAGGCTTCCCTTCCTGTTGCGGGAGGTGGCCTGTTGCTTTCCTCGATGTTTATGAAAATTGCCAGAAGGCTGCTCAGTGTAGAGTGAAGAGGCACAGGCTTTGTAGCCACTGTCATTGATTCTAAAAACAACTCTGTCACCTGCTAGCTTTGTGATCTTAGTAATAATAATCAGCACTGAGGGTATGTTTATTCTGTGCTGGCTAGGTCCTTACCTTGCAGCTATCCTTTGGTTTAATCATAACAGGCTGAGGAAAGTGGAACACAAAGACTAAGACTTGCCCACGGTCATCTGGAATATAATCTAGCCAATGAGCTGATTAGAAGAACAGGGTTAGTCTCCAGCGCTTCCTCTCCACCTCCACGAGAGGGTCCGTTTAAATCTCATCTGAGCAGACCTTAACTGGGTGTGGGATCTTAAGCATGAGGATTAGAGGACGTGTATGAGGAGACCCAGCAAAACGCCTGCCGCTTAGGAGGACAACTGTGATAGTATCTGAGTTTCTTCCTTTCATGTCTGTCAAATGCACAAAAATCCAAAGCAAATAGATGCTGATTTTGTGCACCTGTAATAATGCTATTGTGATGCATTCACTCGTGCGGGGGCTTACGTGTCACACATCCTTACGAGAGTACACTCTTCACTAGGGGAAGGCATGTGTTTTTAATAATGGTGATTTGAGGCCATTTTTGTTACTCAGCATTTTGGAATGTTAAAACACAGTCCTGTGTGTGTGTTTTTCTGTTAGATTTCTCATATCCAGCAGATGTAGCCTCCTCCTCTTACAGCTCAGAATCTGTTATCTGATTAATTAAAATTTATGCAGATGAAAAACCAGACAAGAATTTCACTTGTAGCCTCATCTGCTTGTTGGAAGTTAATAAAAATACTCTTACAGTCATAGAATTCCCTAATTTAGGTTTTATAGTTCGTTGTCCTTTTTCTTTCATGAAGAAGCAGGGGTAGTTTTGCTTTTTTTTTTGTTTGTTTGTTTTAATATATATAACTACTATTTAATAGTACTTTCTGACTTAAGTATCTGTAATAATTTGTCATTTTTTAAAAAAGATTTTATTTATTTGACAGAGACAGCAAGAGAGGAAACACAAGCCGGGGGAGTGGGAGAGGGAGAAGCAGGCTTCCCACTGAACAGGGAGCCCAGTGTGGGATTCAATCCCAGGACCCTGGGATCATGATCTGAGCTGAAGGCAGATGCCCGATGGCTGGGCCACCCAGGCATCCAGTAATTTGTAATTTGTAAATTATGTATGCTTGCTTCCAGATGCTTATATTTTCAGTGTTCTGATTGTAATTTTTATCAGCTGACTTTTGAAGATTTATGACACAGATTGAGGAAGGACCACTTGTATTTCCTAACTCAGAAGCCCCTTTGGACTGTTCTCAGTTTTCCTTTCCAGGCCATTCGTTCCCTCTGCTGCTAGCCCTCCTCCCTCCAAAAAAGGATGACCTTGGTACTTTGGAACAGAAGAGATGGGGTAGTTGGGTAGGAGTCATGGAGGAATGAATGCTTGATTGCAGTGCTGTATATTTGTTGAGGATAACATGAAGAATTAAGTTGGGGGCTACATACGATTGTTACTTATACTTTCAGAATATCAAACTGGGGCCCATGGCTTGTTAAGAGCGTTTTTGTGCCAATTTCTGAATCTGTTTGGAACGAATTAAGAGAAATGGAATTTAATTAATTAATTAATTAATTTGAAGTGAAAATAAAGTGTGATATCGGGCTATCCTGTCAACCCACAATGGATACTCAATAACAGGTATTTATGACTGGGGGCTTTAATCATTTTCCGGATCCCTCTTTTGTTCCTTGTAAGCACCGTCCATGTCACCCTGATTAGTCATTCTGTTTCTTCTTTAAACACAACACTCAGCTTTTACATTAGAGAGCTGAGGTGAGGAGAGGGAGATGTGCCTTAGAATCCTCTACCAACCACGTTGATCTGATCAATTCACCGGCATCTCCTAAGTGCTTAAAGCGGGGCTACCGTGGTAGAGTGGCAGTAACGAAATGTTATTTTATGCTCATTTTAGTCTATTGCCATATCTGATGGCCTGTTAATTGCCACTGATGTTTGTTTTAAAGACTCTAATTAATGGAATTCTTCACTGGTTTTGGCTCACCGAAGTCTTTCCAACGCAGGGCACAACAGATGAAGTAAAAAACCACTGCTTTTGTTACTACTGAAACTATTCTGGTTCAGTAGTCTAACTCAGTGAGGGTACTTTCTAAAATAAAATATGTAGAGGGGCACCTGGTGGCTCACTGCGCTACGCCTCTGCCTTCGGCTCAGGCTACATCTTGATCACAGGGTCCTGGGATTGAGTCCAGGGCTCCTTGCTCAGCGGGGAGTCTGCTTCTCCCTCTCCCTTTGCCCCTACCCCTGCTTGCACGAGTCCGCGCCCTCTCTCAAATAAATAAATAAAATCTTTTTTTTTAAAATACGTAGAAAGAAGAAAAGCCAACTAGTGATAAAGTAGAGTGAGCACTGGACTGGGAGTCAGGGAATCGGCTGTGTTACCCAACCTTGCGTATGGTCTCTGTTCTCTCTCAACCTCAGTTTTCCCACTGGATTGCATGACTGCTTGCGTTCTTCAGAACCTAGAACTTAAGGCGTATTATGTGATAAATATAATGAAGTATTGTGAATTTCGTTTAATATTTGGGAGTATTTTGATGATTCAGTATTTAATAGCAGTACTTGATTGTGCAAAAGCCCCAGTTTATTAGTGGGCCATGTGATTTTTGTGCCTTATTTCATTTTAGGGTGTCCTTTCTTTTTCCTTCAAGATGTTAATTTTAATTATATGTGAGTACTAGACCACAATAACAAGGGACAGGATGACATGGTGGGAGCTTCAAAAATTTTTTTACGTTAATAATCACAGGTCCTGATAAACTGATTTCTTCCTTAAGCTTTTTGTAAGACACTTCTATATTTTGGATTTATAAATAACCAGTGCCAGGTTTAACTTTTTATTTATTTTCTTTTCTGGAAATAAACTTAACACTGAGCCTGTACTGTCCCCCATTTTTTAAGGTTTGGCATCCTCACAGTGAAACTCCTTTTGAATTTTGTAAGCTTGTCATTAATTTCACATCTGTATTAATGTAGCCTAATGGTGGGTACTCTCTTGCCTATGGAATCAGAAGTGGACAGCGTTAAGACATTTCACATTTACCAAACTCAGAAACTTCAGGAGGAAAATTAACAAAAGATTAGCCTTATCAGGTGCTCTTAGTAAAACTTTTTTGAATGCCTGTTTGTACATAAAAGTGCGCATCAGATCAGAAGCTTGTTAGCAGAACAAGTAGTGAGTGGCATGCAATTGCTGCAGAATTCGGAGAATATTTTATATTGTATGAAGTGCTCAGGTTTGTTAGAGAATAGCAGGAAATGTTAACTGTATTCTGAAATACATGGAATGAGGCGGAAAAGAAATTGGGCACAAGCCTTGTCAAGGATGCAGGATGAGCTTCCTCTATTTCTGTGTATGGACCTGCCTCTCTGATGATTAGAAACTTTGTTTCTTCGGAATCTTGACCCTGTGAATCTAATGTAACACAGCTAAAACTGATCTGTAGGCTTTAATCTGTATCCTTTGTCTGGGGTAAACCTCCTTGTTTATCAGCAGAATTCCATTACGTGAATCAGAAACTACATGCAGCCCTCATTCTATCCTAGCTTCCCCTCTTACATTTGTAGGACCTCAGACAAATCCCACTACTTGCTTAAGTATTAAAACCAAAGTGTTTGGACAGGAGCTTTAAGTTTCTTGTCCATCAGATTCATTCTGGGAAATATAATGTATTGATGCGTTAGAAAGAATCTTGGCTATACTCTGTCTACTGTGGTGAAAGGAACTCTCCATCTGCCATTTCAATGAACACTGTAGTTTGTTTTTCGTGTTCAAGTATACAAATTACAATAAAAGTCACTTTCATAGATTTGTTAGGTTTTGACAAAGGTCTTGTTTCCTACAAGGTTTTGTGGCAGAAGTCAAGGTCATTTGGGCCCAGCCTCTTTCCTCATAGAATGACAGGGACATACATACTGAGAATGTCATAAAATCTCTAGCTTTCATATTATCAGGTGTTGGAGCACATTTTCTTGGGAATTGGAGATACAACATCCCCATTGCGGTGGCCCGCTTCTAAGAGCATACTACTTTTCTAGCCACATAATCACAGGTATTTAGTGATTTGGTAGATAACTTATTGAGAAAGCTATATACTTTCTTTAACTGTCTCTTAGGGAGTATTTTATGTGTTTTTGTAATCTGATTTTTTTAATGACTTTTGGGCATGCAGGAAAATGTTACCAAGGGTAAAATCTTGACTAGCTTGAATCCCCTCACTTGCATCTCCGGTAACCCTGTTGTCTTTGTAAAGATCTCGTGCCGTAAAGAAGGCCACCCTGGTGCAGTGAAAGTTGACAGCACCTTAGAGTTTGGACCCGGAATGGCCATATGCTGTGGTTTTCTTAAGTTATAACTTCATTTTAAAAGAAAGGTAAAATAAGTTTACAGTCTCTCCTGAGACTGAGCAGGCCCAGCCTTACTTTCATCTACTACCTTAACCCCTGCGGTCGGTATCCTCTACCCTGTCCTCCAGAGAGCTCTGAAAACAAAGGGTTTGCATCTCATTTGGTAACCAAACGGAACTGACCCTAGAAATGTGAATGTTTGGCTCTGGGCTCTTATCCCAGAGCATGTACAGTAAGTGTATCTCACTCCAAAACACTGGATGTTTAAAGCACATCTGGCCTCTGAAGGATTTCCTGACGTGTAGCCTCTAAGTGCAGCCTTAGAGCTTGTGTGCTTATCTTATCTCTAACTTTGCCGCGGACAAGATGCTTTGAGGGCAAAGGCCTCGTCCTTTCCGGCTTTGAACATTCCTGTATTGCTGTCGGGGTGCCCCTGTCACAGCAGCCCTTTCTTTGTCACACTCTTGAATAAACCAGTGGAGGGAGGGGAACAGAGTTCAGCTGACTCAGCCCATTGTCCTTCAGACAAGTCAGTCCACAATTTCTTGTCCAGTGTCCCAGGCATAGTAAGTTAAGCCGTGAAACTGGGTTGACAGATAACTGAAGTTCTTAAGATGACAACTTACGACCTTTCCCTTGCATTTAAAATAATGAGAATCAAAATGCTCAGGCCTCTCAGAGTGGTGAGCTGAGCCGGGTGGCGCGGCAGGTCATTCCGTGCAGACCCCGTCACCCCGTCTTCCGTCTCTCAGGACTTGCTGAGTGCCCCCTGCGGAGAGAATATGGGAGATTTGATAGGATTGCTGTGGTGATATTCTTCAGCGTGTAAGAAAAATGAAGGAATACAGCACATTCACTTGAAGTTATAGAGAGGAGGGGCGGGCAGACTGGGGCCAAATGCATTTGTTACTTTTCTTTTTCCTTTCCTTTTCTTTTTTTGTGGCCCTAAGACTGGTTTTTGTCTTTTTAAAAGGTTGTGAACAAATAAAGAGAATGCAACGGAGACCTTATGTGGTCCACAAAGCCTAAAATGGTTACTAGCAAGCCTGTTGCAAAAGAAGTTGGCCGACCTTTGATACAAACCATTAATTTAATTCCCAGCCTAACTCCCTCTCTTTTGGATGAGTCCTTTCCTTCTTTGTGCCTATGCTTTGTGTTCAGGCGTCCCCCGACTCCGTGGTCATTCTTCTGAGGGCTTAGGTGATACATTTTGTGTGTGTGTGTGTGTGTGTGTGTGTGTGTTAAAAAGGTGCTTTTTATTCTCTTTTTAAATTGTCCTCAGGAGGAAATTTAAGTGAAGATGAGATGTAGAACTAAGCGGAGCGTAAGCATGAAGTTGAGAGTTGTTTTAATATTCAGATGTGGAGAGAACCAATTACAGGGCTTCCACGACACCTGTCCTGACTAGTTTTATGGAGGTATCATTACTCTGATCCCTTTATCTTCAACATTCCTTTGATTCCCCAAATTGTGTGCATAATTTGAATACCGAGAGCTATTTAAAAATATTAACTTGGGAAAATAATCTGTTGCTTTTTAAAGAAATGATATTTTAATTCATACCTAACTTACGTAATCCTGGAATATCAATGTAGTTTAGGATTTATATTGGGAACTATTCTGTTTTTTTCTAAATTATTTCGGTTATATCAATATGGTTTTTATATCTTGCTTCTTTACTCCATGAATTGATCAGGTGTGAATAATCTCACTGACCTTGTTGAATTCTCCTGACTTCATGTCAGGGTATTAGTGAAAATTAGTTCAGGTCTAGAGTCAGAATCCCTGAATTCCAATACCAGCTTTCCTTCTCGCTACCTCAAGCAGTCCCTGAATCTCACTAGACTTCTGTTTGCTCATTACTAACATGGTGGTGATAATAATATCCTAACAAAGTTTTGGAGAGGGCAAATGCGATGATAGGTGTGGAAATGATTGGAAAATTATAGAGCGATTTTTCAAATGTCAGTTGGTATTGGTGAAGCAGTAATGACTCTATGATAGTTTACCATTTATACATATGTTGATTCATTTCTTAAGGTATTAGACCTGATAAGGCTGAGAAGTAGAAAAGAATGATCTTGCTTCTTAATTTACATTATTTTCATCTATTCTTTATAGCTTAAAGAAGGGAAAGGGGCATATATTCTTATGGTACTTATACTTAATTAAATGGTAATAAGTTAGCAGTAGTATAATAGTCTTCTAAAACTTGGTGGTATAAAATGAAAACTATATGTTATATCTTTTTTTTTTTTTTTTTTAAGATTTTATTTATTTAGTTGAGAGAGCGCGTGAGAGAGAGCAAGAGCACAAGCAGGGAGGAGGGGCACAGGGAGAAGCAGACTCAACCACCGAGCAGGGAGCCCGAAGTGGGATTCAATCCCAGGGCCCTGGGATCATGACCTGAGCCGAAGGCAGACGCTAAAGTGACTGAGCTACCCAGGTGTCCATGTTGTCTTTAGTCTCTGTGTTAGCTGTGGGAAAAGTCCTTCTACCTGGGCTGGGCTGATCTTGTCTGAAGTCAGCTGGGTGGTCTAGAATGTCTTCAGCTGAGATGATCTGGCTCTCCCCCGTGTATTTCTTGTAGCCACCCAGCAGGCTAGCCAAGGGCTTGTTTTTTGTTTTTGTTTTTGTTTTGCAGTGGCAGAGTTTAGGTGAGCCTTCAGTGCTGTACTCTTGGCCAAAGCAATTCACATGACCAAGTCTAGTATCAGTGTGAGAAGGCACTACCAAACGGGGCTACAGGGAGATCCCTAAAACTGTGGCCGCTTTTGCGGTCAGTGTACACAGTGCTCTTAGGAGTAAAGGAAGATCTTCCCAAGTGGGAACCAGAGGAGAGCCTGACATGTGAGTCAAGTAGTCCTGTGTTCTTGTGAACATCTTGCATAATTTCAGTGCTTACACACTTCCATTCGTCATCACTGTACTAGAACCTTGGCAGCCTCACGATCCGACTGCTTCACAAGAAATAGCCCACGCCCAAACACGCACCTCGTGTGTTTTAAATAATGCAAAGAATATTGTTTCCAAGACAACTTTGATGAAATGTCAGCTTTCTCTAGGTTCTAAACCCACATGAGAAGCATTGTTATCCTCATCCCTGCTGGGTAATTTGTATACTGCAGGAGTTTGTTTGGAAACATGCCTGTTGTTCTTTAAAATATGCTTAATGCTAGATTAGAGAATAGATTTTTTTTTTTTTCTGTTTATGCAAGCTCATTTCTAAAGCATTTAAAATAAAGAGCTTGGGCATGTATGGTATTTAAAAACCCTTCACATGATGTTGTAAAAACAGATCAATTTCAGCATTAAAATGTTAGGAATTCAGCCAAGGAAAATTCAACTTGGATTGTATAGCTGTAATGATAATGTATTATAACCATCTTCTTCGAAAGTGATTGTACCAGTGGAGTTGAACCTGGTGAATTACATAATTTAAGAGTGTTTGCCAGAACACTGTTGTAGGGGTATTAGTCAAGCCTTTCCTAAACAAAAGCAAAATGAAAGATGGATTTTATTATGAGGTACTTAAATCACAAGAATTGTTGTCACAAAATACCTAAAGATAACTCATTTGAATTGAACAGAAGGTCATATGTCTACATGTCAGTTTTATCACAGTAACTACTTGGCAGAGTATTAGGATGTAAGAGAGCATGATTTCTAGTTTTTTAGCTTCTTTGGCTTGAATTAAAAATGAGTTTGCTTATTACTTTACCCAAAAAGTATTTCCAAGTCCAAAGTTATCTCAGAGATTGAGACTTTACTGATTTGAAATATTGGCTTTCAAGTCATTAGGAAGTTTACACCTCAGTCACAGTATTTAGGCATATCATTAATCTTTTTAAAACTTTTTTTTTTAAAGGAAAAAGCTCATATATTCTTGGTTCACACTCAGCCCAGTAGCCCTTTGTCTCAAAGGACCATACATCGCACGATGAGTACTTTTGTGGGTCTGTGGCATCTTGTCTGCTGCTGCCCTCTCCCATTCAAGATCTTGAGTAAGAGAATGTTTTGGAGAGTCAAGTTCATCATTTTGTAGCATAAATATTGTTCCTTTGGAGAAGTGCTGCAGGTTGAATTCCTTAGTACTTTCAGTGATGGAGATGAGGCAGGACTCTGAAATAAGAAGGGGGTGGGGAAACATTTATTTTAAAAGCCAGTGCCTCTGCCTTGACACTGAGACCACCTGGATATGTGAGAAAGTCCTCTAGACAGATGTTCTAGATATTCTAGATGTTCTAGATATTCTAGACAGAATAGTTCCCGAGATACTTCAGTGACCGTGTCACTGTTGCGGGGGATGGGGACAGGGAAGTATAATGAAGTGGGAGAGGAGAGGGCCACGTGAAGACAGGCAGAGATTGGAGCACGCGCCAAGGGTTGCCAGCAACTACCAGAAGCTGGAGATGCAAGGAAGGATTCTTCCGTAGAGACTTGAGCGGAAGCATGGTCCTCCTGATACCTTGGGCACAACTTCTAGCCTCCCAGGCTGTGAGAGAACACATTTCTGTTGTTTTAAACCACCCGGTTTGTGAGAATTTGTACCGCCGCCCTGGGAAACTAATCTAGCTCCCAAGAGTTAAGTTTATCTGTCAGTTTTGTTCCATCACTCAGTGTAGCAATTGCTGTGTGATGGTAAATACAGTGAGCATCTCCGTACGATAAGCTACAAAACTGTTCTTTGTTAAATGCTCTTAAAATATTGCTCTTTGGTCAGGAGCCAAGTACAGGCACTGTACTTAGGCTGTGGGGACACAGTGGTGAAAAGATGTCCTCATGGAGCTCACAGTTCATTGGGAAGAGAAGCATTCACTATAAAATTAAGAATTCTGATAAAATTGCCTCAGTGGCTTTTATGGAGCCTGCATTCTTGTTCCTTTTTTTGTCATTGTCTAGAATCCTAATCGACCTTTGGATGCGGCCTCAGTTGATGGGACAAGGTGCCCGTGCTTGTCATTCCCTTGGGAGTTAGCTGGCCGCAGAGATTTGTAGCGCCCACGGTCTTCAGCCCACATCCTCTGTGGTCCTGTGTGGTGGCCCCACCGAGGCCACATTTTCTCTCGTGTTGCCATCTTCCTTCAGAAATATAAAGTCGAGACTACACAGCTTCACAACTTTTCCTTTTCTGGAGGTTTTCTTTTTTAATACATGTTTTAATGTTCTTTTCATCTTACCTATTTACAGAATTTTAAGTTTTCATTTCCTACGTGTTTCAGGCTTCTCGGCCTAGGTAGAGTGTATTTGAACTCAGGTCTGTCAGATTAATGAAGCAAGCTCTTTGTTGTTCTCTTGACTCCTTTTGTGTCCTCTTTTACTGATGATGCCTCGTTGCTCTGTATACAGGTTGGTTTCTTTTGACAGCGCACAGGCATCATTTCCTGTGCCTCTTATTAAAATCAGAGGACAATCTTCCAAGTGTCTGCCCTGTTGGTTTGAGTTACTTCATCCTCGGGATTCAGGTTTCTTCCTATATAAAGGGAGGAGGTTGAAGTACACAGGTGCTTGTCAAACATTTAGTGAGCATGAAAGGCACACGTGGGTTAACTGCAGATTCTGATTCAGAGGGTGTGGGGTGGGGCCTGCAGCAGTGCCTTTCCAGCAAGCTCTCGGAGGAGATCTGCATGCTGCTGGACAGTGAGTGGGCCGTCCTCAGGAGTAAGCAGGGGACTAGATTTCCCCGGTCCCTCTCAGATAAAGATGAGCACATCCAGTCTTATTCAGTAGAACCTGCTGATAGCCGTGAGCTTCCCCTTGAGAAGGCCCACTCTGAGCTTGGCATTCCAGTGTTCTTACCAGCCCTGCTCGCTGCATCCCACCGGAAGGGGGCAAGGTACACTCGGTGCCCTCCAGTAGTGCTTGAAAGGACCTGCCATCTGCACTTCACGTTTGATAGCTTGATCCATTTTCTTAGACTGAAGCTAAACCCACTTTCTAATGTATAATTAGCCTCAGCCTTCAGGTTACATAGTTCTTGGTGTGGCTGTTTGCCTTGGGTTTCCCCATTCCTTCATCTTATAGTAATGATAGATTTATAACTGTCCTCATAACTATGATTAAATGTCTCAATTCTTTTGCTTTATGTGGCGTTCTTGGCCACTTAATTACACTACATTAAATGGTATGTTGTTGCTGTCAGTGCACTTGGATTGCATTGTGGATAGAGTCTTTGGATATTTTGAAAAATGTTCCTATCATACAATTTGAGCTTGTAAACAGAAGTGCTGAGCATGCATAAATGCGCCTTAAGAAATTATTTCTTTATTACTATTTAGTTGAACTGATGGTGACACTAAACATCAAGACTTTGATGTTTTATGCGGCATTCTTCCCCACTAATTAACTTCATTAGTGCAGTTAATTACTGGGGAAGAATACCGTATAAAACATCAAAGTCTTGATGTTTAATCACAGCTTAAAAAAGAAGTTTTATACTCTTCAATTGCCAAACACATTCCAATTAGCCAAAGGAAGGTCAAACATTTTGTTTTCCCTCTTCTGGTCTTCCAAGCTTTTCCTGTTCTTCTGGTTGACCATTGGTTACTTGAGCCTGAGTGTTAATCCTCTAGGCAACTTGACAGTGGCATGTGGAGGGTGAAAGCTCTTCCCACAAGCTATAAACCAGCATATCTGAGAGACTCGGTTTCTGCAAAAGGTGGTGAAGATTTCTTGTAACATGCTGATGGCGGGGGGAGATTACTCTCAAGGAATAATGGGTATTTTTCTCATGTACTAATTTTATGATTAATGTAGAACCACTCCATTTTCCTATATGTTACCCTTTTGAACCACCTAACATCTGATAGGCATATTTCTTTAATGAACTCAAGACTGCAAAGTTGAAGAAGGGGATACATTGCAAGGATGGGGGGCCCACAAAGTTGATTGTATGACTTCTTCCGTGAGACTAGTAGTCCGGCAACAAGAACAAGAATTCCTTCTCAGGTCATTTCCGTGTGGTGTGTATGTTAGATCAGTTTTTACTGTTTTTTGTTTTTTTGTGTGTGTGGTTTTTTTTTTTTTTAATCAAGCGGGGTTTGCAATAGCATAATGCAATTCAGATAAGCAATTATTGTAATTGACCTTGGCGATGAGTATCCTTGGCTTTTACCACAGTTTACTTAATACCCGAGGATGGCCAATTATCTCATAATACCCACTTTATTGAGATTATTGTTTTAATTATGGCACTCAAAATACATCACTTTGTCAGCATTGTGGAGTCTTGCTTGGGAACACCACATTCAGGCGTTCAGAAATGTGTAAAGAGCGTGTATTCTCATCTTATGACATGGTTGTGATTTTTTTCTCACTCTCAACTCCAAACTATGATTTGGAAATACGTTATTTCTTACCACTTAAATGTGGGTCCTTCTGGTGAGAACAGCCACAGGGAGATAAAGTCTGGGATGCTATCACTGCCTCTGAGCTAATTGTGCCCTCTGAAAGGGCTGGAGGTGACTTGGTTCTAACAGGTAGGTGGTTCAAGTTGATCAGGCATTCTAACTGACAGCAGTCCCAGCGGCTGCTGGTTATCTGAATACACCCTAGGTCAGAGGTTCTTAACTTTAGAGTTACGTGGGGGCTTGTAAAATTGCTGCGACCCCCTCCTCAGTCTGACTCCATTGCTGTAGGGCAGGGCACAGGTGGCATTTTGTTGTAGTTGTTGTTTAAAGCTCCACGGGGTGAGTCTGTTGTGAAGTCAGGGTGGAGAATCACTGCCCATTGAATTCCTCCCCACCAGTTTGTCTCATCTGTGACCCATTCCCAGAGAATGGACACCTTTCGGTCCTTGCTGCTCTGTGTTTTACTCTTCTCTTCTTCCTGCCAGACTTAGCCTAGCCTTCCCCCTTGCCTGCCGTCCCTTCAGTCCAGTTTGGACCCTGACAGCGCTTGCTCCTCCTTCCCATGCCGTGCCCGGCCTCCTGATCCCACAGCGGTCTCAGGGGCCAGCACCTGCCCCTTTTGAAACGTCTCGCCTTGCTCTTCTCTCCACGTTTTCTGGTCACCACCGAGAGATGTCTTGCCCCCCTGCTTTCTGAGTTTTCTTGAGTTGGGATCGACTTTATTCTTTAGCATTTATCTCCAGTGCCTAGTAAACCACTTCATGGAAGTGTAATTCTGGCTGATGAGATCAGTCATGTGCGCCCCCCCGCTCCCCGCCTTCTGTGATGAGCAGGGAGGATGCTATTCACATGTGCCATGTGGGCCCATGACCACCTTAAGGTTAAGAGCTTTCTTGTGGGATACCTAGGAAAGGACAGGAACCCTTTCTTTTTCCCGTAGAAACCTGTGTCACAATGAAGATGAATGAAGTGTTTACAAACTTGATTTCATTCTAATTATATGCATACAAACATACATATATCCACACACATAGATTTGTACAAATATATACATATAAATACATATATATAGATATATGCACACGCCCTGGAATATACGCATACTGACACACACCACACACGCGTGATTGTATGAAGTAAGTCACCAGGTTACGTCTCCCCATCTTTCTGAAATCCATGCTGTTCTCCCCTTCTCCAGCACCCCCTCCAGTCTGAGCTGCCGTTGTCTCCCTGGACCACTGCTTCCCTTCCACAGCTCTGTTAGCTGCAGGCCCAGCGGAGACCTGCTAACTGTATGAGCGTAAGCAGAAACACCAAAACTGGTGAAAGCTCAGCTTCGACGATCTGAATCAAAATTTTTAATTTTAGCACAGTGCAAGGTTTATATTGTACACTTAGTGTTGTTTTTATTTTTAATTACTGAGAGTGGAGGGTAGGTAAAGTAGTCTATCTTAAGTACTTTTTTTTAAGTACTTTTTAAAGTCTTAACTCTGACTCCGGCCCCTGTCTAACATAGAACTTTCCAAAGATGATCTTAATGATGTTTAGAGCGTGTGTCATCTCCTCATCCCTTCAGTGGCATTTCGTATAAAGCAGACTTCACCATGGCCTGCCGAGCCCTGCACAGCCTGACCCCTCCCTCTGCCCAACACCACCCCCTCGCCCCACCTAACCCCCCCTCCACAGCAGGCCCCCAGCCCTCCTGGCCCTACAGTGTCACTGCAGACTTCCTTCCCCTCCAGGGCCTGCACAGGTGCTGTTCCCTCTGTCTCCAGCGTTCTTCTCCTGGCTGTCACACAGTTGGCTCCAGCTTTCTCTCCCACTGTCAGCCTGAATGTCATCTCTTTGAAGAGGCCATCCCTGGCCACCCTGTCAGTAGGCTGGATTTTAGCATTCTGTTCGTGTCCTTTGTAACACATTGCCATTTTGCTTATTAATTTTTTATTAATACATTAATAAGAGCGTATTTTTATGCCCCCTTACTACAGCAAGCTCTCTGAGGGTAGGGTCTCCATCTGCCCTTTTTACTGTGTGCTGAGTCAGTGCCTTACAGCCCAGCGGAGTGCCTGGTCCTCAGGTCAGCAACTGACGGTATTCAGTTTTCTGCAAGGGAAACACATGCTGCGTCCCCACAACCCCATTAGTCCTCACACCTCACTAACTGTAGAGTCATTTGTCAAGCTCCAGTGAAGTTGGGGTTGCAGGTTTAGACTTCACTCTTACCCTAGCTCGGTGTTGTGTCAGAAGGTGTGCTTGACGGGAATTCTGCGAAGGAGGAAGAGCAGATCTTCGGAAGAGGGTGCTAAGCCAACAAGGCGGGTTGATGCCCAAACTAGGGAATCTGCTGTCTGAAACATTTGAATCTACACACACTATGTAGTGGCCTTTGCCCGGAACCCGGAGGAACTGCCCATCACCCTCTTTCAAAGGAAAGCCAGGAGGAGACACTGTAGCAGCTCTCGGGGCATCTTCTTGCCTGGTTGGGTCTGGCAAAGCCTTGGACTTTGACTTCTCGGGTCGATTCCAGAAGTCTGCATGAAAGAAAGGGGGCAGTGTGCCTGCCACTTCGTGTAGCTGTCTCATTTAATCTTCATGATGATCTCCTAGGACAGAGATCTTTATTTTACAGGTGTGAACACTGAGGCTTCAGGGGCTAACTTGCCAGAATCGCATGGCTGATAAGTGCTGGCCGGAGATTTGAAACCAGAGCACTCTCACTCTAGCGCTTGTGACTGATCGTTTCTACCCCCTTCCGTCCAGACGCCACAGTGCCTTAAACCCGGGGCCTCTCTCACATTGTGTCCCCGGCGTCTCACACCCTGCCAGTACGGAGTGGCGCTCCGCTCAGGCTGTAGTTTTGCTGGCATCACTGCATGAGACTGTGCTTGCAAAGTCTTTTGTTGTTCTTTCGAAAGAGGAGTATAGCCTCATTTTTTCATCCACCAGCTAGTATTGAAAGCACTTCTACAAAATCACCCTCTGTCCCTCCAGTGTGGCTGGCTCTTGCAGGGCTGCTAATGGCCTCTCTGACCCACTCTCCGTTCCCAGAGGAAGGCCTTGCCTCTGCGCTTTAGCTGACTTTTAGTGGCTCAAGGTCTGTGACGTGCCATTTGGTGAATCCAGTACTGGATGCCTTGGTGCACATACAAAGTTGTAGGACCTTCTGCATCTAATTCCTATGCCTTGGCTGCTTACAAACAAAAAAGATTAGCAAGAGGTTGGACCGTTGGCTGTGTTAGCGGAGGGCTATCCCGCGACACGATGCATATGTGCGTGTGTGCGCACGCACGTGCGTGCAGATGGGGGGAGAGAGGGTTATACCTGCACTTGGAGTTACTTTCGTCTTCATCCCTTCAGTCAGCGAGCATTTACCGGACTGTCCATACATGATGAAGTGCAGGATTCCTTCAAGCCGTAATTAGTAGTAAATAGCAAAAGCATACCACCGGGCTAGTGCTCTTGCTTTTTAACAAAAGAGTGATTGATCAGGTGGCATTCCCTCCTTTCTCACTGTGGTGAGTGAGAGGATTTTCTTCCAGCCCATTTTCAGCATGCTGCTATTACCGCCCCATTTAGCTCGGTGCCAAATTGCAGTCAGCCCCGGTCACTTCTGTTTACCTGAGCAACGCCGCAGTGATTAAATGTCACTGGGGACACCGAGTATACAAAAGTAATTAACCTAAAAGGACGTGTTAGAATAAGGGTCAACAACCTCTTTAGCCCACCGTGCCCCCAGCAAGACTAAGTATTGACAGAGGTGTCGCCGGCAGGGCAGGGGCCAGGTGAGGGGTGGGAGGGAAGGAAAAAGGAAAGGTCAGAGAAGCTGGAGCAACAGACCAGCACTCACGGTTGTTTGGGGTGGCAAGTAGACAGCTCTGAGACGTGACCTGTAGTTCCCTTATAATTTTGCTCTTTGACCTATGATCGAATGGTGGTTGGTGGTAGGGGGGGGGTTGGTATTAGACCATGAACTGACTTCACTTTCAGCATCTCAGCCCTGATTAGGGCTGTTTCCTGGTTAGACCAGGCTAAGCTTTCTTGGCACACACTTGGTGAATCAACCTGTTCTTCCAGTGTTTTCAGTATTTTGTCAACCCTGCATCTTTACACCTACTTGTCAGATGAAAACTGCTGCTTGGAATCATTTCTTTGGAAGGATTTGAAATCACGTCTCTAGGTATCTGTGTCTGGTTTGTTTTCATCCCTCAATATACTGAAGTCACTTGTTAAACTGATATTAATGCTTTACATACTAAAATTTACATAAAACTCTAGATAGTCCTATGTGACTTAACAATCAGCCATTTTAAAGCTCCTTTAAAAAAAAAAAAAACAAGTATTATCTCTGTCTGCTCTATATTTGGCTTTTTCTTTCATTACCTGTGTGTGGTGACTTACTATCCAGGAAAAAAAAAAGTGAGTAGTGAGGGATTTATTTTTTTTCCTTTTACCACATACCTCCTTGGGAGATAAACATTCTAGGAGATCCCCAGGGATCACTATTCTCTAAATGAGCAGCCACAGAAAAACTGCTGATGCCTGCATTCTTCATGTGGTTGGTCTGTCAGGCAGGATTCATTTAAATCCTGCCTTTTTGGTGGTCAGACCTGAGTAAGATTTGTTTCTCCCTGGTCACAGACAGGTGATGAGTACATGATGAAAGACAAAGGAGAGCCAGTTGAAAAATGTCTCCCTTATGTGGAAGATTTATCTCTCTTAGAATAAGAAAAATTGGTGGCCTTGATACGTTTATGCAACAACAAATATTTCTTGTGTGTCCACTCAGAGGTCAGATCGTGGTGCTGACCTTGGAGGGGGGTGGTTGTGCCCTTGCTGATGGGGAACAAACAGGGAAAAGGTACCACCTTTGACCCTCTCTTCCACCTGGCATCTCTTCAACCTTGGTTCAGTTTTAATTTGTGCACCACTTCCTCTCAGTGTCTTTTCAGCATAGCCCTAAAAATTGTCTTGTCACTGTATCACTTTCAAAATTACCACTTTCGACTTTTGAAGGGTGCCTCCTTTCTTTGGTGTGCCTGCACACACCTGCACTTGCGACCCCCCCCCCCCGCCCCGCCCCATGCAGCTGTTCTTCTGACTATGGCAGTCATTAATACTGAGTGCTGAGAATACAAAGAAATAAGGCACAGTAGCTTATGCCCTTCAGGAATGCACAACCTCTACTCTCAACACAATGAAAATAATATGGGAGCAAGTAAGACATATGCATGAGTGTTGTTGCCTGAGCAGATCAAGTTTTGTAGTCACTCCTTTGTTCAGCAGCCATTAACTGAGACACCAAACCAAGTGGCTGGTCTCTGCCTTTGTGGGACTTCTAGTCAAGTAGAGGAGACAAGAAAATAATCAAAATGATGGGCGTGATACAAATGCTAGAAAGGAAGGAAGTAAGAGGTTATGATAGAGATTTCTAGGAGAGAGCTCCTTGGGTAATGCCACCGACATGACACCTTTCTGAGAAAGTGGCATTTAAGCTGAGACATAGGTGAAAAATGCTAGCCACTCAGAGGTTGGGGAAGAGTTCTTGGCGGAAGCCCACATTGAGGGATGAAAGACAGTATGGGGTATCCAGCATCCGACAAAGAGACTTTGAACTCAGATTGGAGAAAGTAGGCAGCAGCCAGGTCAGGCCTGTTCTTCTATAAAGTGCCAGATGCTTGTGTGAAGGGGCATGATTCCTATTGTACCTTTAGTATCCTTGAGGCCTGTGGCATCCAGTATAGTAGCCACAAGCCACATGTGGCTGTTAAGCCCTGGAAATGTGGCCAGGCCAAATCGAGATGTCCAGTAAATGTGAAATACAGGCCAGACTTCAAAGACCTAGTACTAAAAAAAAATCATGTAAAATGTGTCACTAATAATTTTGATATTGATTATATGTTGATGTGGTGTTTTTAGGTACAGCGGCTTAAATAAATAAATATATGACTAAAATTAATTTTACTGTTTCTTTTCAGTTTTTTAAAATCTGGCTACTAGAAAAATTTAAATATATCCGTGGCTCCTGTTATATTTGTCAGTTCTGTTCTAGAGCACAAACCTTAGTGTTTTAATGAAGGATCTCAAGACCAAATTGTCCAACTGTTTTTTGCCATATTGAGATGGTATGAAGAAGACCTAAAGTTTCTTATTAGCCATCTGAAAACTGTTAGGCAGCCTCCCTTTAAATTGATATACTATTGTTGCCTATCTGTGTTCTTGCTGAATTACCCTCGATGTTGCTGAGTATATTTGCATACATAATACATAAGAGTATATATGAGGCTCTTGGAGTTAACACTCTCTGGAAGAAAAAAATGTTTAGCCTTTCAAATAGATTAAAACAGTTTACTGGAAAAAATAGCAACATGAAAAGACTTTCTTTTCCAATAAATTTTAATAGTTACTAAAATGAGGATTCTGGTCCATTAAGATAGAGCTTGCCAAGTCTTCAAGCTGAGTCACTTATTTTCTCGGAGCAGCTACTCTACTCCAGTTTCTTTCAAAGCAGCTGTTAGAAATATGTTGATATTTCAATTCAGGAACAGAACACAGTGCAACTACAGGTCTAAAGTCAATTCCCCTTCCCAGAAAATTAAGGAAGGAAATTTTTGCCAGTCCCCCCCTTTTTGTTTTATTTCAGTTAACCTCAGGTACCAGGTCATACTTGTCAGTGAGACATAGTAACATTGATTATAAGGTGGTAGGTGAATGAATGATCTAGGATAAATTTTATGGGTGCTATACAAAAAAAAAAAAAAAAATCCCAGAAAGAAGTGACAGGTACATGTGTCTGTACTTTACAAAGTACATACAAGATTTATAGTCTCTATTAATGACAGAAGGGAATTCTTGGTGGAGATCAAATGCATGTAGGAACATTAGGTCTTGTGAACTTTAAGGAGGTCCATTGGATTCAAGGGCATGCAGTGGCTTTGGGGGTGATTAGCTGGGTTAAAAGATGGGACTTTTATGTACCATCTGTGGGCTCACTTCTCCATCAGTGGTAAGGGGATATACTTGTCCCTTCTCATTCTCCCAGTTGCTTGCTCGTGTGACCAAGCAGTTCAGCCCAAGAGCAGACAGTTGGCTGTTAACAGAGGGAAGCTAAGGTGCCTGCACAAGGATCAAACCTGTATTTTTGGTGTCAAAGCATCATGTTCCAGCAGCTCAGCTCGCCAGCTAAAGTAACCGTATTTAATGAAATTTCTGGGGTGGAGCCAACAGCTTTATTCCAGGAAGAGGAAATAACAGTCAGGAAACCCCAGGAGAACATTAAGATAATGTTCTAATTTAAAATCAATTTTATTGATACCTTATAAATTATTATAGCATTTTATCCTGACCAAGTAATACATAATGCTGAGGCCATGGAAACAAAACATGAATGACTGACTATTGAAGTGCTGTATATTTTACTGCATGAAGCACAAAATATGTAGGACTTTTGTACTCAAGTATTTTTAACTCATGGAGCCTTCCGGACAGCAAGGTGTAGATTTCATTCATCTTTGTATTTCTGTACTTTAGTGGGTATTCAGTAGATACTTGTTGAAAGAGCCCGTAAGTAGACTGAGACCGTGTAGGGATCTCGCATTAACATAGGAATTGGAGCTCTCCATGATGCTAGCTACTGTGTTCCCAACATGTGTGCTCCATCTCGGGGGTATCATTCTAAGCAGATACTCGTTTTGCCCATTGGGGAACTGGAAGCTTAAGAGAAGTTCTTTAGCTTGTCCAAGGTCACACAGCTGGTGGTACAACCTAGTCTGGAACCCAGGGCTGTCTGACCCTCGTACCCATACCATAACCATTGTGGATACTGCCTCTCTTCTTAATCATTCCTCTCTCAGTTCCTCTTGTTTTGATTATCTGCCAAAGAAATTTATTTTGCCCCAAGTGCCTCTTACCAGGAGAGAAGCAGAAAGACAAAGACAACATGAGAACACTTTGGAGTGTGTTGTTCATGATACGTTGTAGAAGGTGAAACATTTATTAAGAACAGATTCATTATTTTAGATGGAGATTATATTTTAACAAGGGCAGGTCTTCAGAAAGTCCCGGTCATTTTTGAAGGTGAATTTTGATTTATGTTAATTTGGAAAAAGCAAGTTCTGTGAGGGTTATATACAGATTGTGTTTTTAATGACTTCCTTAATCAAGCAGGTTATTTTTAAAGTCTTACTGTCGTGAGCAGTAAACTGACACCAGTGACTAGCTTAGAGCCCTACCATATTCAGGTTTTTCACCACGAGCATGCTATAAATTTTAAGTTAATTTACATAAATTTGCATGTGTTATGAGTCAGGATGTAAGATGTGTATATTTTAGCCAAATGATTTTTATTTTTTAATTTTTCCCAACTGAGGATTATTTTCTCTATCTCTGCTGGTTATTTTTTTAATAGGTAGGATAGTAAATATTAAAATGTTTTATTAGTTAATAAAGAACTAAATGAATAGAAATGAAAACATTCAGTGTAACACTGTATAATAAAACCTCAATCAGAAATGCACTGGGTGGAGGCAGGGGGTGCTCCTGGGTGGCTCAGTGGGTTAAAGGCTCTGCCTTGGCTCAGGTCATGATCCCAGGGTCCTGGGATCAAGCCCTGCATTGGGCTTTCTGCTCAGCAGGGAGCCTGCCTCCCCGCCGCCCCCCGCCTGCCTCTGTGCCTACTTGTGATCTCTCTCTGTCAAATAAATAAAATCTTAAAAAAAAAACGAAAAGTGCACTGGGGTATTGTGCTATGTTTGTTTGGTATATATAGGTTTATTGAGGATATTACTTTTATTTCAGAACTTGTTGAAAGTATTTTGTAACTCTGAAATGCTTTGAGGATTAGTAAACAAATTGACCCAGCGTGACTCATGATTGTCGGGCTCCTACTGAAGGCCCTTCTGCTTGGCAAGGGGAGTGGGCTGAGTCCCTGCTGATTTCAGGCATTATATTGGCCTTTCGGAATTTGAGAGTGTCAACCATATTCATTTCTGTTTTAGTCCTATGTTTTGTTGCTGCTGTTGTTGTTGTTGTTACAGAGGAAATGATGTTTGAGGACTTTAGTTATGGCATCATTGAAGGGTCAACAGGCCTCTTGAGCCTGTCTTCTCCGTCCTGCTCTCCCCCGCTGCCATTAACCAGCTCCCTCTGAATTGTCCCTGACCCAAACTAATTCCTGTACTGAATGAACTGCAGTTTGACTAGCAGTGTAATTTATCTTCTAAACTGGGCTGGTTTTGAGTAAAGGAGGCCTGGACAACAGTTGTAAGGGGAGGGCAAAACCCTAGCCAGATTTTCGTGGTACCTCTTGCCCTGTCATTATTCCCTTTATCTGTTTGAAAATGGATTTACCCTTTGGTACCAAGTAGATGGGGTGTTGGGAGGCTGTAGCTGATGAACAGACACAACATAACAAGTGAGTTTTAGAGTTTCTGATCATGGTTGTCCAACCATTCCTTCTGGTTGGAATCTTGCAAGTGGGCAGGGGCATATGAACTTATGCGAATGGCGAGTCGAATTAGCTTGATGTGCATTTGAAATCGAATTAGAAAGTCCGATGTGGAGGCGGTATTTATAGTCCTGCCTGCCGTATTGAACCAAAACCTTATTGTGTTGAAAGGAGTTGTGTTTTGGTTAATAGCAGCCTATTGAAGCCCTATCATTATGGACCATCTGTGTATCTGTGCTGAGGGGCAGGGGCTACGCAGATGCCGAGAATAGTCCTTATGTGAGGCTTAAAATAGAAGAGCCACACTAGCTCTGTAGTAAGTGGCGTGCGGCGCAGCCCCAGTGCTGAGTTGCTGTTGCGGAGCGGCTCGGTTATCCGTCCGGGGCTGCGCCTTGTACTGATCTATGGAGGTTCTTTCAACTGGTCCTCAAAGCAGCCCCGGGAGGGAGTGGGTGGAGTATTCTTGTCTCAGACTACGGAGACTGAGCAGTATCCCCAAGGCTACACAGCTATTAAGTGGAAAACTCTAGACTCGAATCCAGACAGGCAGTCTGACTCCAGACAGATGCTGTTGCCTGCTAGTAAAAATCTGTGCTACCTGTTATTAAAACTAGCTAATTGTAACAACACTACCTCTTGTTTTCTTTGGGGGGAGGAGTGTGTACTTTATAGAACTCTCTGTCATACATGGTCATCTTTGATCTTGGGGTGGCAGAAGAGGAAAGGTGAAAGGGCGGGGCTATCCATTTCAGCTGCTGGTGGTGTCCATTTTCTGTCTGACTTGGTCAGTAACCTTTTGTAAAATCTTAGTTGGGTTTCAAACTAGGACCTAGAATTTCTCATTTGGAGATGAAATGTGATTTATAATTTTAGGAGTAACTCTGTTAAAGCTTATCTTTTGCTTTCAAAGCAACTGGGATTTCCATATAATAAGACTTAACAAATTTTTAGTATTTTTCCCCTCATTTGTCCTTGTTTGCCCCCTTTCTTTTCTTTCATTAAACTTCTTTTTACTATCCCAGTAATAAAAGTGTTTCATTTTTAAAAATGCAGAGCTCTGTAGTAAGCATTCAGATGTAAGGTCTTTGGCCTTGTCTTGATTGGCGGCTGCGTCTGACTGTTAATGGCCCTCCATTCTTAACACATTCGCTGATATCGTCACCTGATCCAACTGTAATGAGAAAATGTTTCTAAGTTTGTAGATTGATCCAGAGTCATGATGCAACTCCAACTACATTTCCTGTGTAGTGAGCTAAGGAAATACCTAACCTAGGTAAACTTTTAACATAATGATAGAGAAACAAAAGTATTTTCTAGTAAAACCAGACTTTGTCTTTAAAAGTATTTACCTAATTTCTCCTCTTCACATGCTCAGCAAGAATCTAAGTGGCCTTCCAGTGGCAGAATGGTGGACTTGTAAGATTCATGACGAGAGCCTGTGCCAAGTCCAATTTGATTCCAGAGCAGTTATGTTATCAGAACATTGCTGATTGCCCCAGCACCCATTGTGTAGCTTAACCTTTAAATGCTAGTGATAATTAACTACTTTATCCTTCTACCGGGAAACTCCAACATATGACTTTGTTCTGCAGTAAAATTTCACAAATAAAATACTGCCCACAGAGCCAGAAACAACCAGTTAAGGAAAGTAAAGCTGTTTGTACGTATGTGTCAATAAATAGGCATAAAGATCTAAGTAAATAAGTGTTGCCATTTAGTGTTAATTTTTGAGAAAGTATCTTATAATTGTTTAAAAAATCAGTTTTTCCTTTTGGACAAATTGGAAATAACTTTCAGTAGAGTATCTCAGAATCGAAGGCTCAGGTTGTTGTTCATCACCACACACTCAGTTCTTTTCTTCTTTTTGTAAAATAGCAAATGAGTAGGATGAAGTCACATGGAAATAGGTAGAGGAGTGGAGGGGAAGAAGAGACATGACTGTGCACCTAATTCCCAGGGGCGGCACTACTCCGATCTTACCGTAGTGGATGGTTTCTTGTGTAACTGTTCAGCCGAGTGGTCTTCTGAAAGGGAATTGTATGAATTTTAGGTTAAGATTGAGGAGTGCAAAAGGAATGTTTGCTCATTTATGTTCAGAAACATTTCTGGGCAGTTCTCTGCTGCTCACTGTGCCCGGCCTCCCCCCACCCCCACCCCGAGTAACAACACAGCCTGTAGTGGGAAGTGGCCTTGTAAACAAATAGTCACATATTGATTGCCAGTGCTCTACTCATGGGGTGAACAAAGTGTTAAGGGAACAAAGAAGAATTGAGTGATTAATTCTGCCTGACAGCATCTGAGCGAGCTTTAAAAGGTGACATTAGAGCTGGTCCTTAAGAATAAGGATTTCAGCAAAAAGATACTGAGGGGAAATGGGCATTCTCATAAGCCAGGGGAAAAAAGGCTACAGATACAATGAAAATGCACGGAGCACTGGAAAAACAACAGGCTCATAGTGCTGAGCTCTAAGGCCAGGGCCCTGGTTAGGGCGTGGAGAGAAGGGCTTTGGAAATGGCCACACACAGAAATGTGTGGACTTTTCCTCCCCTAACGACAGTGGGAAAACGATTTTGTTGTTGTTGTTTTTAAGGAATCATGAGAAGTGGTCGAATGTCTCTTTGGGAAACATGAACCCTAGAAATGTGGAGGATAGATTGGAGTCGGGGCAGACTAGATAATGGGGTTCTGACATCAAATGTTGCAGGTCGCGGCTCACAGATGATGTTTGCAAGCATGATTTCGATGGAATAATGGTCACAAAAATCTGACCATGGCATAAAAACAAAGCAGATGCATTGAACCAAGTCTTATGGCTTGGGAATGAGGATTGGAACTCAACAGAGATACAAGAAGAAGCTGTCTGATTTAAAGAATTATTTGGCTTCTAATGTTTTGCTTTGGTCTTTGGCCTTACTTAATGATGTCTGCCATCTTTTCTGCTATTAAGTTTAAGGGTGAATGAGTAGGGATGGTTTCAGGATTTGGTGCCTCCGATATAGAAAATTCATTGAGGACTCTAATAGAGAATGGTACAGGAAGGAAGGGTTTAGAGGTACCCAGCCCTATCATTGGGAACCTACTCGTTCTTCCCATCTTCCCCTGACACCAAACCCTTACCTCCTTCCTGCTTTTGGAGCTAGCGGTGGAGTTGCTGTCACCACAGCTGACCACTAGGGGGTGATGTCTTGGTAGAGAAACTGACCCAGGCATTGGCCGGCAGGGTAGACGGGGAGGTTCATTGGTTTTCCTCTAATGGGCTTCGAGAGTTTAGCCACAAAAGAAAATGGGGCATTAAGGTTCAGTGGAAGTGAAATGGGATATAGAGCCAAAAGTTCTGGATATAGCACTGCCTCCCATAGTTAATTTAAAAGCCCTTGTAAATGTTATGTATCTTCATAAATGTTAATTATTACCATCAGACTTAAGATAAAAGAAAAAAAATGAACAAGGAGTTAGTTTTATGTGAGAAGAATGAAGTTATCAATGAGGAAGAGCTTTATGGAACAGTTTCCTGAATTGGTTTAGATGCAAAGCAGAGATAGTCTGGTGGTGATTCTTTGTTCTTCCTAGAACTTGTTTTCTCATCTCCAGGTGTTCTTTCCACTGCCCAGCCTGTGTTAATTTAGCACTCAGAGCTGGGCGCTGGTGCCCTGCTGAGGGGCTTGGTTTTTCTGGCCTTCTAGGCCTGCCCTGCACAGGTCAACCCTGCTTGTCTCTCACACCTCACCTGTGTGGTCTGTTCTGAACTGAGTCACTACCTAGTTCATAAGGTTGCTTCCAGTTTTCATTGATGCTTTTCTCACTTCCTCATAAATGATGTTAAGCCTCATACTGTCTCCATGTGCCCGGTAATAATCACTGTGGTCTGAATGGCAGACAGACTCACTGTCTGTGCTTTGGTGTTGATTTTCAGTGTGTCGGCCTCCTCCAGTTGGGAGCTCTTTGGAAGAGCAGAAATGACAGACACTGCTCGCTCCCGATTGTGATCCCACAAAGGAGGGACTGTCTTTACCAATTACCTGGTCCTAATTGGGGATTCCAGGGTTTCCAGGGCTATAAAGGAGCAGGTTCATGAAAACTATAGGAGTCAAAAAGGAATAAAGTGAATTTTTGCAGGTGTTTTGTTTTTGTTATGATTATTTGCCATTCAATCTTCCATGCCCTTAAAACAAGGGACTTATTTAGCAAAATTCCGTAAATGGAACCTTTGTGTCACAGGATCACCATTTTTTGGTTGCTTAAATTCCCAAAGAGTACCTGTCTTCCTTTTTTCTTTGAAGAATTACTACTTTTTCTTGAGATACATAAAATACTCTGTGTCTCTGGACAGGCTTAAGTTACTGGCTTCCCATCAGCCAGCAAACTTGGGGCCGGAGCGGCGTGGGGCCTGACTCTTCCTTCCATTTTCTTTTCTATCTGCTTCCTTTCTCACGTCTTTGAAGCTGCTGCACCAGTGTCCTCTCTATCTCCTTGGGACCAGACCCATTCTGTCTTCTGAATTTGCTGTTCTTGCCTCCTTGCCTCCCTCTCTGGGCCTGTCTCCATTTCTTCTTTCCTGTTTGTTCCTTTTTCCCCCTCATTCCCTCTTCCCTGTTTTTTCTTGGTTTTCTGTCTCCACCTCTGTTGCCCTCTTCCTTTTACCTCCTCCCTTCTCTCCTGTCTCCTCCTAACAGTTTTGCAGGTGCGTGTTAACAAACAAAAAGGACAGTGCGCCTGAAAAACTCACTTCAGTGAATGGTCATTTCTCAACCCTGCTTTCTTTTTAATTCCAGAGCTCTTCGGTATCCCCGTCCGCCAGTTTCCGAGGTGCCGAGAAGCACAGAAACTCCACAGACTACTCCTCTGATAGCAAAAAGCAGAAAACTGAAGAAAAGGAAATTGCAGCTCGCTATGTAGGTTCCTCTGCCTTTGCTTTGGGGGAAGCCAGTTTACTCCAGCAGCCGTTTTACCCTTTGACTATTACCAACCAAAATGAGAACATAGGAGGAAAAAACATCTACTCGGAGGAAAAAAATAGTGCTTGCCTTTATAGCTGCGTCTCAGTTGGCTAGCTCAAGTCCTGTGTGTGTGCAGGTCTGCGCACGTGTCGATGTGAGTCGGAACAGAGTGCTTTATCTGGCAGCTAATAGAAGATGTCATGGGTGTCCCATAATACCATTCCTAGAGATGTATTTGCTTCCCTCTGTGTATTTCAAGGTGGTTGAATTTTCTGTGGTCAACTGGAAATGTTAAGGAAAAACGTAAAATCATAGAAACCCCGTTAAAATGTCTAAAATGAATTCATGCTGAGGAATAAAGCGAGTTTTGTGGAGTATAACTTGCAGAAGCATCCAGATGTGTCCCTTACATGAGTTGAAGCCCATTTTCCTTCAGTGACTAACCCTTCGGGTCACTTAGTGTGAAGGGAGCAAGCTGGATGGCACCGGGATGGCTGCAGGCAAGCCCCTGCTCCCCCTTGCTGTGGTGAGGCCCTGCGGGGACTGCAAGGCCTCAAAAAAATCAGAAAGTTTGGACTTTCACGCGAAACCTCCCAATTTTAAAATGGTGACTACATAACCCAGTTTTTTAAACTGAGAGAACAAATCACACCCAGCCATAGGCAGGATTTAGCGCAGACAGGCCAGCTTCCATGAGGTGCTCTGGAGTACTGAGCAAGCCATAAGCTTCAGTTTTTTAAATGGTGAAGCAGAATCCTCATATACCTACCTTGTAACATCATTATGAGGATTAGAGAACACAGTACATTGTAAATTGTTTGGCGCTGTGTGTGTGTGCTGGGGGAGGAGGTAATGCTTGTCAATTGTCAATGCAGGACAGCGATGGTGAGAAGAGTGACGACAATTTGGTGGTTGACGTTTCCAACGAGGTACGTTTTCTGGCTTGTTCAGCTTCCTGCTCTTACCCACTGTAACAATGACTAGCTGGAGTCTGGGCAGTCAGTATTCAAAATGTGTGCTTCGTTTCCAAAGGGGACCCACTTTTTATTTACCTGAAAAATTTATGTAATACTGATTTTATGTATTATTGATCCTTTTCATTGTTATTCTTTTCTATAAAAGTAGAAGTGTGTTTTGCTATCACCTTAAATGCACAGCAGACATGGGGTCAGCCTGCAGATCTCATTGACAGATGACCTATGGATCTGTTGGGTTCTGATTTTTGTTTTGAGTAAGTACAGCTGACCCTTGAATAATGCAGGTGGGGGAGTGGTCTTTTAGGGGCACCAACCTCCCATGAAGTTGAAAATACACATGTAACTTCCCCCTCCCTTTTTAAAATAAGTGTAGCTGACACACAATGTTACATTGGTTTCAGGTGTGCAACAGAGTGATTGGGCAGATCTGCACACGTTGCTGCCACATACAACTTTTGACTCCCCCACAACTTACCTATTAATAGCCTACGATAGCATCAGTACTCGATGAACACGTATTTTGCTTGTTACATGTTACATACTGTGTTCTTATGATAAAGACAGCTAGAGGAAAGACAATGTTACTAAGAAAATGTTATTAGGAAGAGAAAATACAATTTTTAGTACTATAGTGTATTCACCCAAAAACTCTACATATAAGTGGACCCATGCAGATCCAACCCATTGTTCAAGGGTCAACTGTGCTATAAATATTTAGTATTTTCTTTGACCTCAATACCAAATATTTTCTTTAGCAGCTTGGTACGTCTTTTGTTATCGATTATGGGACATTTTGCACTTCTCCATGCTTTGCGCTAGAAACATCCACACTCAAGTACTCTAGCATTGTGAATGTGCTGTGCTGCGTTAGTACCCTTGATGTTCCTTCATAGGATCCGTCTTCCCCTCGAGGGAGCCCAGCACACTCCCCGAGAGAGAATGGCCTGGACAAGACGCGCCTGCTCAAGAAAGATGCCCCCATCAGTCCAGCCTCTATTGCGTCCTCCAGCAGCACTCCTTCCTCCAAATCCAAAGAACTTAGCCTTGTAAGCGGTCCTTCATCATCTTTCTTAGCCTCGCCTGTTTCAAGATGATTGGCTTTGAATATTTTGTAAATTCGGTATTTTTCACATTTTTCTAGAGGACTCTTGTTTCCAAATATATGTGTACGTTCAGTATTCAAGTTTAATTGACAAAAGTACTTTGGGAACAGAGTGGGTTTACGGACTTAGCGGTGATAGATGTTTGTTTTATGAGTGTTTTTACAAGGACAGGGGTGGGATATGGGGAAATTGAGTGAAACGTGTCTCAGCAAAGATGAAGAAATAGACACTGGGCTTACAGAGATGGTTTTATCACCTATGGTTTATGGTAAATTTAGTTTTCGGCTGGAATGTGATTTTGTTGCTAGCTTTGTTTGAATTACCAAGCTATATATGACTGCAATAATTTTCCCTTCCTATCTAAGAAATAATCTGTCATTTACAAAAGTCTACCTTGACTCACACCACAAATCACTAAAGCAAAAATGAAACTGCTTGCAACTCAGGATAATCTCCCCATACCCTCTTCTTCTTTGGCTCTGTAGTTAATTGCATTTTTGTGCGTGTCTTCCTTTTTCCTTGCCAATTATTTCCTTGTACCATAACATTAAAAAAGAAAAAAGACTCAGTTCTCATATAACCTTCTGAATTCACAAATTCACAGCTGAAGGAAAGAAAGTTCCTCAGTTTGTCTGCAAGTTAAGGGGATGTGTCTGACACGGGGCTACATTAAGTTTTTTTCTGTGGTTCTCTCTTGGCCTTCTGGCCTTCTTGTATTGCCACCTCCTCTGTGCTGGTCTCTGTGACCATCAGGGCGTGGATCTGTTCTAAGTGGACCCATTAACCAGGAAGCCTCTTGTGACATGAACAGTCCACCAGAAACACAGCTCAAGCATCCTTAAAGCAGCCAACAAGTGTTTGGTCACAGGACGTCATGATTTGTCAGCCTCTGTCTGACTCAGACCCAGTTTCCTGGAAATCATTGACTGCCCTAAATTCTGCTTTAGTTTATATCTTCTTGAACGTTGGTTTTGTGGTCTCAGGGAGATCTTTCTGTTTGTTGGTTTGTTCTTTTTTAATTATGAAAATAAAGGCCCAACCTGAAGAACTTTTTCCATTCTTTACTCTTTTCTTTTTGACTTGTCTTTTTAAACCTTTAACAGCATTGTTAAAACTGTGTCTGGGGCACCCGGGTGGCTCAGTGGGTTAAAGCCTCTGCCTTCGGCTCAGGTGGTGATCCCGGGGTCCTGGGATCGAGCCCTGCATCGGGCTCTCTGCTCAGCAGGGAGCCTCCCTTCTCTCTGCCTGAGTCTCTCCCTACTTGTGATCTCTTTGTCAAATAAATAAATAAAATCTTAAGGGGGGGGGAAAAAAAAACTGTGTTCTGACTGCCACCATATTCTCTTCCATCTCTTGTTAGAATGAAAAATCTACTACTCCTGTTTCAAAGTCCAATACCCCTACTCCACGAACCGATGCACCCACCCCAGGCAGTAATTCCACTCCTGGACTGAGGCCTGTGCCTGGAAAACCACCAGGAGTCGACCCCTTGGGTTAGTAATAAGAAGGGCTTTCTGTGTATTTATGCTTCATGTTTTTAAAGAAAGTCAAGCAATTTAAACAGTGCAATACCTTAAGAGTAGTAATAACCATATTGAAAAGTGATAGAGCTGTTTTTTTAACCTGAACCAAGCGCCTTAATGATTTTTGAGAATATTACGTTAAGCGAAATTGAGCCCTGGATCCTAATTTTTTTAAGGTATATGTTAACGCCCCACTTCCTTATTGTTTCCTGTGTTCTTGGTTTTTCTCTTCTGTCCTTTCATTTTGGTGTGTAGCCTCAAGCCTCAGGACCCCGATGGCAGTCCCTTGTCCATACCCAACCCCGTTCGGGATCGTGCCCCACGCCGGGATGAACGGAGAGCTGACCAGCCCCGGCGCCGCCTACGCGGGGCTACACAACATTTCTCCGCAGATGAGCGCAGCCGCTGCTGCTGCCGCCGCTGCCGCCGCCTACGGGAGATCACCAGTGGTACGTTCCTGGGCCTTCACAAAAATCAAGCCATTCCACAGCTCACAGGATCGCCAGACGTTACTTTTGAACGTAGTTTATATAATTTGAGGTATTTGTAGAGGAACCCGTCACATCTGTAAATTAAACTACACGCAGTTGTACTGTGAGATCCATTTCCTTTTCTAAGGAGAGGAAATGTCCTTGTTATTTTAGGTTTCCTTTAAATTTTAAACCTACAAGAGCAGAGCGAATGATTGTGACTGTAGTGAACCCTGTGTTTCCATCATAAGCTTCAAAAATTATACAAGTAATTTTTTTTCATGTATGTTCCATCCCCAGGTATGTTACCCCTAAAATCATAAACATCCTATCTTTTCATCAGTAGATGCTTCTGTATGTGTATCTCTAAAAATCGTATTTAAAGTCTGTGTTCTCCCAAGATCTAGAGAGGTATTGAGTAGGCGGAAATGAGTTAATGTAATTATGTATGTTTTTGTTGTTTTGCTTGGGAAAATTCTAGGTTGGATTTGATCCACACCATCACATGCGCGTACCAGCCATACCGCCGAACCTGACAGGCATTCCAGGAGGAAAACCGTGAGTACCTCTGAGCCTCATGCTCCCCACCGTGCGCCAGACCCCAGGCTCTTGCCGGCCTTTCCGGCTGATCACTGCTAGGTAGTGTAGGGGAGCTCCTGGAGCTCGATGTGGTTTTTTTTTGTTCTGGTTTGGTTTTTTTCCCTTGCAAAGAATTTCCATTTTCTCTCACACAAGAAAAGAAGTAATGAGGTGGGGTTTTGTATTTTCAATTTAAAATCTTGAGCTTCTAATATGGAAATGCAAATTACTGAGACATCTCCAGCAGTCAGGTCTTCTCTACGTCTGTTACTGAATTCTTTTGTTGCCTTGAAGAAAAAACGTCCTATGTGCAAACCTGGATGCTCAAAATTTGAGCGTGTTGGGAAAAGACGTGCCAAACTTCAAAGGCTGTGAAAAGGAAAAAGTGTGGTCTTATGCTCAGTTGTGTTCGTAGAAAAGGTGGCTTTGCTTATTTGTCTTCTTGTCCCAGGAGCTGGATATTTGGAGCATCTGTGTTCACAGCCCCCTTGAGTTATGAAGGCAAAACGCACGCATCAGCTTTTCCAGCCTCTTCTTGTACATTCTAATCTCTCACCATACCTCGTTCCACAACCTTCCATTTCAGTCCAGCACACCTTTTTATGACTACCTACGCACGGTTCTCCTGCTCTCTGGCTTCATCTTCCCAGATACAAAGACTTGACTATAAAATAACACCGCTCTTCCCTTAAAATCCTAGCTTGCTTCCTCTGTCCTCTCTTTTGGGAAGCATCCCCACAGACCCTCCCTGCCTTACTAGTTCCCCGCGTGTGTGTATGCTCCTGGCTCTTTCCGCTGGCATCCTGTCTGTCACCACGCATGCCATCCATGTGCTGCTTCCCCGAGCTGGTGCTTTCTCCCCAGCCTGTGCTACCCACACTTGACCCTCAGTAGCCAATAAGTCCCTTCTTCCCGAGGCTTCCTTGGTGGCTTGGCTGCCTCGGGGCATTTGGTCTTTTTCTGTGGCTTCTTGTCTTACTTCAAAAGTGTCTGCTAAAGTGTCACTTATTAGAGCATTCTGCCCTTCCAGTCCTATCTAAAAGAGCATCCTTCTCTCCCTTCCTCTCCCCATCGTTGTTCTTTTCTACTGCCTGCCTTTTTTGTACCTGCCTGTAGCCGTGATCTGCTTCTCCCTGCTTGAAGTAAGTTCGTGAGAGCAGAACAGAACTCTTTGCTGTTCGGTTATAGGAGTAGCTCCGGTGCCTAGAGTGGTACCTGGTACCTGGTGCTCACAGTACATACTTTTTAACTGAGGGGGAGAGGGGGAGAGAGTGCTCACAGGTGAGCCAGCCAGTCTCTTTCTTCTCTGATCTCTGAATGCTTATTTATTTGCTGCTGTACACTCAGGCACTTAGTTGTCACTGTACTATTTCCTGTATGTGACTTCTTGGTGTAACTTACTTCTGTACAGTTCTGTGCTAAACTTCCCTGTTGCATCAAACACAGTGCTGGCTCAATAGCCAAGTTGCTCCGTAAATATTTGACTGATTAATAAGGGAGGCAAGGCAAATTAGACTTTGAGTTCCCTGAGAATCGAAGGTATAAATACCCATTACCATAAAGTTCTGTGTATTTGTGTGTGTTCTGCAAATAGTTGTTGACTGACTTAGAAGTCTTGTTGACTAAGAGCTCTGATGTATTTGAAGGTGAAAGTTTGGTCTCTTTCAGGCAGTGATTAAATAACAAGGTCATAGGATTAATCAAATAACTCAAATCCCTGTGAGTTCCACATGAACCTGTGGGGAAGGAGAGGTTTCTTTAGAGGAAGGGTATCATTCCATGTTCAGGTACTGTGTAGTTACCACGTGGTTGACTAGCTGTGGCACCAGCGCTGTGGTATAACCACTAGTGCAGTACTGCCCAGGCCCCTGAAGGGTGAAGAGAAGGGGAAGGGAGCTTAGGTGCCTATAAAGAAGAAAGACGGTCTTGATTTCACTTTGGTCCATCTGAACCACTGTTAAGTTAGAGCTGGTCTGATTCGGGAGACATTTCTCTGAGCCTTGAGTGGGACTCCCTTTCTTCCCCCAGAATTATCAGATTGTTGAGATCCTTTTGGGAAGGTTGATGGTTTTGAGGATGGTTGCAAATTTTCATTCCTGGGAGTGATAGAGCCACATGTCATGCAGTTGGCAGATGACATTAGGAATCCCAAAGAGAGCATGGTGGGGTCAACAAAGTTGAGTTCTGGGATGTGACAGATCAAAATTTGAATTTTTACTCTGCCAGTTGAGAAGTAGAGGACAGTTTCTTAACTTGGGGAGCTTCAGTTGGCTCATCTATAAACCGAGGATGGCACCCGCCTTGACAGACAGGGCGTAAGGGTAATGTAAGATAATATGTTACGTGTTCGGGACTGTGTTTGGTATATGGGACTCCTCAGTCAACTGCAGCCTCATTTCCAGTTTAGCTTTGCCCCAGGTCATTATCAGCTTTTCAGGTGCTTATGCAGTTGGACTGAACTGCATATCTGTAGTGGGCAGAAATGACCCAAGAAAATTAGATTGGAGTAAATAGACTCCACGTTCCTGTCATTGGTGTGTCTTTATTAAGAGGACGTCAAGACATGTAAATTCACATTCATTTATGCATAAAGAGATAATATATTTGTATTACCGATTTCTCAGAGGAGGTAATGATAACAGGTGGCTCTTCAGATCTTAAGATACAGAATTGTGAAACTTTGTCTTCTGTGTGTGTTTCGAGAGAAACAACTATTTTTGTGCTATAATATAAAACGTAATGAGTCACCTAAAGGCTTTCCCTACCGCACACACAAAGTAAACTGCCTTTCTCCAGAAAGACTCAAAGCAGTTGTGCATCTCTGTCCTAATTATTTTTACAGAATGAATTGTTAGATGTTATCAAAAGTTATAATTAAATGCATGTCACCAACTAATTTATAAAGTAGCATTTATTTGATAATTCACATTGGGTCCTCTTGTCTGTTCTGGTGAATTAGCAAAAGTTGCACTCAGTTTGTAATTGGAATGACAACATAGTTTAATTTTGACGTAAGCCCGAAATGGACTTTTCCTCCTCACCTATTACATAAGAGACATTTATAAATAGGGTAAAACTATTCAATTAAAACCATAGTACTAATTACATCGTGGGACATGGCATATGGATGCAGCCATGAGAGAAGAGCACAGGTTTGTTGGTTTTCAGCTGCTCATAATTCAGAAAATTTACCATGGTGTTCTATTTGTTTTTATAAAGCGGGATTTTTCAAAATAGGAAAAATGCTTAAGACACAGTAAGCCCTTAGCAGTATTTGTTGGCTGGCTGATGTACTAGTGGGTTCATATGCCACTTCGAGCCTGATTTTCTAGCATACTTTATAAAGTACAATGGCCAGATCTTTTATCGTGAATGTAAGGTCTACTCCCATCTCGTGAGACATTGAAAACTTTGGAGAAGGTGTTGCAAAGTATGAGACAGATGAGTGCAGCATTACAGAACTGGACCTTTTAGGGAGGGTAAATGAGGTTGGGGGTGGGAAGGCCAAGGACCTTCTTTAAATATGCTGGGTTTTCATCGAAAGATGATGATTCAGATAAAATAGCATCTTCAATGCACATGTTTTTAAAAAGAGCGATTTGCAGATGCCTTGATCGAGGTGTAGTTCTGTCAGAAAGTCCAAGCTGCTTCTGTTCTCTTTACCGTCTTTCTTAGCCATTCTTAGCTTTTAGTGCTTTCACCTGCTGTGCACACACATGCTTCTGTGTCTGTATGTCTGGGTGTGTGTGTTT
This sequence comes from Lontra canadensis, assembly GCF_010015895.1. Lineage (NCBI taxonomy): Eukaryota > Metazoa > Chordata > Mammalia > Carnivora > Mustelidae > Lontra > Lontra canadensis. The sequence goes on from NW_022631025.1 coordinate 19,005,987, forward strand.
TGGTGGAAGAGTCCGTTGTATTCCCGGTTCCCTGCACCCTATTCCTCTAGCCCCACATCTGTAGTTATGTGCTGGACATCTCAGACATCTTGAGTGTGTGTTACCTGCACGTCAAAGTCAGCATACCATGATGCTTCTTCTCCAGACTAGATCTTCGTCCCGCATTGCCCATCAGGAGTATTGGTATTCTGATCCTTGTTTCCTATGCTCAGAAACTCAATTATTATTGGCTCCTTCCTCACATCTTACTCGTTAAGTCCTGCAGAATTTTATATTCAGTGTTACTTTTACTGTCTTCCTTGACCTAGCCTAGTTCAGGTCCCCCAATACCTTGCATCTAGATGATTGGAATAATTGTCTCTTAGTCCTCCTAGCCCACTGTCTTCCTTGCGATCAAATTTATTCTGTCAGTTGTCCCAGTTCCCCCTCCAAAAAACCCTTTAGTGAATTCTGTTTGTGGAGTTCTTAGGCTGGCCTTGCAGGCCCTCCCTTTTTACAGACCTCCCTTTTCTAGCAGATAGACAGCAGTGTGTATGTGTGTGTGTGTGTGTGTGTGTGTGTGTGTGTGTGTGTGTAGTATAAATGTATATATTCCTAATGCATTTGATCAGACTGTGCTCAGGCCAGCTCCTCCAACCACTTAACCCTGGGGTTGTTATTGAATAAATGAATTCTTTGTATTAAAACCAGCCCAGGAATTTCCATCATTGCTCCCCATCCTTTTAGAGCCCTTGCTCTCTGCTGTTTCTGCCCATCTTCCCCCCAAATTGTTTTTCCGTCTTCCTCCATCCTCTGTGAGAATCCCTCCATTCTGCAAAACCCATCTCTAGTACCATGTCACTATTGAGACATAAGCTTTGTCTTGAACCACCACAGAACTTCCCACTTCTCATATTTCATCTGGTATTGTGGCCACTTCTTTGCTTTTCTCATCACACTTCCTAGATTAGAAGCCACTAGTGGGCAAGGCCAGTGCCTTACCTTGTTTTGTGTTCTTAGCATGATGTCTGTATCCATGTGGCTAAGAGGCCTTATCGATCCATTTAATCGGGTAGAAAAAGAGTAGTTCTTCAAGCCTGGGTTTCTGATTTCTAGAAAGTCTGGCTTTCGTTACACGTACCAGTACACTTTGCCAGCTACACGTCAGAGTTAGTTGAAATCTGATAAGATTCTTACTAGAGTTTTATTTTTTCCAGTCTTGCGTATCTTACATGTACTAATAGCAAACTAAAAATAGCTGCATTACATCCTTAATGCAAGTAGGCTCTTGACGTTCTTGTTAAAGGGGGTTCCAGGAACATAGTAGGTGCTCACAGAGTGGTTGTGGTTGAGTTGAAGAATGTCCAATCAAAAACCTCGAAAGAAATCTTGTGTCTGGTTTCTTAACTATTTAATTCTCAAAGCTCTTTAAAAACCACTTAGTGATACTAGGGAGAAGAGAAGGGATGGCTTTTCAAGTAAATTATCATTAAGAATGTGTAACACCATCTAAACGTGGAATAACCTTCCTCTCCTTTCCTTTAAGATTTAGTCTCATGACCTCTTTAATTGCATAATCAATTAGCCTTTTTCTCCATCGTCATCCTTCAGAATCTCAGCCTTTCTCTGAGACCATTGCTGCCTTCCCCTCCTTGCCTGATTGGCACTTGGTTTTCTCCCCAAGGGACCCCCTCCACCTGCAGCTCTCTGAGGGGGTGCCCCTTCATTTGTTTCATATCCTTAAATCTTCAGAGCCAGTGATGGGGTGATAAAGGCTGTGTCATCCTCCCCACCCCTCTGCCGCCCCCACCACCAGTCTTTTCTAGAACTGAGCTCCTTTATCTTTTTGTGAAAACTCTGGCTCTTTCAGGCTTGTGTCATTGGATTCTACCTACCCTTACACCTTGTTGGGGGATTTCCTTTTTATTAAAGACTTGGCACTCACTGGCTTAGGGTCTTCCTCCTTGGAGCCACCCTCATTCCACAGGACTCTGGTGTTCACAAGGTCGGTGCCCAGTAACCCTGTCATGGGGCTTGGACCACGTCAACTGTAGCTGTCCTTGATTTCAGTGACTTATTTAAAGGGCTCACAAGGAAGATCTCACCCCCGCCCCTCACTGTGTCACTTCCAGAATCCAGGTGACCCATCCAGCACAGCCTTCTCTGCTTCCACCCAGCCAGAATGATCTTTAGAATTGCACATCCATTCCCAGCTGTCGGACTGTCTCCAAGGCACAGACCTCCTGTCTATGTTCCTCCTCCCGTTCTGTCACCTCTAATCCATTCTTCACCCAGCGGCCAGAATGGGACTTTAAAACATTAACTGAACCCTGTCATTCTCTGCCGAGATGTCCCAGTAACTTCCCATTCCACCCAGGATAATGTGCATTCCTCATGATGGCCCACCAGGGCTTTTTCCCGCTGCCCTCCCTCTGTCTCTCCAGCCTGCCCCTCGCCACTGAGTGCACGCTAGTGTTCTCACTTGCTTCTGCTTTAGGGACCTGGCACATTCCACATTCCTCCCCCCGCCCCCACCACCACCAATGTGTACAGGGCCTGCGTCCTTTCTTCTTGTCTCCTCTCATATGGTACCCCAGACCTGTGCCGCGTGCGTGTGTATGTGTGTGTCTTGCCATCTGATGGGGATCTGAGGTTACTTATTTTTCTGCTTATATATGGTATTTGCTTTCCCTTCTAGATGTTGACCCTGGAGGATAGAGACTTTGTTCACCCCTGATTTCCCAGCATCTTTGATAGTACCAGGTTCATAGTAGGCATTCAATAAATAGTTTCTGACTAAATGGATAAAGCGTTCCGTCTCACTCTGGCCTTCATATTTGCCATACCCCTCCCCTTCACACCATCTTGTCTTTATATCGAAGCCCCATTGCCTCACTCTGTCAAATCCCACAGTACCAGGCATGTCCACTGTTCATCGCATTGACCTTCTGACATTGTTATATTTATTTATGTGACTATCTCACTAATAAATCTGCCCCTCGCCCTACCTGCCGCCTACTCCCACAGGCTGTAAACTCAGGAGAACGAGGGATGCGGGGGTTTTGTTTGTTTTTCTTCAGTCCTGCAAGTATGGTGCTTGGCACATGGGGATACCCAAGAAATATGTGTTCAATGGTTGAATCTCTTAATATGTTGTCAAGTGATTGACCACCTTCTCCTATCTCTGGACTTGATCGTCTCTCTCAATCATCTGTGTCTCTGACTGCTCTTGCTGGAGGGTCCTTAGATGTAAGCAGCCCCCTAGATCTGCATTTGTCCGCTCACTGTATGATCTGCTACGGCATTATTGTTCTGCTCCCTTAGCTTCCGCTGTCACTTCTTAGTCAATAAGCACACGTTGTCATTCTAAACTAACCTCTCACCTGAGTCACAGTACTCTGCTTACTGTTGAACTCTTTGGATTCCCAGCTGCCCTCAAATTAAAGAAAACCAAACCAGTTAGCTCTTTGAGTGTGTAGCTTTCGGTCATGCTTCCCTGTCGCTTCATTAACATGTGGTCTTCCTGAATCACGTGGGTTCTGAGCCTTAGAGCCCTCCTTCACACCTCTCTCCCAGGTCTCAGGTTCAGTGTGTCTCCCAAGTCCTGTTGATTTGACCGAGGAAATGTCTTCTGTCTCTTGTCTCCCGAGCTTCCGCCTCCTTCCCTGTCAGCAGTCCCGCATACCATGTTCTGCTACAGGCTGGGCCTCTGCTTCTCTGTTGTTACTGAGAAGGAAAAAGCCCTCCACTATCTGGCACCACGTCTTCCATGGCCACATACTGCGTCATCCCTCCTGGGGACAGTCGGGAGGGTGATGAGGGCCTTAGTAATGGGACGAGTTTTGATGAATGTGGCTAGCCTGTAGCTTTTTTCATTAAGGAGCCATAAAGTGTTTTGATTCTAAAACTTCCCCGATAGGTCCAAGCTCCAGTCCTTTTGTGCACCCACAGATGCTTTCCCTTGGTATGTCTTTCCCAAACTTTGTCCTATAAACAGAGCACATTCCAAAGCTTCATGCCAAAGCGGAATGACATAATTTCCAAAATGGGCTATTGCCCATGATAGAAGACAGGCCCAGCTCCCTCTCCCCGCCCCGTGCATCACACAGCCTCACTGATGTGTCCACCCTGACTTCAGCACCCTAAGAATAGAGATCTCTTGAGGGAGATGTTCGAACGGAAGTTGCATTTAGAACCAAATGTTTTCATAAGTGTAGAGCTTTCCTTGGAGACGAACTGGAGTTGGAGCTGAGGATAGGCACTTATAGGTGGGCCTTTGGGGTAGTCACACGGGACGCCTTCACAGGTCCTGATTTCATCAGGAATTACTTGCATTAGTGATTGTCAAGTCCGATAGGACTTATTCTGGTGCGTGTGCTGGGGTCACAGCTATCGTTTCACTGTGGGCCTAGAGACTCAACTCCTTAGAGCTTGATCATTTTGACTCATTGATCTCCATTAGCAAATCACTTGATTGGCGTGAATTCATATACAGGCAGAAATAGTATCACAGGCTTCTGGGTCACCCGAAGTAGAAAACAGAGCAAGTTTGCAGAGTGTCCTGAATATACTAGATGTTGGCTTTCTTACTTAATTCTCTGTGAAGTGTAGGTAGCATTCTCTCCCTTTTAAAGATGAGAACTAAGGTTCGGAGAGGCTCAGTGACTACTTAATGCCACACACCAGTTAGTGTAGAGTCGACCTGACGTTTGATCGTAGATCTAGCTCTGAAAATTAGGTTTTCTCTTTTGTACCAGGTAAATTTGACTTACTTGCAAATTATAAGTAACACTGAAAATGTTTTCTTTTTCATCTCCTCACGCTGATCAGTTAACTAATGTTTTTCACCTTCCCCTCCTATTTTTTCTTCTCCCCACTACACTACTGTAGAGCGTACTCCTTCCATGTCACCGCAGACGGCCAGATGCAGCCTGTCCCTTTCCCCCCTGACGCCCTCATCGGACCCGGAATCCCCCGGCACGCGCGCCAGATCAACACCCTGAACCACGGGGAGGTGGTGTGCGCGGTGACCATCAGCAACCCCACGAGACACGTGTACACGGGCGGCAAGGGCTGCGTCAAGGTCTGGGACATCAGCCACCCCGGCAACAAGAGCCCCGTCTCTCAGCTCGACTGTCTGGTGAGCAAACATGGAGGAACGGGGCTTACACCCTCATTCAGAAAATGGGATGGAATAGGGGGAGACTTGGTTGGACGGGCAACACAGGGAATTGATTCCAAGTGGGTAGTTGTCTTCGGTGGTTTTTGGCCCTTTATGTGGAGAGTGCAACTTTCACGAATCCTGCCCGATTCATGGGCACAGGCTCACTACCCGTTTTCCTGTCCAATAAAGGAGTATAAGAAAAGTTAAAAGCCCAGGAGGGCTTCTGTGAGAGCGCACCTCTCGGTCTGTCACATGGTGACATTACCAGAGTAACGTCATGCTTTCTGCATAGACAGTAGACTGTTCCCTTGCCTGTGTCTTGGGCGTTTGTCCTTCCATCATTTATAAAACTTCTGCTGGACATTCTTCCTTAAACCAGCAGTGGAATTTCTGCTGCTCCCCAATGTTTGGTTGGTTTAACATATTTGTTGTACACAACATTCCCAGACCCTCATGAGTTGGGAGGACCTTTTTTCTCACTCCCCCTCTCTTAACATTCCTTGATCAAATTTTGCCTCCAGTTGATGCTGCTTGATCAACCACTGCTGTCCAGGACTCCGGTGCTCCTCCGTTGGGGTGTGTCTGTGTGTGTGTATGTGCACAAATGAGTCAGGCAGCTTGGTGGTGGTGGGAGTTGGGTCTAGATCTTTGCATTTTCATGCTAATTAAGATTAAATATCTCAGCACTAAATTTGTAGATCAAGTTTAAGTACTTCCCTAATTTCATGTAATTTTCTAGCATTAATCCACTTTATCATTGTCATAAGTAAAAATGGCTCATTAAAACCAGGAGGGAACACAATACTTTTATGGATTTCTGCTCTCATGTTAATGCTGTTTTCCTTTCCTCGTGAGTGATCTCTTGATGGTTTTTGTCTCTGCAGAACAGGGATAACTACATCCGTTCCTGCCGATTGCTCCCTGACGGTCGCACCCTCATCGTGGGAGGGGAGGCCAGTACTCTGTCCATCTGGGACCTGGCAGCTCCAACCCCACGCATCAAGGCAGAGCTGACGTCCTCGGCCCCTGCGTGCTACGCTCTGGCCATCAGCCCCGACTCCAAAGTCTGCTTCTCGTGCTGCAGTGACGGTAACATCGCCGTCTGGGACCTGCACAACCAGACGCTGGTGAGGTGGGTCAGCAAGAGAGAGCACGCGAGGGAGCCGATTTTACCGCTCTGTGCCAAAGAGCTGTGTGTGTCTAAAACAATGAAATAGAATTCTACTAAAATGTGTTAGGAACAGGCTCATTTGAAAGATGGCTAGAGGGCGCCTGGGTGGCTCAGTTGGTTAAGCGACTGCCTGCGGCTTAGGTTATGATCCCAGAGTCCTGGGATTGAGTCCTGTATCCAGCTGCCTGCTCAGCAGGTGGCCTGTTTCTCCCTCTCCTCCCTGTTCCTGCCCTCTCTCACGATCTCTGTCTCACTCTCTTCAATAAACAAATAAAATCTTTAAAAAAAGGCTAGAAACAATTTACTGATGTAAAATCTTATTTTCTGCCTTTGAACTTTTGAACTTACCAAATGAGGGATTGTTCTCTTTCTTTTTTTTTTTTTTTTTGGACATTATCCTACGCATCACTGATTTGGGTTTTTAAAAAATGAGGTCACTTTTACATAATTAATGTACATCATGTTCCCATGACCTCATGAGTTCATTAGACGTCTGTAAATTTGCCATCTGCACTTGCTAACCAACCGTCACTGTGGCTAGACACTCACCAAGAAGATTCACAGCACAGGGCACTGTCCTCCATTCCACATGTATCCCACATGTGCCTTCTGTCAGTAGATTATCACCGAACCCCTGCTACGGGTCCCAGCATAGTGCTTCACTCTGAAATGGTCTAGATTATCTGTAATCCCACCATTAAGGATGGGTCGATGCACTGAGTTGTCTGTTTAGAAGTGAAATTATATGGGATTGGTGTTGGTAGATAATGCCCTGAAATGAGTCTCCAGATGTCAGTACCCGAGAGAGCAGGAAGTATGAGGTATGATTTGCTGAAGGGTGTGAGAAGGTTGTAATCAGGCCTAGCCGCAAGTCAAGGGGAGTATGTAAGGAGAAGAGGCCTTTACTGGCCATCTGTCAGATAATTTTTGCAGGACTGAGCTCTGTGCATGATTCCAAAAATAAAGTGGTCATCATTTGTTTCATCTTGGGTAAGGCTCTTACGAGGAACTGCTTCTAATCTCTTCTTTTCCCAGTGTCTTTTGTACATTCTACCAGCTCCTGTAACAGCTGAGCCACACTGAGTTTCTTTCCATGTGCCTTACTTGAGAGCATAGCCTTTTCATTGTCTTGCACAGCCTGCTACAGTTGCATAACTGCGCACTGGCAAAATTTGCTCTGCGGCTTCTGTGTGCATCCCCATAGCTTTTGTAGAAAGGAACATATGATATGCCTTACATCCTCTTAAATCCTTTCCTTCATATTACAATGATAAAATCAGTCTTAGATGTATTTTTGATTAGTTCATATACATATAGCTTTGTGTTTTCTTTTGTTTATATCAGTTGTTTTTTGGTATGACAGTCAAAGACCCCCTAAGTGTTCAAAAATAAAGTGTAAGAAATTGAACCTCTCAGTTAAACTGAATCTATGTATATGCTTTGTTAGTTGAATAATTAGAAAACACAGTAAACCCAATCTGTAAGACCTACAATGAAACTGATCCCTGAGGAGTTCTCAATTTTTTTTTTACTGAAGTATAATTAACATTGAGTGTTATTGTAGTTTCAAGTGTGCAAAATCATGATTCAGTAATTCTGTGCATGACTCAGTGCTCATCACCACAAATGTACTTTTAATCCCCTTCATCTCATTCACCCATTCCCCCACCACTTCCCCTCTGGTAACCATCAGTTTGTTCTTTGTATGAGTCTGTCTGTCTCTTTTTTTCTTCATTTATTCGTTTGTTTTATTTCTTCAATTCTTACAGATGAGTGAAGTCATATAGTATTTATCTTTCTTTGACTTATTTCAATTAGCGTTATACTCTGTATCCATCCATGTTATTGCAAACGACAAGGACTTACTCTTTTTTATGGCTGAAAAATATTCCATGGTATATGTATATCACATCTTTACCCATCTGTCAGTGGACACTTGGGCTGCTTCCGTATCTTGGCTATTGTAAATAATGCTGCAGTTAAACATAGGGGGTGCGTACATCTTTTCAAATTAGTGTTTTCCTTTTCTTTGGGTAGATACTGGTCATGGAGTCACTGGATTTTATGGTAATTCACCTTTTAATTTTTTATAGAACTCCACACTGTTTTCCACAGTGGCTGCGCTGACGAGCTCGGAATTGAGTTCACATAAAAACTAACTTTTCAAAGGTTTTCCCTCCGTTTTGACATTTTCAGGCAATTCCAGGGCCACACAGACGGGGCCAGCTGTATTGACATTTCTAACGACGGCACCAAGCTCTGGACGGGCGGCCTGGACAACACGGTCAGGTCCTGGGACCTGCGCGAGGGGCGGCAGCTGCAGCAACACGACTTCACCTCACAGGTACAGGCGTGGGCCCGGGACACTCCGGAAGACACAGTTTTGTGATATACATGACAGACTATACCATGTGACAAAGTCCCTTTTGACTCTGGGTTAGATAACTCAGTTCTGTCAAAACACAGTAATATGTATTAAAGGATTAGAAAAAAATCTCATTTATAAGCTTTTAGCAGGTTTTTCCTCCAAAGACCATTACTTTGTATTCTTTGAATTTTGCCTAATTGATTCATTAAATGATATTGTGCAGATGTGTTGCATTACTTGGGCATCACCCATTTGGCTGTGATTTCTTCTTATATAATTGGAATCATCTAGACTTCCTTCACGATTTAAATAGTATCCCCAGAAGAAGCAGTACCTCCCGCGAGAGGCAGCGTGTCTTCTGTAGGCACCGTCACTCTGAGCTGTTTCACTCGTAGATCTTTTCTCTGGGCTACTGCCCAACCGGAGAGTGGCTGGCTGTGGGGATGGAGAACAGTAACGTAGAAGTGCTGCACGTCACCAAACCGGACAAATACCAGCTGCATCTCCACGAGAGCTGCGTCCTGTCACTCAAGTTTGCCCATTGTGGTAAGCAGCCCCCTCCCGTCCATTTCCTGTCCATGACCGTCCACCCCCTCTGCCCTCCCGCGGATGTGTCCTCACTCCACTCCTTTGGTTTAGTAACTTGTCCCTCTTCCAAAGTACATATGTGCCTGCGTCTCTAATGCCGTGTGCCGATCCACTTACCATTGTTGAAAGGATAAATGACTCACTAAATCTAGGACATTGAGCTTTATGTTTCCAGTGAAAAGAAACTTTTGTTGCAAATTAGAAGAGTTTTCCGTGAATAGTTTGTGCGCCATAAAGCAAATCGCTGGTATCTGACACAGTAACACAAACAAGACCTTTTTCCAAACTCTTTCTGTAGGCAAATGGTTTGTAAGCACTGGAAAGGACAACCTTCTGAATGCCTGGAGAACACCTTATGGGGCCAGTATATTCCAGGTAACACTTGTCCAGCTCCCACTTAGTGCGCGCTCCCTGCATGGCGATGGTTTACCCAGAGTCTCTCTGTGCATTCTGTCAGATTAATATGGCTCCTGAGTGTCCTCGGAGGTAGGGCAAGAGAAGACTACCTTGCCTGAGGGAGGCTGGTGTCACAGCCCCATGGTGTGGAGCTGGGGGGTGGTCTCCAGTTCTCTTCGAGCCCAGGGCCGAGACACTGCCCATTGCACTAACCAGCTTTCCGTGCGTCAGTCCCATGTATACATTAGAGTTTTTGCATCCTCTATGATTTGTGTGTGTGCCTTGCGTCTTTAAAGTGCTTCTATTTAAAAACTTTGAGCATTTTGCCTGAATATTCCTATTAGTATTGTTATTTCTTTGATTATTTTTTCCCCAAAGAAGTATTGTGGAAAAGTTTAGTAAATCTTAATTAATTTCAGAAATGTTTATTCTTATTGACTTAGTGGTACTTAATGTGTAGTGTGTGAAATTATTAGTAGGAGGACCAAATGGTAGATATGATCAACATGGGCACACTCACCGTCTCTGTGCTCTCACTGGCTGTTAGTGGAAATTTCACAGGCAGATTAAAGAACACCTCTTTTTTAACCTATACTTGGGATGTTATTTTTTTAGGTGTGCTTTTTTTTTTTTTTTAAGGGATAACAACAGATTTGCAGTTTTCTTGAGCGTAGTATTATGTCATCATAGAGTAGATCAGCACATAATACAAAAATACATATATTGAGTGAAAATACTGTTCCAGGTAATCGATAGGACAAAAATAGCTGATTATTGCTATCATGAAATTTATAACTGAATATAGTATATATTGTTAATATTATGGGTCACAGCCTTTCTGGTGGTCCCAAAAAGGACTGGGAATAACAAAAAGGAAATCTATAATCTTAGTGGATCTTTTATAGTAAGTATAAGTGTTGTATCTTTTGTGTATACTGGATTGTGAAGTAAAATAGATTAATTACAGGTTACAATCAATTGGGGCGCCTGGGTGGCTCAGTTGGTTCAGCTGCTGCCTTCGGCTCAGGTCATGATCCCAGAGTCCTGGGATTGAGTCCCGCATCGGGCTCCTTGCTCAGCAGGGAGCCTGCTTCTCTCTCCATCTCTGCCTGCCTCTCCGCCTGCTTGTGCGTGCGCTCGCTCTCCCGCTCGCCCGCTCTCCCTGACAAATAAATAAATAAATAAATAAAATCATTTAAAAAATACAGGTTACAATGATAAAAGTTTGAGAAACACTGGCAGTAGGTTAGCTTCTGCACGTCAGGTGTTAATTTTTTAAATCTTCAGAGTTCTGGTTAAAATCCTGCAGCATTCATTCATTTAGCACAGTTCAGTTCAAAGTTGACCTTGACCTCCTTGTGGTTGGTGAGTTGAGCATGGTATCCAGGATTCTTAAGTATGGAACATTTCTCCTTCTAACTGTTGAACTCCTCCCCACTTGGAGCTATGCATTCTTTTGTCACACAGGAGAATTGGGCTTTCTATTAGAAATATTTTTACATTCCCAATTTCAAAAAATGTAGTGTTTTCCATGACATTTTCCACTTGAACTCTGAGGCAACTCTCTTGAGGTGGCAGGCAGGTAAGAGGTCCTGACCTGTTTGTAAGGTAGGAGTTTCACCGGGGTTAAGTGACCGGTCTGGTGTTCTGCAGCCCGACCTCCAAGCCATCTGACTGAAGTGGGGGATACTGAGAACACTCTGCTCTTACCTGTCCGGAGAAGAGGGTTCAAAACCAGGCCTTACTTCTCCAAAACACGTGCTTGTACAGCTGGCTTGCCTGCCACCTGATGTCCCCATTGCAGGAGCCTGTAGACTAGCGTGGTGAGGTGTCCCTAGAGTGTCCTGGGCCCCGCCATTTTGAGGGAGGGTCGGGACTGCCTTGCCTGGCGGGCTGCTCCTGTTTGGACAACGGGACACCTTCACGCTTGTTTTTACTCTGTCTTCCAGTCCCACCTCATGGGTTTTTCTTTCAGTAGGTAACATTTGTATTTGTTTTTTTCCTAGTCCAAAGAATCCTCATCGGTGCTTAGCTGTGACATCTCTGTGGATGACAAATACATTGTCACTGGCTCTGGGGATAAGAAGGCCACGGTTTATGAAGTTATTTATTAAGGACAAATCTTCATGCGAACTGGACCCCTTCTCCTTGTAGCACTTTGTTCTATCATCCTCTTCCCCCCGCATCTAAAACCAAGGATTTCAGATACTCATTGCAGTTGTGGAGTTTAATCCCATCTCTTACCCCACTTCCTCCCTTGCTATTGAATTGTGAATACTCATTAAGAACCTGTGATACCAAATCTTCAGCTCTCTACTTGGAAGAACATGGAATTACCATACTTAACAGTGACGGAATCTTTAATTATGTATTATATCTGTAATATATTTATTTTGTTTAAAGAAGGCTTTCTAACTTTGACTGAATAAAGCTGTCTGCTCCTGCATTGATAATGAAGATGCATTGTATTTGATACCCCTCTCCCCCCTTTTTTTGGCAAAGGAGGGGATAGGAAGGTTTAACATAATTGCTGAAAAATGTCACTAAATGTAGACTAAGGACTGTATAGAGATGTGAAATGTATAATTACATATGGAAGCAATATGTTGCTGTGTTGTTAGGTTTTTTTGTTTGTTTTCTACTTATTTTAAATGTTTGGAAATTTGAACAATTAGAACATGACAGGCCACGTCGTATTCATTTGAGTCTATCTGGACAACTTTAACCAATATATCTATAGCTTTAGATTCTATTTGATAAAAGTAATTGGACTTTTTTTTCCTTTTTTGACTTGTTGACAAGTGTCTTTGTACTAAGTTTTTAATTCCTTTTTTTAATGTATTATAGACAGATGAACAAATTAAATTTGGCCTAAAGAGAGAACTTAATCCCTTCTGGATATTTTTGCCACGTTTCTTTGCAAAGGGAGATGTATACCTTTGGGCAGTTTTGTCATTACGAGAAATTACAGGCTATTTTTTGGCATGTTCTTTGGGAACTGCACGGATTCAGGGGAGGAGTCCTCCTGCTGTGCAAGTCAAGTCTTTGACAAAATGAGGACAGCAGAGGAGACTTGCAAGGACCTCCCTCTGTAAACCAGAAAGAATGGACTCTCACCTGGGATGAGGACTTGCTTTCTTTACCTCCGGTTCTTTCCCTGTCTTAGTTGGATGTCCCCGAAATGGACACAGGCTGTGCCATTGTGCCGGAAACATTGTGTTATCTTTTATGTTGTTGTTGTTGCTGTTCAACTATGATATGTGACTCTTTTTTTTTTTATTATTTTTTTGTTTGAATGCTTTAAAAATCTTTTTAAGTCTGTGGATCTGCTGATGTACAGTGCCTTTGCTGCTATGGATCAAAATCAAGAGAACTGTGTAGATAAACTTTATTGTGTAAGTAGAAAATTACTTAATTTCATACTAGAAACGGATGGATGCTGCAAGTTGAAATGGACTGTCCATTGACGTTCCTAATGTGGTAGCAGAAAAAAAAAAATGGTGTCTTAAGTGCTTAGTGTTTGATGTCATTAACAGTTTCGTAAAACTACGGTGTAGAAAGATTTTGATACTAAACTGTGCATTGTACATAGTTCTAATGCATCGTATTGACCACCAGTACTTCTATAATGGTAGATTGTTTGTGCATTCAGACTTTTAAGCATTAAACATAAATAACTTCTAGTATGCTTATTTCTAATTCTTTGTTTGGCTGGCTTTCATTTTTGTCCGACTGTGCCACTCCCATATACTAAAAATTACTAGCTTCATTCAAGGGAGACTGGTGTTAAAGTCACATGGGCTTCGTTATTATTGTGTTTTTAGTTTTGTTTTTATTTTCATTTGACAGGAACTAGAAGGGAGAGCAGATGGAGGTTAGCAAGGACAGGTTGTACCAAACATTGACCAAGTGCCTCTTCGGTTTGTAAAACGACTGTCTGTCAGAAAGTCGTCACGTTACTCAAGTGCTTTAGGGCTGCACTGTTCAGTGTGGTTGCACTAGCTGTTTGTGGCTATTTAAATTTAACTCTACTAAAATTAGTTTTAAAAAAATAGGTTTATTAGTCACACTCACTGCATTTCAAGTATTCAGTAGCTGCCTATGGCTAATGGCTACCATATTGGATGACTCAAATTTATAGAACACATCCAGCATCACAGAAAGTTCCATGGGAGCAGTGCTGCCTTAGAATTAGCTTCTACACACCGTTTCTCGCGATTTGGGTTTGGGAAACATGTCAAGTGGAATACCCTGGAGTTGTTGAAAGCAAGAAGCCCATTGGGCTGCTGCTGGTGGGGTGTGTGAAGATTGAGTCTAAGAAGGTGCTTAAAGAATTCTAAATACCCAAGACTTGAAAATCTGTCATTTTGAAGGATCCACCCAGTAGAAAGAAGGCTGGGGGTGGGGGCTGTGGTCTGGAGTGTGCTCAGTGCTCAGCTATAAGACAAACTAACTCTTTAGCATTGACTTTTCAGCGGTGTGCACCAGTGGGGTTGGAAGCTGCACTTCATGTGTGAGTACTGTGAACGCTACTACTTCAGATGATAACATTTTAAAGGATTCTTAACTCAGTATCTGTGCATCCTTACTAAAATGTCTTTAAAGGTATAGGGATTTGAGTTTAAAACAATCGTTTGGTATAAAGAATATGACACTGGCACCATGTTTATATCTCCAGAGGGAGAATGTGCCTGCCTTAGGGAGATGGAATTCCCCATTGGTGTCTGGTGGTCAGGTCTCTTTAGGAAGATCCAACATTGGCTGTTGAGATGAATGCGTATATAGACCTAGCCTTTTAAAATTAATGGGCATCAATTTCCTCTCATTGCCAAGGTTTTATCAGATTAGATTTTTATGTCTTTGATATAAATCCCAGACCTAGATTGATCTACACAAAAATCTTGATGTTGTAATTATAACTCGGTTTACGGTAGTTTTTGCTCCAAGTATGGTCTCTCAGAGTCAAGAACAACAAAGATAGGAATCAACCGGAGCCAGAGTTGACTTGGTTCCAGTCAAAGAACAGTGGCATATGACTGGAAGAATGACTCACATAGAACTACCAAGAAGTACAAACTCAGATTGAGGAAGCCATCAAGACTTTCCTAAGAGAAGCAGATAAAATGTAGAGTGACCAACTCCAAGGCCTTTCAAGTGTTGACAGATACACACCTCCCTGGGGCCAGGATATAGCAGGGTGGTTTCCTGTCTTACTAGCTGAGAGAGGTCCAGCCTTGTCTTGGCGGGTGTATGCTAAAACAACCGTAACCCTTTAACACCTACCATGGGTGGGAATTATGCAGCCATGAGATACAGAACCATCTTGTAGCCATGAAATTCTGTGACCTTACAGCCAAAAGCAGGGGAGATTGTTAGAAGTTAGAAGGCAGCATTCTGGAGAGAGATGTAGTACACACATAAACAGCTAGACCATCCCTCAACTACCAACTGGGCTGTTTGCTTCCTCAGTCCAGACGATCTCAGCAGAGCTGTATCACCTGGAAACGTCCAACTTGAATATTTGTCATGTGGTATTTTTGGCAGTTGTAAGGAAATTTGTACTGGAATTCCTTGCCCAGCATCAAGAAATTATAAAGATGTAGGTACCAAAAAAAATAAATAAGCCTTCATGTTCTTGGAGGCTCATTTGCATAGCTATCTAGCTCCTGGGCAACCTATAGAGTGGCGTTTAACAGTGACCTCTGGGTCCTGCCGACCCTCACCAGTAGAAGCAGCGCCTCACAACCAGCCTGTTTTTCTGAGCTAATTGTGTTTATTTGCCTGTCAATTCCAGCTTTGACTCAGAGCTGACAATGGAAATGTTTTCGCTCCGTTTTGGTAACCTGAGCACATCAGGAAACCTCTCATGTATCACACTTTTTAACAACAGTGCCACCATAATGGTAGGAACTCTCGTTCATTATAAGCCACTATCAACATCTTATTTTAGTTTGGTTTGGGTTTTTGGCAGCAGTGACAGAATCTTTTGGGTCTCCGATAGGAATTAGCGGGGGGATTGGTCTCTGGTTCACCTCTCCCCAGGGAAGGAAATTCCCTGCTGGGATCTTAGGTGTTTGGCCTGTAGGGAAGGAGAATTCCTGCGGGGCTGCCTTTAGTCTGGAAGAAAATAAAAAATAGAAGTGTTTTCACAAAAAATCGCCCTGTTTGGTCTCACAGCAGTATAGACAGGCTGAGTGCCAGAATACTGAATTTACACAAAAGCGCACGTGGGATCAGAGAAGAAAATCAATTACCCAAATCCCTTATCTCCCAAGGGGGACAAGCTGACCTGAACCCCAAGGTTCCAGACTTGGGGGTTGGAATTCTGTGCCATCTGCCCAGCGTGGCAGATTTGGGAGTGTTACGGATACCCACCTTGCTGCTCTCTGCTCCTCAGTTTCCTACAAGCTACCCGACTTGGGAATTCAGCATCACAGAAACTTTTGAGAAGTTAATCACGTATCATCTTTTGAGTTCCTATAATGTGTCTACTGTGGACTGTGGTACATACAAGGCAAAAGCCCACTTGTGGCCACGTAGACTTACCCAAGCGGGACCCTGGGCATCTTACTGCCTCCCCAATTCAAGTGACATCGTGGCTTAATGAGAACATTCATAACTAACAAGCTTTATGTTATTTTGGAAGAAGACTTAAATTCACTTAAATGTCATACTTTAATTGACTTGAGCCCAACAAAACTAACACACACCAGAAGGTATTTGTGAGCTATTAGGATTTTGAGAATTTAGGCAGTAAGTGTTTGGACTCTAGGTGTTCAAACTAATACCCAAGGGGTTTTTAGGGGCCTAGCATTTTCCTACAGAGACCTCATAAGAGGGGCTAGTTGGCCATTTCCAAACCTAGTAGGTATCTCCATAGCTGTTTCCAAAAAAATACAACCAGAGGTAGTATCCTGGCCATACCTTGTGTCATGTGGCAGAAAGTATGAGTTGAGCTGGACATTTTGTTCTACCAGGAGGCTGGGAGGAAGCAGGAGAATGAGTCATGGTAAGATCTTAGTCAAAGATCCTGCTGCTGCTCTTGGGCTCATGAAGGCTCCAGCAGAGAAGAGTAAGGCGGAGCATGTCCCCTTCCTCTTTATAAAGACAGAAAGAGGCACCAGCAGGAGCCATCATCAGAGATGGAGTGAGACCCCTGGACCGCCATGCATCAAGCAGAAGAGTTTTCCTGAGGACAACTTGCTGTTATTTGAAGCACTGCAGTCGGACACCTCATCGCCTAAAGAGTTGAGAGCTTAAACACTATCCATCTCAACATCTATGAAGTCCGCTTTCAGCATCGTGATTCTAATGTAGAGAACTCTGGTGTGACTGAGAACAAAGCACGTTCCCCCAAAAGCCTGTTAGCCTTTTCCAGGGGAATGAAAACAAGTGTCTGGAGTGATTGAAGAAATCATCAGTTAAACTTCGTTCTCAAGTCTCCTTCAGATATTAATAGCCCCTTTTGTTTTTCCTCCAAGTAGACAATCACTGTTAATGAAATGTGATTTCAGGGTTTATGGCTGAGTCAGGAAATTCAACGTTGAGTTAAAACACTGACGATCAGTCAACCCCACCGCACCTACATCTTTAGGCCTCAGCATTTTTGTGGAACAAGAACAGCCTTCTGGGCACAAACTGGTTGTGAAGGTTACTCTGAGGACAAAAGCCGTGGTTTATAGACACTTATTCCTGAGCTGTGGTCTTAAAAATAAAGCATAATAAATAAAGCACCCCTAATGAGAATCATAGTGGTGGCTCAAGTTGCTTAAAAGTGAAGGACGAGGTGTGAATCCCTCAAGGGCATGGTTACTTTCATGTTAAGGGGCTTGGCTGAGGTGGTTGGTCTGGGCCTACCTGGCTATGCTGACACCCTCCCCCCCCCCATTACCCCAACTCCAGGCCATGTTGGGTGGCTTTGAGCCAGGAGTACCAAATGAAATTGCGTTCAACTGCTTCAGACTTTTGGCAGACAGCATTTACTTGAATATGTACTTTCCTTGCTGAAGATCTGTTTTCATATGAGTTCCAGAGAACAGCGTTATGGAGTCTTTTCATACTGATTGCTATTAGGTTTGCAAAAGTCGTGTGAGCTTGTAACCTGACCGCAGGGATGGAGAAGATAAGGCAAGTTGGTGTTTGAGCTTATATAGATTTACCTTACTTCCCACACTCCTGCCTGGACCCCAAAACCCCCCACATAGGCACTTCCATCTGTGGATAGATGCCTACCCATTGTTTTTGAGGGTGGAATACAAGTGAGAGACTTCTTTTCCTGCCACCTCACTGACATTGCTCTACCAAGTTTTGTCTTTTTAAGAATTTTCCCATTTTTTGCTGTGAATGATTTTATGGCATCATGATTTACTTCAGTCGGCCAACTTTTTCAGAAAATGAAAAAGCCCATGTTGTTTAATTTTCCAAATGACCCTGCCTCTCAGAATCATCCTATCAGGAGCACCTGGGTGGCTCAGTGGGTTAAAGCCTCTGCCTTGGGCTCAGGTCATGATCCCAGGGTCCTGGGATCGTGCCCCGCATCAGGCTCCCTGCTTGGCAGGGAGCCTGCTTCCCTTCCTCTCTCTCTGCCTGCCTCTCTGCCTACTTGTGATCTCTGTCTGTCAAATAAATAAATAAAATCTTAAAACACACACACACACACACACATCAGAAAGATCATGTAATTGCCTTTCTCTGATTCACTTATTTCACTTAGCACAATACCCTCTAGTTCCATCCACATCATTGCAAATGGCAAGATTTTGGGGGTTTTGATGGCTGCATAGTATTCCATTGTGTGTGTGTGTGTGTGTGTGTGTATACA